>NW_012104142.1:6204051-6217331 GCF_000951045.1 Mandrillus leucophaeus | reverse complement strand
TGGAGCTTTAAGATTTAATGACTGCCCTGCTGGGTTTCGGACTTGCATGGGGCCTGTAACCCCTCTCTTTTGGTTGATTTATCCCTTTTGGAACAGGAGTATTTACCCAATGCCTGTATCTCCATTGTATCATGGAAGTAACTAACTGTATTTTACAAGCTCAGAGGCAGAAGAGATTGCCTTGTCTCCGATTAGACTTCAGATTGTGGACTTTTGAGTTAATGCTGAGATGAGTTAAGACTTTGGGGGCTGTTGAGAAGGGAGGATTCTATTTTGCACTGTAGGAAGGACATGAGATATGGGAGAAGCCAGGGGCAGAATGATATGGTTTGGTTCAGTGTCCCTACCTAAGCTGCATGTTAAATTGCAATCCCCAATGTTGGAAGAGAGGCCTGGTGGGAGATGATTGGATCATGAGGGTGGATTTTTCCCATTGCTGTTCTTGTGACAGTGCATGAGTTCCCAATGAGCTATATAATTGTTTAACAGTGTGTAGCATCTCCCCCTTGTCTTACTTCCTTCTGCTCCAGCCATGTAAGATGTGCCTGCTTCCCCTTCTGCCATGATTGAAAGTTTCCTGAGGCCTCCCCAGCCACACTTCCTGCAGAGCCTGCAGAACCATAAACCAATTAAACTTCTTTTCTTTATAAATTACCCAGTTGCAGGTATTTCTTCAAAGTAGTGCAAGAAAGGACTAATACAAATACAGTTTAAGACTGACATTTTTAACAACAGACTTAAAATTTGTTTAAATAACCAAAAGCAGGGCAATTTTCTTAATAGCTGAAAGTGTCTAAAAACTACGATGAATCTTCCCTAGATGTCTCCAAGGGTTAAGGAAAAGAAAATCCAATATAAGGTGCCTAGGGATGGTGCTAGGAAACAATAGTTACTATTTGTATTGTCCTGAGTTAAGACCATTAATTGAACCAGTATATGTGTATCATATGGACAGTTCTTCATAGTATGAAATACATGTGTAACCCCTTCCTTAATTAAACCTCATGTAAAATAGCTAGTGTAGGAAAACATCATATTCAAAGATGGGAAACGAAAAAGGAACCAGAACAGAATTTGTATGAGGATAGAAGAAAAAAAAAGTAGCAAAGTAAATGACATATACAAGACATTTAACAGAAATATATAGTAATGGAACACACATCAATTATAAGCAAATGCATGGACAAAATTCATGAAGCAATTATCCCTATTAAGCAGAGACACCAAAGTATAGAGAAGTTATAATTAAGCATATTAACAGATGGTGAAACACAAACTGGCTGGGCTGAAGAGAGTGTGAAAGAAAAATATGACCATCAAAGAAATGGAGAAAAGACACTGATAAAAATATAGTAAATAAAATGGAGGTCAGGACTGTGTAAAGCAAGCAAAATGAAATAGGAACTAACAAAGGTAATACAATAAATTAGTAAGAAAAGGATAGAACAAGAGGAAAAGTAAATCTAAGATAATATAAATGACATTCCTAAATTACAGTACTAAAGTAGTAGCACAGAAAAACAGTTCAGAATCTATTTCAGGATAATAGCAATAATCTGAAACCACATTTATCTTCATATTCTGTCAATAAGTCATAAGAAGTACAAATAAAACAATATATGACATGTCTTCAACATTACTAGGACAAAGTAATCAGGAAAGAAATGCAACAAAAGGAAAAAAAAAATCCCAGAAATAAATTACAAAGTGCACAATGTAGAATACATTGATAAAGTGAAAATGTAAAAAGGTACACTGAATAAGTGAAGACAAACAACCAAAAGAATGAAAATGAGATAAGAAAGACATAACAAAGAGAGAAAGCAGATGAAATGGAAGACAGGCAAAGAAGATCCAACATAAACACAGAATCCTTGAGGAAAAAATAACATAATGGAATAGTATATTTAAAATATAGTCTAAGAAAACTTTCCAGAAATAGAAGAAAATTTAAATCTACACATTTAAAAGATGTGCTGCTGGTGTAAAAGCATGTGCAGGCATGAGCTACCATATTACTATATAAGCTAGAAACTATATTTCCAGCTTATTATTGCATACCTGGAAAAACTGACCCCAAACAAGAAAGGTCTAAGACACATTCTGGTAAAATTATTAGACCTTAATGATGAAAAAATTTTTTCAGGCCTACAGGCAAATAGATAAAATTACTAATAAGAGTAAGAAAATTAGGCTAGGGACTGGGTGTGGTGACTAATGCCTATAATCCTAACACTTTGGGAGGCTGAGGTGGGAGGATCATTTGAGGCTAGGAGTTTGAGACTAGCCTGGGCAACATAGCAGGATCCCTGTCTCTACAAAAAAACAAAAACAAAACAAAACAAACAAACAAACAAAACTCAACAAATTAGCCAGGTATGGTGGCACATGCCTGTAGTCCCAGCTACTCAGGAGGCTGTGGTTGGATGATTGTTTCAGCTGAGGAGATTGAGGTTGCAGTAAAGTATGATCATACCACACCGCACTCCAGCCTGGGTGACAGAGTGAGACTCTGTCTCTTAAAAAAAATAAATAAATAAAATAAAGAAAGAAAGTTAGGCTGCCTTAGACTTCAAGAGCAATACACAAAGCAAGACAATACTAGAACATTATTTCCAAGAAATAAAGTCAAGGATTTTACCTACAGCCAAGCTGTCTTTGTGTAGGACAAAGTATACAGTAATAGAAAAAAGAGAACACAGAGGATACTTACTGTACACATACATATGCCTTTCCTGAGAAATGTATTAGAAGATAAGCTTCATCCAAGCATGATTGGGGAAAAACTCAAACACAGGACTATTGTTGGTAAACCTCATTACATTTAATAAGATAATTATAATTATAAATTAAAAGGATGGAAAGAAGATAGTTTTTAAGCACTGCATATTCTGACAAAGCAGAAGTAACACGATTTTAAAACAAAGAAGTGAGAGAAAAATGCAGAATAAAATCACTGTTGTATAGATAATAGGTGAGAATCAAAGGATATCATTTAAAACTGATGGGAGAGTAGAACATTATAAGAAAAAAGGGGATTGAGGCCACCATAAAAAGCACACTTAAAAGAAAAGCTAATGGCTAGAAAAGAAATATAAACCTTTCCAAAATGCCAGAATAAAAAATTTAAAAACAGCAAAGAGAATAAACCACACAGAAAAACAGTATACATGTATATTTAGTAATTATAGAATAACATGACAGGTTTGAGGCCAAATATACCAGCAGCTTATTGACATGTAAGTATATTCAGATTGCCTCAGGAAGCAAAAGAAAATTCTCTGCTGTATGGCAAAAAGACACTAAAAACAAACCAATTCAAAGTGGCTACAAGAGAGGGGTGGGGAGAAAAAAAACGAAAAAAAAAAAAACCCACAAAAAACCAAGTGACTAACAGAGATAGAGAATGATAAATCAGGCCAGTGGGAATAGTAGGAAACAGAAGCTGCAATCCTAATATAAAGATATGTGAAATATAAAGACGTGAAACCACGTCTTTACAAAAAACACAAAAACTAGCGAGGCATTGTGGTATGTGCCTGCGGTTCCAGCTACTTAGGAAGCTGAGGCGGCAGAAGTGCTTGAGACCCGGAGTGGGAGGTTGCAGTGGGCAGAGATCACACCACTGCACTCCAGCCTGGGAGATAGAATAAGACCCTGTCTCAAAAAAATATTTTTTTAAAAAAGATACATGTGGAAGAACTTTCTAGAAATAGCACATAAAAATACAGTTGGAAAGAGCACAATATTGACACACAGTAGTGAAGACCAAGACACATCTGAGTAAAAGCACAGGAATTCAAAATTTAAAACGAATCCTTTTGTGAGCAATCAAAACGATCAAAGTACTTATAAGGATGGAGAATTGGGCAGAATCATGAATTCTGACCTCAATAATTCAATAAATGTTTATTAGCTATATGCTAAGTATTAAACACTAACTTAAGCTATTTGGAATTCAACACAGAACAAATCAGACCAAATCCCTTTATTATGGATAGTTATATTCTATAGATGCAGATGACAGTAAACAAATAATCCAAGGAATATATACACCAGGTGACAGAAAAATAAAGCTAGATAAGGAACTGAGAGTTACTAACAAAGAGGGAAGAAATATATGTGCGTGCTCAGGTTTTCAAAGTATCATTTAAAGAACTGCTGGGTGCGGTCACTCATGTCTTTAATCCCAGCATTGTGGGAGGCCAAGGTGGGAGGACTGCTTGGGGCAAGGAGTTCAAGACCAGCCTGGGCAACAGAACAACACTCCATCTCTACGAAATTTTTTTTTTTTTTAAATTAGCTGGGTGTGGTGGCACGTGCCTGGAGTCCCTGACACTCAGGAGGCTTTAATACTAGGAGGTCGAGGCTGCAACGAGCTCTGATGGTTCCATTGCACTCTAGCCTGGGAGTGATAGTGAAACACTGTCTCTAGAAATAAATAAATACAGTTCTAAGATAGGCTAAGTATAGTGGCTAATGCCTATAATCCCAGTGCTTTGGGAGGCTGAGGCAGTAGAATTGGTTGAAGCCAGGAGTTGGAGATCAGCATAGACAACAAAGTGAGACCCTATCTCATTAAAGCAAACAAACCAAAAAACCCTACAATAAAAGAGCAATGTCTATTACCTCCTCAAGGAAAGATAGCCTAGTTAATTTCGTATCTCGTCAAACTACCACGTAAGTATAAAAGAAGAGACAAAATTTAGAACATAAAATAATTTGGGAAATATAGTTTCTATGTGACTCTCTGAAGAAACCACCAGAACAAACCTCACAAACCAAGAGATAAAATGACTATTATGAAAGGCTTAGCTATAAACATTGATTCTGTTTATTGCCTTTTAACTGTTATGAATAAGATCAAAAATTTGCAGGAGGGAGGATGATAATAGGTATGGTTACAGAACAGAATACAAATGTTATAAATCTCGGGAATAAATATATAAAATAGAGTAGTTGGGAGAGGGAAGGTGTGAGACTATGAGGGTAAGAAAGAGTTCCTCATCTTTTATAGTCAGGGGTCAAGGAGATCCTAAAAAGCTGATAAATCATGTAATTGAGGTACAAGTATTCTTAAAAACACTAAGGTAAAGAAAAATTTTCTAGGAAAACAGAATGAAGAATTCCCCCAAAAAGAATACTTAATATCTTTTTAAAAATCTTGGCTGGGTGCAGTGGGTGCACTACAGTAATCTCCGTACTTAGGGAGGCTAAAGCAGGTAGATTTCATGAGCCTAGGAGTTTGAGACCAGCCTGGGCAACATGGAAAAACCCTATCTCTAAAAACATGTTTTAAAACAATAGCCAGGCCTAGTGGCGTGCACCTGTAAACCCAGCTACTTGGGAGGCTGAGGTGGAAGGATTACTTGCACCTGGGAAGTCATAGCTGCAGTAAGCTGAGATTGTGCCACTGTACTCCAGCCTAGGCGACAAGGTGAGACCATGTCTCAAAAAAACTTTTTTTAAATAAAAAATCTTAATCATGTTACATGAAGTTACAGATCTAAAGGTGGTCACTTGAATAAAAATACAAGTCTTACAAATTATTGGAAGAAACATACACACAAACCAAAGTGGGGGAATATGGCAAAAGACAGAAACAAATTAAAAAATCCTCATAGAACAGAAAGCATACCATACAATAACATAAATCAGTCCCAAAATATCTGGTTTAAACTATATATTTTACATAATAAACACAAACTTGATTCATACCATAAGAATGAATATTAAATGAATTTTGCTAAGTAAAAAAAAAAGCCAGAACTACTAGTCTACATATTTTATAATTTCATGTATGTGACATTCTAGAAAATACAAAACTACAGAGATGAAAAACAGATTAACTTTTCCCATGGTTGGCAGGTAGAAGGGACCAACTACCAAAAAGGAGCACTATTTTAAATTACTTTTAGTGAATACTAATTTTAAAATACCAATTAGAATGTTGAGGGAACCCAAGATGGAATGCAAACTGTGACAAATTAGTCTAAGTGTATTAAATATGTACGATATAACCTTACTGAAAGTGGTGGGAATAAAAAGACCCTAAATAACTGTAGCCAACAGTATTTTGTATACACACTATAGGGCTAAAGACAAAAAGAACTATATATGAGCACAGTAATCTGGTAAATTGGTTTATCACAGAGGTATGATTTAGCAATTTTTTTTTTTTTTAATACGGAGTTTCTCTCTTGTTGCCCAGGCTGGAGTGCAATGGCGTGATCTTGACTTACCGCAACCTCTGCCTCTCAGGTTCAAGCAATTCTCCTGCCTCAGCCTCCCGAGTAGCTGGAATTACAGGCATGTGTCACTACGCCCAGCTAATTTTGCATTTTTGTTAGAGACGGGGTTTCTCCATGTTGGTAAGGCTGGTCTCAAACTCCTGACTTCAGGTGATCTGCCTGCCTCAGCCTCCCAAAGTGCTGAGATTACAGGTGTGAGCCACTGTGCCCAGCCAGCAATTTTTACACTACTTTATATGTACACTAGGCTTGCACAAATAAGTAAATACATGTCTAATAATGAGAGGCAGCTTTCTCACTATCAGAGAAGGAAGTTACAATAAGTCAAAGGGAAATGCTAGCATGAAGTCTGTGGTACTGAATTAGAGTCAGAGATATCATTATAAACTCATGATTTTATATATATATCTTATAAACACACATAGGTAACAAGATTAAATACAATGTGTGTCTATGTATACATGAGTTAGCAGACATGAGTATATTTCCTAATTCTATCTGCTGAGGGAACCTACAAGCAATTACTGCCAGTAGCTTACGAGCAAACAGTGCTCAGATGCCGGTTTTGAAACACCTTCTCACCTCTCTCCCTCTCTCCTTCCCTCCCTCTCCCTCCTTTCTCTCTTCTCTTCTCTCTTTCTTTTTTCTTTCTTCCTCTCTTTCCTTTCTCTCTTTCTTTCTCCTCTTTTTCTTTCTTTTTCTTTCTCTCTCTTTCTTTCTGTCTTTCCTGCTTCTTCTTTTATTTCTCTCTTTCTCTCTTCTCTCCTCGTTCTCTGTTCCTCTCTCTCTTTTTCTCTGTTTAGAGACAGGGCCTTGCTCTGTCACCTAGGCCGGAGTGCAGTGACATGATCATGGCTCACACAAGCTCAACCTCCTGGGCTCATGCAATTCTCCTGCCTAAACCTCCCAAGTAGCTAGGTCTCAGGCACATGTCACCATGCCTGGCTAATTTTTTTTTTTTTTTTTTTTTAGAGATGGGGGTCTCACTACATTGTCCAGGCTGGTCTCAAACTCCTGGCCTCATGTGATTCTTCTGTCTCAGCCTCCCAAAGTGTTAGGATTAGAGAATTGAGTCACAATGCCTG
Organism: Mandrillus leucophaeus; assembly: GCF_000951045.1. Lineage (NCBI taxonomy): Eukaryota > Metazoa > Chordata > Mammalia > Primates > Cercopithecidae > Mandrillus > Mandrillus leucophaeus. The sequence goes on along the minus strand of NW_012104142.1, from coordinate 6,209,995 downwards.
GCCCTTTTCTTTGATAAAAGTGAACCAGTGATCCTTGGAGAAAAAAGCTGGGATCTAGAAAGTCTAGATGATCTTGTAGTGCCAGAAAGTAAGAAAGTAATAAAAAGATGAGAGGTCTGTCACAACCATACAGAAGCCAATGTGACAAAGCTCTCAATAGTTAAATCTGGAATTTGAGTAGTAAAAGTGACACAGTTTTAGATTATAACCCAAAGAACTAAATAAATATCCATGAGCCCTACTGATATAAATGACAATTGAGGTTTTTTTTTTTTTAGATGGAGTCTCACTCTGTCACCAGGCTGGGGTGCAGTGGTGTGATCTCGGCTCACTGCAACCTCTGTCTCCCGGGTTCAAGAGATTCTCCTGCCTCAGCCTCCCAAGTAGCTGGGATTACAGGCGCACGCGACCATGCCCAGTTAATTTTGTATTTTCAGTAGAGACGGGGTTTCACCATGTTGGCCAGAATGGTCTCGATCTCCCGACCTCGTGATCTGCCTGCCTCAGGATCCAAAAGTGCTGGGATTACAACAGGCGTGAGCCACCACGCCAGGCAGAATTTACGAAAAATGGAAACAAATCAGGTGTAGTGGCTCATGCCTGTAATTCCAGCACGTTGGGAGGCTGAGGTGGGAGGATTCCTCGAGCCTAGAAGGTGCAAGAACAGCCTGGGCAACACAGTGAAATTCCACACACACACACACACACACACACACACACACACACACACACACACGGGAGGCTAAGGTGGGAGATCAATTAAGCCCAGGATGCCGAGGTTTCGGTGAGCCATGATGTCGCCACTGCACTCCAGCCTGGATGACACAGAGAGAATGCGGGGGGGAGGGGGAGAAAGGAGAGAAAGGGAAGGGAAAGGAGGGGAAGGGAAGGGGAAGGGGAAACGAAGGGGATGGGGAAGGGGAGGGGGAGGGGGAGAAAAAGAAAGAAAATAAAGGAAAAGGAAAGAAAGAAAAGACAAGACTACTGAATTTGGAAACAACGAATACAGACTGGGTGTGCTGGGTCACACATGTGATCTCAGCACTTTGGAAGCTGAGGAGGGAAGATCACTTGAGTTCAGGCATTTGAGACTAGCCTGGGTAACACAGTGAGGCCCTGCCTCTTTTTTTTTTTTGAGACAGAGTCTCGCTCTGTCACCAAGGCTGGAGCACAGTGGCGAGATCTCGGCTCACTGCAAGCTCCGCCTCCCGGGTTCCCGAGTAGCTGGGACTACAGCCACCTGCCATTACGCCCGGCTAATTTTTTGCATATTTAGTAGCGACGGGGTTTTACCATGTTAGCCAGGATGGTCTCGATCTCCTGACCTTGTGATCCACCCCCCTCGGCCTCCCAAAGTGCTGGGATTACAGGCGTGAGCCACCGCGCCCGGCCAGGCCCTGCCTCTTAAAAAAAAAAAAAATTAGTTAATTGGGTGTGGTGGCACATGCCTATTGTCCTAGCTACTCGGGTGGATCACTTGAGCCCAGAAGGTTGAGGCAGCAGTGAGCCATGATCACACCACTGCACTCCAACCTGAGCTATATAGAGTGAGAACCCATCTCAAAAAAAAAAATTAAGAATATTAAAAATGGAAGCAAAGAGACAAATCTTCCTTAAAGAATTTGAATTATTAAATATGAATATAAGAATAAATGAGGGAAATAGAAAATCAACATTAGAACACCATAGTTGCAATTGGTATGGGCAAGATCCACTAATAAATGCTATAAATCAGTGGGTAAAACTTTAAAATATTAGAATATTTGCATAGTTTCACAATATCTCTCCACTAATATTTATTAATTACTCTGGTGGCTATATCCTTCCTCTGTGAGGTTTCTAAACACCATTCATTTTGTATTTACCCCCCTACCCCCAAGCGTGGGGTGGGTTTAGTGATTCATTTCTAATGAACTATATATGGAAAGGAAAAAATAGACAATGGAGAAACCCAATGGACACCACCTTAACTTGATGTTCAAGGTTCACACTAACAACAACAGACTGATACTATGTATACCTTGATGTGATACACTGAGAAAGCAAAATCACCTCAATGGTGGTATTCTCAAAAACCCATAATTTCAGTCTAATTACAAGGAAACAACAGATAAACTCAAATTGAAAGATATCCTACAAACTATCTGACCTCTACTCTTCATAAGTGTCAAGGTCACAAAAGATAAGGCAAGACAGAGCAACATGACAATGAAATCACAAGTAGTATCCTCCAACAGATCCTGGAAGAGAAAAAGAATATTACTTAAGAAACTGGGAAAATAAACCTGTAGTTTAGTTAATGGTATTGTACCAATGTTAATTTAGCTTTGATGAAGACCCTACAGTTATTTAAGGTGTTAATATTAGGAAAAGCTAGGTGAAGAGTACATGGAACTTCTTTTTACTATCTTAGAACACTTCTATAAATCTAAAATTATTTCAAAATAAAACTATTTGGGCCAGGCGCAGAGCCACGTGCATGCTCTCTCTCTCTCTCTCTCTCTCTCTCTCTGTATGTATATATATATGTGTGTGTGTGTGTGTGTGTGTAGATATATATTTTTTTATATATATATCCAAAAGATCTGAATATCTATCTATCTATTTATCTATCTACCTACCTATCTATCTATCTATATATTAGGCATGGTGGTGCACACCTGTAGTCCCAGCTACTCAGGAGGTTGAAGTGGGAGAATCACCTGAGCCCAGTAGTTCGAGGTTGCTGTGAGCCATGATCACATCACTGTCCTCTAGCCTGGGCAGCAGAGTGAGACCCTATCTCAAAAAAATGAAAACAAACAAACAAAATCCACCCCCAAAACAAACAAAAAACTATTGATGAAAAAATAGTCACAATGAGATATCAGTAAGTACCCATTAGTATTGGCTAAAATTATGACATCTGAAAATAGCCCCAAATGGTGTTGAGATAGCTGGCATGTGGAAAAAGACAAAATTGAGTATGGAGAAAACACTGTCCTATCAGTTCTTTATATCAGACCACTTTCTGCAATGATGGAAATGTTCCTTTTCACTATCTAATATGGTAGCCACTACCCATACTTGGCTACTGAGCACTTGATAGGTGACTACAATGGCTGAAAATTTTAAACTTTAATTTTTAAAAATGTATAGGTAAAGAGCCACATGTAGCTAGTAGCTACCAGACAACAATGCATTTCTAGGTCTTATTAGGAAATTAAGTGACAGAGGAACAACGCTACAAAAGGAAGCACTGAACCTTGTAGAACATTATGTGAGATAAATGTAAGATCTGGCTTCTCTGACAAACCAACAGAAAGCTAAAAAATGGAGGAGAGGGGAGGAAAAAGACTTACAGAAAGAAGAATCTTATCAGACATTACAACTAGATGACATCTCTATTGATGTAGAAAAACTATTTGGCAAAATTCAATACCTTTTTATAATTAAATTTTAAAAAGGCATAGAGGAAATCACCTCAACCCAATAAAGACCATATATGAAAAGCCGATGGGTAATATAATACTCAATGGTAAAAAACAGAAAGCTTTCCCTCGAAGACAATGAATAAAGCAAGGATGCCCCTTCTTGCCACTTTTTTTTTTACAGACAGGGTCTTGCTCTATCACCCAGACTGGAGTGCAATGGTGCGACCACAGCTCACTGTAACCTTGAACTCCTGAACTCGATTCTCCTGCCTTAGCCTTCCAAGTATCTAGGACTACAGGAGCATACCACCATGCCCAACACAGTAGTGCTGGAAGTTGTAGCCAGAGCAGTCAGTCAAAGAAAGAAAGAAAAGAAAAGAAGTGAAAGAGGAAAGAGGAGGTATACAAATTGGAAATAAAGAAGTAGAATTATTTCTTTAGATAACAAATCTTGTATGTATAAAAAGCCTAGAGACTGCACATACAAAAAAATCTGTTAGGAGGAGTAAATAAATTCAGCAAAGTTGCAGGACACAAAATAAACATAAAACAACCAATTGTGTTTGAAAAGACTAACAATGAAAAACCCAAAAAGAAAATTAAGAACACAAGTATATTAACAATAGCATTAAAAATGAATAAAATACTTATGAATAGCCAAGAAGGCACAAGATTTATACACTTAAAACCATAAAACATTGCTGAAAGAAATTAGACACCAATAAATGAAAAGACATCCTGTGTTCATGCACTGGAAGACTTAATATTGTTAAAATATTCATACTACTGAAAGGAATGTACAGATTCTTTGTAAATGCAATTCCTATACAAATCCCAATGACATTTTTTTGCAGATATAGAAAAAAATTCTAAAATCTATACAAACTGCAAAGGCCCCCACATAACCCTAACAATCTCAAGAAAGAAAAACAAATATAGAGGCCTCAGAGTTCCTGATTTCAAAACATATTACAAAGCAACAGCAATCAAAACAGTATAGTACTGATAGGCCAAGCACGGTGGCTCAAGCCTGTAATCCCAGCACTTTGGGAGGCTGAGGAGGGTGGATCACGAGGTCAGGAGATCAAGACCATCCTGGCTAACAGGGTGAAACCCAGTCTCTACTATAATTGAAAAAATTAGCTGGGCATGGTGGCAGAAACCTGTAGTCCCAGCTACTTGGGAGGCTGAGGCAGGAGAATGGCATGAGCCCGGGAAGTGGAGCTTGCAGTGAGCAGAGATCGCGCCACTGCATTCCAGCCTGGACGACAGAGCGAGAATCCATCTCAAACAACAACAACAACAACAACAACAACAACACAACAACAACAACAACAACAAAAACAGTATAGTACCGATAATGCATACAGGATAGTTTCTTTGAGAAATGGTGGTGGGAAAAACAGGATATCCACATGCAAAAGAACAAAGTTAGACCCTTACCTTATTGCATATACAAAAATAAACTCAAAATGAATGAAACAATTAAATTTAAAATGTAAAACTACACAACTCCGAGAAGAAAACACTGGAGAAAAAAGTTTCATAGCAATGAATTTGGTAATAATTTCTTAGATAAGACACCAAAAGCATGGGCAACAAAAGGAAAATAAGATAAATGGGACTACCAAACTTACAAACTACTGTAGAGCAAAGGAAACAACAGAGTAAAGAGGCAACTCATGAAGTGAGAGAAAATAGTTACAAACCACATATCCAATAAGGGGTCAATATCCAGAATATATAAGGAACTCCACAACACAGCACCCCTGAAAGAATCCAACTAAAAAAATTGGCAAAGGACTTGAATAGATATTTTTCAAAGAAGATACAGAATGGCCAACAGGTATATGAAAAGATGCTCAACATCACTAATCATTAGGGAAATGAAAATCAAATCCACAATGAGATATCATTGCATACTCATTAGGATGACCACTATTTAAAAAAAAACAACAACAACAGAAAAATAACAAGTGCTAGTGAGGATGAGAAGAAATGGAAATCCTTGTGCACTGTTGCTGACAATGTTAGATGACACAGCCACTATGAAAACACTATGAAGTATCCTCAAAAAATTAAAAATGCCAGCAATCTCATTTCTGGAAATATATCCAAAAGATCTGAAAACAAGATATTGATGAGATATTTGCACACCTATATTCATCGCAGAATTATTCAAAATAGCAAAGAGGTGGAAGCAATCTAAATGTCCATCAGCAGATGTATGTATAAAGATGAATGTATAAAGAATGAATGTATAAAGAAAGATGAATGTATAAAGATGAATGTATAAAGAAAATGTGGCTGGGCGCGGTGGCTCACGCCTGTAATCCTACCACTTTGGGAGGCCAAGGCAGGCAGATCACCTGAGGTCAGGAGTTCGAGACCAGCCTGGCCAATGTGGTAAAACTCTGTCTCCACTAAAAATATAAAAATTAGTCAGTTGTGGTAGCATGCACCTTTAGTCCCAGCTACTTGGGAGGCTGAGGCAGGAGAATTGCTCGAACCCAGGAGGTGGAGGTTGCAGT
>NW_012104142.1:6193287-6202901 GCF_000951045.1 Mandrillus leucophaeus | reverse complement strand
CTAGATTACAATTTGAACAAAACAAAGCAACTGGAAACTATTATTACTGAGATGATATTTTAATATGGACTGGATACTTTAATTGAAATTTTAATATGAACTAGGTATTAGAAGATACTAAGGGGTTACTATTGATAACATATGAGGACAGGTAATGAGTACACAGGGATTCATTATGCTATTTATTTTTATTCTATTTTTGTGTGTATGAATAAAAGTTTTCTATAATAAAATAGATCTTTAGATCTGGATAGACCTTAGAGAGAATCCTATTCATCTTTCCATTTCAGAAGAGGAGAACTTTAGTCCCAGAAAGGTTATTAAACTTGCACATTATACAAATTAGTGGCAAAACTATGCCTAATAATATTTGAGACCCAATTTGCCATCTAATACTCTATCCAGTGCATCATACTGACTCCTTCATAAGAGGCTCTATTGATGAGCACAGAATATATATAATAAATTTTACTGATTCTAACTAGGTAAAATATTAAAGATCATGCCATTAACAATTATTTAAAACTTTCAGACAGCATGCCATATCTGAAAGGATCACTAGACATTACTTTATGAAGGTTTGGAGAGCACAAACTTATTAAAACTATAAAAGTCAAAGAGGTTTTGGCTTCACTGAATACTTCATCTCAAAAACATCAAAAACAATCCCTAATGGGTAGTCTCAAAAATAAGAATGGCGAAAAAGTTAAGGCACAGCCTTTGTCTTTATGAAAACAGTGAGAAGAAAGAGACAAAATTATACATCTATCTACATTCCTAAGGGCCTTTTAACACTACTTGCTACAACACCATCTTCTCCCTCTTCCCTAGTCAGAATCATTGCTCACCCGGGACCCTTACTGAATAGAAAAGGGCACTTGAGAAGAGAAGTACAGTTGTGCTTTAACAGTGTAATAAAATACAAAAAGTTAAGAGGAGGAAATAGCCACACAGTGTATTGAGAACTAATGAGGAAATGTGGTATACAGGAAAAGACCTGGGTTTGAGAATTGGCTGTCAGTGACTAACGAGATTTGTGACCTCTACCTAGTTTCACAAAAATGTTCATTAAAATATTCAATAGAAATGAATTGAAATTGCAAAATCAACTACAATAAAAAAATAACATTTATATTCATTGTGATTCCAAGGCATAAAAAGATCACTTAACGTTTAATATAGAGAGTTAAATGAAAATTAATATTTTCCTTATGAATTTTTTTGGGAAAATTAAACAGAGAAAAACAGGGACAAGTCTCCCATAATCTGACTTCTTAGAGATAAACTGAATAGCTTTACTATTAATTATCAACTACCATAAAAAAGAAAATATTTCATTTCATATATTATTCTACTATGAAATTATCTGGATAATTTCCACAAAAACTTTTGATTGTATTGCAGCAATGAATGTATTAAGTCAAAATTTTTTTGTCTTATTCTTTAGAATTCTAAGTATTAATAACTGGGCAATCTGAACTATGAAATCAAAGACACAAAGAAAGCCCTGGAGATATAAATAATCTATAACTTCACATTAACACATGTGGTGGCTTTCTGTACTATCAACTCAGGATAGAGATGTCCAGAAATGGCAGTTCATTGTTCTTCACTGCATCAAGTCTGGAGTACCGTAGTAACTCACAGTTTCTTAGATATAGGCTTGCACCAGTAACAATGTGTTAAAAGGTTGTCCAAAAGGTAAAGAGACCACTAAAAGCATCCATGAATTTTGTTGTTATGCTATTACATGCCACCATCTTTTCTTTGAGGTCATTTATCTTCATTGTAATAGTTTAATATAAGAAATAATTTTAAAAAAAGATGGTGATAATTACACTGCTGGATCAATAACCTATACTTTAAAACTACAAAACTTTTATTTTTATCTTTTCCTTATATATTATACAAAAATATCTAAAATATGTCATTTAGAATACATATATACATGGCAATACAAACATATATATTACATTAATTTATCATCATGCTGTTCCCGGAAAGATCTGCAATTTCATAAATTTATCTAGATTTGTTAAAGTGGATTGAGATTTTTGTTTATTGTATATAAATACCACTAAATCACTAAATGTCTTAGGTAACAGATATTAAATGAAGACATGACATTTCAGCTAATGAAGCAAAGCCATTTATCTTGAAATTTTCTTGCTACAGAAAGAGAAACCTTTAAAAATGGCCTTAAGTTTGCAAAAATCAGCAACTTTAATCTACCCACTTTCTTTTGACCTTTACACTCAACCTCAAAAAAATGTTCAGCAACATAAATTTGATCTCAAAAGGCTGCTGCAGATCTCATTTTCTGCTGTTTTTCCATTAGGTATTTACGGGACTTGTGAGTGCTACAAGGGACTAGTAAAACACCAGAGTAATCCTGCAGTTCCTGTGTATGAATTCAACTTTTCCCTTTGAGATGATAACTTTTTCCCGACTCTTGCCAAGGCCTTTTCAGATCCAAATTTAAAACTAAGACTATAGGTGTAACGTTCTTTTCAAGAGGTAGGATAGGTAAGTAGGGACTGAAGGCAGACGGAAAGAAAATTAAACAGATTTAGCAGTTCAACTATTGAAACAATAATTTTTTAAGCTATTAAGGTAACTTGTTATATATTTGTACTAATTGAAATCACAGCAGGCTTATACAGGATAGAAACTGAATCCAATGAGTTCTGAAGTTTGAAGAGCTCAGCTGTATGCATGCCTTCTCTTAACTGCATAGGAAACCAGCTGCTTCCATTTATGACACGTATTGAACACACATGCTCCAGTACATCCATGACATAACACGCAACAGTATACTTTCAGACAAGTTTGCCAAGAAGGGGGAAGAGGGATACGAATACATTAGTGAGACAAAAAAAACATTATACAGTGTATGTTCAGTTTTTCGAATGTTAGGAAGGTAAGAAAATAAATTTTAAGTTGTGTTTTCACTAATATGCTTTAAAATACATTATAAAATACAAATAATAAAATCAATTTAAAAATCCATCTATCATAAACAGAAGTTTATCAAAGTCTAAGTCACAAGTTTGAGACAAAAAAATTATTAAATTAGTCAGTAAAATCTATCACTTATACACTACAGAGAAGGTACTACATTAGCCATGGAATACTCAACTATGAGACCAAGACTTTCCCCACAATTTATACAAAACTAGACCAAATTATCCCCATTTACCCTCTCTCGGTTAATGAAGTTTCCACCCTTGACTCATTTCCTCATAAACTAATCTTCAATCCAACAGCAATTTCCATTAAATCTACCTACACACTATATCCAGAGCCTGATTGTATCTTAACACCTCCATTGTTAATTCTCTAGTCCAAGTCATCATATCTCTCACTGGATTATTGCAATGACCTCCAAAGTGATTTCCCTATTTCTATTTTTGCCCCATTCAGCTTTGTCCATATAACAGTGAGAATAACCCTACTAAAATATAAGTCATGTTATGTTTCTCCTCCACACAAAACCCTCTAAAAGCTTTTGATCTTGTTCAGAGTCAAAACAAAACAAAAACAGTGAAGTCTTTATAATGACCTATAAAGTCTTATTTAATATGCCCCTAGACTCTTCCCCAGTGTAATGATATCTCCTACTTACTTTTCCCATTGCTCATTTTACTCTAGCCATATTAATCTCCTGGCTATTCCTTAACCATGCTATATTTATTCATTGATTGTTTTTCTCCCTAATATGTGCACAACTTGCTTCTTGAAATATTTTTAAACATCACTGTCTTGGGTGAGACTTTCCCTAATGATCAGATTTGAAAGTGTAACCTTTCATGCTAGACCTGAACACTCTTTTCTATTTTATTTTTCTCCAAGGTTCTTGTTACCATCTAATATACTAGATATTTTGTTTAAAGCATTACCCACTAAAAAGTAAGCACCCTGAGGACAGCAGTATTTACTTGGTCGCTGCTATATATTCACCACCTAGAAAAGTGGCAGGAATGTAGTACTCCTTTAATAGGAATAAATTAACCATGCAAAACAACCTTTACATTAAGTGCATTTCAAAAAGTATCCTTTGAATTTCTGCTTCTATCTCTCTCTCTCTTTCTCTCTCTTTTTTTCGTAAATAGTTGCCCAGGCTGTAGTGCGGTGACACGATCATAGCTTACTGTAGCAACAAACTGTTGAGCTCAAGTAAGCCACCCACCTTGGCTTCCAAAAGTGTTGGGATTACAGGCATCAGCCACTGTGCCTGCCCTGCTTCTGCGTGTCTTGAATAAAAATAATTAAAGTTTTTGAGATATTTGAAACAAATATACAGTAAAACTATAAAACAATATCATTCCATGAGTTGTGTACAGATTCTTATTTTATTTTTTTAAAGACATGGTCTTGCTATATCACCAAGGCTGGAGTGGAGAGCCACAATTGTGGCTCCCTGCAACCGCGACCTTTCAGGCTCAAGTGATCCTCCTGCCTTAGTCTCCCAAGTAGCTGGGACCAAAGATGCATGCCACCATGCCCAGGAAATTTTTTTTTTTTTTAACTTAATAGAGATGAGGTCTCCCTATGTTGCCCAGGCTGGTCTTGAACTCCTGGGCTCAAATGTTCCTTCTGCCTCAGCCTCTCAAATTATTGTAACAACAGGCATGAGCCACTGTGCTCAGCCAGATTCTTAGAACAAACCTTGAGCACACTCACATGATATCCTTACAAAGACGAAAATTGCTAGAAACTTGAACACAAAGGATATAGAAAAAGTTGAGTATCATGTATAAGATATGTCTTATGTGTACTGCTGAAATTTTTCTTGGTGGTCACTATTTATTTGTACAAAGACTTTACGTATACGTATATAGTTTTGGAAAAATACAAGTAACGTGTACAGGAATCTCTGAGTGTCTACAAGAATACCTCGATTCAAATTAGTCATAAAATCAAGAGTACTTTCCAATTCAGTAAATTTCCTGTTAAGAAGTTTTGCTTATGACATTTCTCTTACACTTAGGCTCTGTATGTTTTCAAATAACAATCTAATTTCTTTCTAAGAACATTTCCTTGCATCTTATTAATTATATTTACACCTTGCCTACTCCCTTACAAGGATTAAGGCAGTTTAGAAAGATGTAAAAAAAGGACAAGATACCATGACAAAAATTTGGTGGTAAAAAAGAAGAATCTGCACAAGGCAGGTTGTTTTTAGCCTCCTAACAATGAGAAAAAAGAAAAAAGAAATTCAGTGATACAATTAGAATTGTATGAAACAAGGGTCCCCAACCACTCGGACATGGACCAATATGAATCCATGGCCTGTTAGGAACTGGGCCACACAGCAGGAAGTGCAAGTGAAGCTTCATCTGTATTTACAGCCACTCTTCATCGCTCACATTACTGCCTGAGCTCCTCCACCTCCTGTCAGATAAGTGGCAGCATTAGATTCTCATTAGAGTGCGAACCCTATTGTGAATTCTGAATGTGAGGGATCTAGGATGCACAATCCTTATGAGAATCTAGTGCCTGATGATCTGTCACTGACTCGCATCACCCCCAGATGGGACTGTCTAGTTGCAGGAAAACAAGCTCAGAGCTCCCACTAATTCTACATTATGGTGAGTTGTATAATTATTTCATTATATATTATAATGTAATAGTAATAGAAATAAAGTGTACAACAAATGCAATGCACTTGAATCATTCTGAAACCACCCCTCACCCACCACACCCTGTGGAAAAATGATCTTTCACGAAACTGGTCCTTGGTGCCAAAAAGGTTGGGGACCCCCCGTATAAAACACTGGTGAATCTAATAAATAGTAAAGATTTTTTGTTTTAAAACTAGAAAAAAAAATAACCACTTATTAGATGGCAATTTCTCAAGAATTTTAGTTTATTTTTCCATATTTACTGATGAAATTTGAGTCATCACAATGTTGGAATTCCAGGAGACAGGTTTGAGACCTTCATAAAGCCTAAATCCTTAAAGGTTGGACATGCTAAAACGTTCATGTTTATTCTAAATTTTATATGAGAGTCATCTTCATGTGTATCTCTAAATTTAATCAATAGTGTATCATTAATATAGATTTCTGTCCTCATTTAGAGTTTATTTTTCATAAAAAGCCCAAGTTCTTATCATTCCAGAGGGTAACTGTTTATTTGGTACGTTGTAGGTAAAAACAAATGCATGTCACATTGGATACTAGACAGTTAACAAGAATAATTCACTACCTAACATCACAGCAAACATGAGTTAAAGTATGCTAAATTTTTGAATGCCAAGAGACTATCTTGTTCTTTCATTTTGAAGCTGATGATTCCACTGTGACTAAACTGTAAGACTCTACCTGATGGTCAAAACACAAAAATTATATGGATTTTAAAAACTAGATATGAAATATATATCTTATTGAATCACTTTCAGAAACTTCAGTAGTGAGTTCTAGGAGAAAATGTGGCTTGTGTACACATACACACATATATATATAAATATTTGAAAATACTTTTTATACTTTTTTTCTCTGTAGGTTGATTTACAAAATTTTAGAAAAATTTCTTAAAATATACTCTTAGAGGTTTTAGATTTGCTGGGAGTACCACATCAAAAAGTTTTTTCTTAATACTCCGTATAACTTCTAATTTTTCTAAATTTTTTCCATGTTCCCTATAATAGGTCAAAAAATCAGAGAAACTATCTAATATAAAGATCTATTAATGATATTATAAAACTATCCTAAGCAATGTTTTAAATTTACTGCTGCTTAGGACATGGTGCTCTGGTATAAAAACAAAACAACAAACAAGAAAGACATATAAAAAGACTATTCTCAAAACCTGCAAGGAATTTGTATAAGATTTAAAACAGACATATGCCTTTAAAGAACTTCTGAATGCAACAGTTAATCCACATAATAATTCAACAACCAACATAGATTCAAAGCTCTAACAGATACCATATGCAACCTGTAATAAAACCTGAGTCAAGATATTTCAGGCAACAGGATAATTTCATTTTCCATTTTAAATACCCACTTATTTTTAGTTAACTGGCCATAACAGCACATGAAAATGCTGTCATTATTGTATAATAAACTCTAGTACAGATAAGATATTTCATTACTAGTCAAGAAACTAAAATTTGGGGAGCATTATTACAAAAATGTTTTTCTATGTTTACTATAGAAGATATGCATATTGAATTTACCATTAATTCTATAAAGTCTAGTACCTGTAAAGATAAATCTAGCTTAGGAAGTAGATGAAATAGTAGGAGAGTTATACTTAGCCTACAAAATATTATGAATTCCAAACCATCAATTATATTAAATACCTACTATGTGGAAAGCTCTATGTCAGTTATAAAGGAAATAAATGTCTATAAGATGTAATGCTATTGTAGCAGAAATACAACATATTAATATTAGTATTGAGATAGGGAAGGGTCAGAGATATATCTAACATAAGTCACATTTCAAATCAGAATGAAATAATTAACTGAAATGCAAATACTATGACCAGGCTTTTTTCCTTGCCAAAATATTCAAACCCTTTGTTCTGACAATTATAACAATACTGGGCTACATAAGCCATTCAGACTAGTAAGGTAAGAAAGTTTTAAAATTGAAGCAATGTGCAGATAAAATCAGATGTTAGCTGAGTAAAGCAAGAAGTATATTTATTGCTTTCTGCTAACGTTTTTGAGACAAAGGAACAAATGTCTAGCAGCTGAACCAAGACAAGTTAGGGACTTAAATGGCATTGTTTTTTTAAAAAAGTTCTATTTCTGGTTTCTTAAGTTTATAGTTGGTTTACCCTAAGGACTTGCTCTAAGTATTCCTTACGTTAATCACAGAAGATGTCCTGTAAATTTAAGGGCAGAAAACTGGCAACCTCCATTAGCAGTATTTCAATATTACAATAGTGTCTTTTATTAGAAAACTCAGTACTCCTTATTCATTCATCTGCTAGACAGAACTTCCTGGCTAACAGTCCACAGTGACGACATAATTTCTGACAGAGACATTCTGAATAAAATGGAGACTACCAGGACTAATCATTACAGTTTTACTTTAAACATTTTCTTAAGCTATTTGTAATTCATGAATAAAAGAAACACTTTACTAGAACATACCTATTGTATGCTGTCATCTTAAAGGGAAAACTTAAGAGGAGAGGACACAAACAAAAAAAAACCTTGCAAGTCTCATACTAGTTAGGGACAATCTTGCATATACTACAGTTAAATGCAGTATTTAAATTGTCATGGTGGGGGGTCAAGGTAAATAGGAGAATCTGGCCCCAGAAAGACAAAACCATTTACATTGAATATAAAATCATAACTGAACTATTAGAAAACTAAGTGTCCTTTAATAGGAATTGCTCCATCATTTGCATTATAAAAAATTAATGAAGTTAATAAACACCTGAAAAATGACAATCTTTTTATATTCATATAAGGTATTAAAAGCAATAATACTACACGTGTGTGTAATAAAAAATAAAATCCACAAATTGAACATGTCTGAAATTTCACAGTTGCAGAATAGCAGGCTCATAAGCACAAGAAATGACCCCCAATCTCTGCAACCCAAATGAAGATAATTTGTGTTTGTCTGTGTCATTAGGATAACACAGTTTACATCAAGAGGACGTTTTGGTACACAGAGAAATCACAACAAGAAGTTTTTGTTTATTTTTTATTTCAAAAATGTCTTATCTAGGGTACGACTAGGAGAATGACGCTCAGAGCACGCTCAATAGCAGGTGTTCTTTCGCGTTAGGGTGAAGAAACAGTTTCGCATCTTGGGGCCGAGAAACAGTTGGATAGCCAGAGACAGAAACAAGCTTCCAAACCCAAATAACTTTCTAATTTGAAATTTGAAAATAAAGTACAGTGGTTCCTACTTCTTAAAGTGTGAGTATAATTACAGGGAGAAACACCCTTAGAGGAAAGCAATAAAACAAAGAAGTGATCACAGGTTTGGGTTGGGGTGGGAACACATTTGGATACTTTTTTCTTTCTTAACTCATTGGGAGATAGGAAAGAACCAATAAAAGTTGGCATGGCAATTAAGCAAGAAAAAAAAATGCCTTATTTTAGCAGTAAAAATGTTTGACTTTTGACTACAGAGAGCCTGATTTTTTTTCTTTTTTCTTTTCTTTTCTTTTCTTTTTTTTTTTTTTTTTTTGAGATGGAGTCTTGCTCTATTGCCAGGCTGGAGTGCGTGGCGCCATCTCGGCTCACTGCAACCTCTGCCCCCTGGTTCAAGCGATTTTCCTGCCTCAGCCTCCCAAGTAGGTGGGACTACAGGTGTGCACTACCACGCCCAGGTAATTTTTGCATTTTTAGTAGAGACGGGGTTTCACCATGTTGGCCAGGATGGTCTCGATCTCTTGACCTTGTGATCTGCCCACCTCAGCCTCCCAAAGTGCTGGGATTACCGACGTGAGCCACCACACCTGGCTGAGCCTAATTTTTTATTCTAGTATTTACCAAACTGTGTCCTGCTGAACTCTAATGTTCTCTGAAATATAAAAAGGTGTTCTAGGAAAAACCCACATTAAAGAAATCTGTTAAATTTTTGCATATTCTTACATTTTCCAACAGATTGGAAATAAAACTTTTTTTTTTTTTT
>NW_012104142.1:6190268-6193237 GCF_000951045.1 Mandrillus leucophaeus | reverse complement strand
TTTGACATGGAGTCTCGCTCTATTGCCCAGGCTGGAGTGCAATGGTGTGATCTTGGCTCACTGCAACCCTCTGCCTCCTGGGTTCAAGCGATTCTCCCTGACTCAGCCTCCCAAGTAGCTAGGATTACAGGCACCCATCCCCGTACGCAGCAAATTTTTTGTATTTTTAGTAGAGACGGGGTTTTGCCATGTTGGCCAGGCTGGTCTCATGCTCCTGACATCAGGTGATCCACCCACCTCAGCCTCCAAAGTGCTGGGATTATAGGCATCAGTCACCGTGCCCAGCCAAAACTTTTTTTCATAGAATGTATTTTAGGAAAAATTGCTTTTCACCATATGTTAAGGTAGAGTATATATGTGTATGTTTTAAAAATATTTTGGTAAAGTTTTAGCTAATTATTTCTTTTTATTTTCCATATTAAACCTTATCTGATCAAAAGAACTCTCTTGTAAGGGAAGAACTACTAAGTGAGTCTGTGGGCTAGTATTAAAGGTAAGGCAGATTAGTACTATTTCAGAAAGAAACAGCATAGAAAAGAAAGCTATTTTCTTTTATTTATTTCTTTCAGGAGCTGTGAAAAGTGAAAGCTGATAGTACAGGTATAGTGTATGGAATGGTCTGTATCAAACTAGATCTACATTACTTTATGAGAACTATAGGGCAATAATAAAATTTCCAAAGCCAAACTGAACGATAATATATATTTCTTTGGAAAAAGTCTCAGAAAATCCATTCATGAATGACAAAACAGAGAGATAACTTCCAACTAGGTGATGGTGGTAGTGATCTGAGGGATAAATCTGAAGTTAAATTTTCTTGGTTATCTATTTCAAAAATTCACAACTATTCTGCACTAAAATGTGCCAGTGGGTCAGGCGCAGTGGCTCATGCCTGTAATCCCAACACGTTGGCAAGCTGAGGCAAGAGGATTGTTTGAGGCTGGGAGTTAGAAACCAGACTGGGTAACACAGAAAACCCCCGTCTCTGCAAAAAATAAATAAATAAAAATAAGCCTGGAGTGGTGATGCATGCCTGTGAGTCCAGATATTTGGGAGCCTGAAGTGAGAGGATCGCTTGGGCCTACTCAAGGCCAAGGACGCAGTGAGCCATGATCATACCGCTGCACTCCAGCCAGGGTGACACAGTGAGACCTTCTTTCAAAAAACGAAAAACAAACAAACAAACAAAATTTAATGCACATTAAAAAATATTACTTTTCCCCAGTTTTACATTCAAGAAGATGTGAAATACCCAATCTTTTTCTTTTTCAAATTTTATTATTATTTTTTAATTGTACTTTAAGTTCTGGGATACATGTGCAGAACACACAGGTTTGTTACATAGGTATACACACACCATGGTGGTTTGCTGTACCCATCAACCCGTCTGCATTTGGTATTCTCCTAATACTATCCCTCACCTAGTCCCCTACCCCTGACAGGCCCTGGCGTGCAATGCTCCCCTCCCTGTGTCCATGTGTTCTCATTGTTCAACTCCCACTTACGAGTGAGAACATGCGGTGTTCGGTTTTCTGTTCTTGTGTTAGTTTGCTGAGAATGATGGTTTCCAGATTCATCCATGTCCCTGCAAAGGACATGAATTCATCCTTTTTAATGGCTGCATAGTATTCCATGGTGATTATGTGCCACACTTTCTTTATCCAGTCTATCATTGATGGGCATCTGGGTTGGTTCCAAGTCTTTGCTATTGTGAATAGTGCTGTAATAAACACACATGTGCATATGCCTTCATAGTACCATGATTTATAATCCTTTGGGTATATACCCAGTAATGGGATTGCTGGGTCAAATGGTAGTTCTGGTTCTAGTTCCTTGAGGAATTGCCACACTGTCTTCCACAATGATTGAACTAATTTACACTCCCACCAACAGCTGCTCTCTGTACCTGTGGTAGAATTTGGCTGTAAATTCATCTGGTCCTGAGCTTTTCTTTTGTTGGTAGGCTATTAATTACTGTCTCAATTTCAGAACTTGTTATTGGTCTATTCAGGGATTTACTTCCTCCTGGTTTAGTCTTGGGGGTCGGGTATGTGTCCAGCAATGTATCCATTTCTTCCAGATTTTCTAGTTTATTTGTGTAGAGGTGTTTATAGTATTCTCAGATGGTAGTTTGTATTTCTGTGGGATCAGTGGTGATATCCCCTTTATCATTTTTTATTGTGTGTATTTGATTCTTCTCTAATAGTCTAGCTAGCGGTCTATCTATTTGCTTAATCTTTTCAAAAAACAACCTCCTGGATTCACTGATTTTTTTCAAGGGTTTTTCGTTTCTCTACCTCCTTCAGTTCTGCTATGATCTTAGTTATTTCTTGTCTTATGCTACCTTTTGAATTTGTTTGCTCTTGCTTCTCCAGATCTTTTAATTGTGATATTAGTGTGGCGATTTTAGATCTTTCCTGCTTTCTCCTGTGGGCATTTAGTGCTACAAATTTCCTTCTAAACACTGCTTTAGCTGTGTCCAAGAGATTCTGGTATGTTGTGTCTTTGTTCTCTATGGTACCAAAGAACTGCTTTATTTCTGTCTTAATTTCATTATTCACCCAATATTCATTCAGGAGTAGTAGTTGGGTGGTTTTCAGTGAAATTTTTTTTCTTTTTTCTTTTTTGAGACGGAGTCTCGCTCTGTCACCCAGGCTGGAGTGCAATGGTGTGATCTCGGCTCACTGCAGGCTCCGCCTCCCAGGTTCAAGCAATTCTCCTGCCTCAGCCTCTCCAGTAGCTGGGACTACAGGCGCCTGACATCACACCCGACTAATTTTTCTATTTTTAGTAGAGACAGGGTTTCACCGTGTTAGCCAGGATGGTCTCGATCTCCTGACCTTGTGATGTGCTCACCTCAACCTCCCAAAGTGCTGGGATTACAGACATGAGCCACTGCGCCCAGTCTTTTTTTTTTTTTTTTTGAGACGGAGTCTCACCATGTTGGTAGTCTTGAACTCCTGACCTCA
>NW_012104142.1:6160397-6189282 GCF_000951045.1 Mandrillus leucophaeus | reverse complement strand
GGAGGTTGCAGTGAGCCGAGATCATGACACTGCACTCCAGCCTGGTGACAGAGTGAGACTCTGTCTCAAAAAAAAAAGAAAAAGAAAAAGAAAAGAATTTTCAACCCAGAATTTTATATCCAGTCAAACTAAACTTCATAAGTGAAGGAGAAATAAAATCCTTTACAGACAAGTATGATCTTCCTGAGGATCAATCATGATCCTCCTGCCTCGGCCTCCCAACTAGTTAGGACTATAGGCATGTGTAATTTTTTAATTTTTCTTTTTTTAAGAGATGGGGTCTTGCTATGTTGCCCAAGCTGGTCTTGATCTCCTGGCTCCAAGTGATCCTCCCACCTCAGACTCGCAAAGTGTTGAGATTATAGGCATGAACCACCATGCAAGGTTGAAAACATCTTTATAGCAAACATTTTGTTACTATTTCTTGTGGTTCATGCACTGTTCCATATAATTTACACACATTGTCTCATTTTATCCTTATACGGCAGATATTATTATCATTATTCCTATAGGCATGGTTCAGGATATAATACCCTAAAATATAGCACCTCGACAAATTGAAAATTTTAAGGTGAAGGAATGTTAGAAAATGGCAGAAGCAGGAAGGTCTCTCTGACCCCTGCCCTTTTCTCTAGAAAGAGATAATAAAACCTGGTAACTATTTTTTGACCTTTCCCCGAAGTAGGTCACAAGACCCTTATGTGAGTGGTACCCTCCCTATAAAGAAGCATCTTTTCTCCAAAGACAAAGAGATAGAGGGGAATCCAAACAAAAAGGCTTTGCCAAGTTTCACCCAGTTTACTCCATTTACTTCATACCCTATCGTTTCACCATTAAACCTAATATAAAAAACACTCAGATTTAGCTGTTTCTTTGGGTCTTCATTTCCTTATGAAGGCTCCCATGTCATGTAAAACTTACACTTAAATTACATGTGTATACTTTTCTCTTGTTAATCTGTTTTTGTTATAGAAGCCCCAGTCATGTATATATAAGGAGGTAATGATATTTTTCCTCTCCTATACCTTTTTGCACATAAAGAGAGATTCAGAAGTTAACTGCTTAAGAAGTTAACTAGTAAGCAGTGAAACTTGGATTTATACCCTGCCTTCGGGGTATATCCTCTTATTCAATATACTATTCTTGCCTTAGTACGGCATAAAGTTACATTCCTACTAAATATTTGCTATTATTGTTATACATTTTTTAAAATAAAAAGTATAAAAAACACCAATATTTTTTGCATAAATGAGTAAGACATTCCATATACTCACTGCAATACTTCGAAATTTTTGCTAGTTATTTTGAATCCTCTCCAGTGATCATTTCTTCAAATCAAGCACACCAATGAAACAAACTGGATCAAGTACTGTAACAAAATATGCCACCAACAAACAGTAGGAAAACCACCGAAACAATTTTTTAAATGGGGAAAGAAAAAAGATATGTCAATGAAGCCAAAAGATTTTAATCTAATCAATGTTGTCATATTCCTTAAGATTTAGGTGGCCTTTATTTAACATTCTTACTTATGACCTGCTGGAGAATGGTCCATTGACTGTAAAAGTTAAGGAAGCAAAAATATCATGGACATATGTTAGCTATGAGAAAAATTTAAGATATTAATGAAACTGTAATTTAGAAAAAGTTCTGTCTCATATACACAAAAAAGTTTACACTATACACTTTTTGAATTTTTTAGCAATTACTAATAATTTTTAGATTCAATTCTTATTGTTCTCCAAATTATGGCTTCTAGCATGAATGTTTATATACTTAAAACAAAGCAGCTCTTGAAAACACAAAACCAAAAGTTTCATTAGTCCTTTAAAAATTGTGGTAATTAAAATATTAAGTTATTGAATTACAAGTTTATATATTATTACTTTTAATGAAATCAATGAAATAATTGTTTCAATCCTTTCTTGTAGAATTTTATAGGATGGGGAGGGTAGAGAAAAGAGAAGGAAAGGAAATAATCATAAAATGATGAAGTAATTTTTAAAAGCAAAATCACTGAAATGCCACTGATAACTTCAAGTGAAATGCCATATAAAAGCTTTTAATTGCCTTAAATTTGTGAAAACCTACCCAGGAGATCAACAAATTCACATCAATGAACTGCATTATACTAATAAGAGACCCCTGGCCTCAAGCCAGGGAGAACAAACAAAATGAACCATTCTCACATGGCTGCAAATTAGCTGAAAAGAAGAGAAAGATACAAAGTCAAAGTAACATGTTTGCATGGTGGGAAAAAGATCAAATATTGATCAGTCCAAGTTGAGGTAATTAGAGCCATTGTCAAGGAGATAGGATGCATGTTCTTAGCAACACAGAAATACATCTTTGTCTTAAGTGTTGAGTAAATTAACTATTCATTTGGTGGACTTTTATTTTAGAAATTCAATAAAACATCTGGATGGCACCAGGTATATATACATTTTAAATTTAGTATATTCTTAACTGTTTTAAAAAAAAATCTCATTTGTGAGATTTTTCAGAAAGATTTAAAAGAATTTGCTTGATTTTCTGTTAAATATTTTACTATCACCATGGTTTGCACAAATGAGCAAAATGTAAAATTACTGCAAAATGAGGATAATTTAAAAATTAGTACATTTAATTGTTTATCATTACAAATCTATAAAGTGTGGAGCTTATATAAGTTGTTCTTATTTTTATTATAGTAAAGCCTACACATTTCCTTTTTTGAGTATACTGCCACTAATCATTGTTGAAAATTTCAGAGATTAAAGTAACATTTAAAAAGTGGAAAAGTCTTAATACTCTATGGCAGAAAGCAAACCAGAAATGTGTTTTACTACTTGTTCACAAAAAATCCTGGAGTTATTCTACTTATAACCGCTAAGTACATCTGGTAGTCCAATAGGGAAATGTTCACCCACAATTAACTTGCCATGAGAAATTCTTAAAAACACCTGAATATTACAGATGACTTCAACCTTTGGTAAAAATAAGAAAGAAAAATTAAAAAACAACAAAAACCAAAGGAAAAAATCACCTGAATATATTTCTAATTATCACATTTCTGGAGCAAAATGAAGCTCCCATTTATAAATTTACTAATACATATCCAAATGATTGTGTTTTTATATCAGTTTACAAATTCATGGCTTCAATGATGTTTAAATGAAAAAGAAAGCTTGTATGCTTAATCTCATTTCTTCCCACTACATTCATGTGTGTCAATCAGAGACAGACTTCCAAAATTCAGAAAAAGCAAATCATTGAGCTCTGAAGGCAGCACCACAAAGCCTCATTCCATAAATTTGGTACTACAGAAGCTGTAGGTGAGTAGAATAAATGCCTATTTTCATGTTCTAGCTAATGAAATAATCCAAATTTAGATAAAATTCTAGGTTACTCTAAAAATTCAAAATTCATTTATTTAAAAGATCTTTCATATTTTTGTTAATCAAGCCTGTTTTCTCTGTTGCAAATTTACTAAAATAACTGTTATTTGTTCAAGGGAGGTACATCTTTTAGTCATGCATTATTATACATGGCTTAATTTCTGTGTAATTTTGTGCACATCATATCTATACACTGAGAAGTTATAGTTTGTCTAACAGGAGCAAATACAACAGGCAATTGAAATGTTTCATCAATGTATCCGTTGTTTTTCAAGCCCACTTTCCCAAAATACCAAATACAGGAAAAAGTGAGCAAATAATTATTAATGTAATCATTATTTTTACACTGAGTTCTGCTACTATTCTATCAAAAAATACAAATTTTGTTTTCTTTCACTTTCTGGTATTTTGTTCCTTCATTTTAGGATGATTTTGTTCTATCATTCACTTCTTTGTAAAAAGAGAATGAATTACATCCATTTATGCCAAATTCTTTATCCCACTGGATCTTTCGACAGATGGAATGAAATACTCAAATAGTCATTTTAGTAGCTTAGCTACATATATGCTTTCCCACCTCCACCTTTCTTTCTGAAGTGCTGGCAGAAGTGGATCAGGTGTGATGAAAATGAACCACAAATGTGGATGTCACCTCAGAAAGATAGGCTTCATTTCCAACTTTTTAGTCACATTTCAAAGAATATAAATTATACTCATCTTTCATCATTAGCATTTTCCAAAATATAATCACCTAATACATGCTACCAGTGCTCCTAGGAAAGAACTCAGCAAATTGTTCCACTGGAACCCTGCTTTAATCATACCTTTGGGAAAAAGTGGAAAAGTAAATACACTGCTTTGCCTTTTGTTACCTACTTTGCAGACAATTTTACTGGCTAAAATAACAAGGCAATGTTTATCTTTCTAGTAATAAAATCACTAAAAAGCAATCAGGGCAGAATACTTTTTGCTCTCTCCCTCTCCTCACAACAAAATCTCTGCATGTCATTACTTGACTAGATATTATAAAATCAGAACCTGAAAAAAAATCATGAAATAAAAACTATTACTTTTTTCATAAAATCTCAGGCCAAATTCATCTAACTACTACTACAACAACAACAACAACAACAACAACAAATAGGCAGCAGAGTCACAATTTTTATAAATTTTAAAAGCATGAAAACCAGAAAGGAAGCTCAGTTGTATTGTTTTTCCTTGGGCATTTTTCTAATATTTAATTAAGAAATGGAAAGATAGTCGGAAATATAGCAATTTCTATATATTAACAGACCAATGGCCTACAGATAAGATAGGAAGGTAAAAAGAGAGCATAGTTAATTAATCTTTAAGCCATTTATCTAATAAATCTTTAATTCCCCAACAAATATTTGTACTCAGTAGGATAAAACTACAGTTGCTTTCTTTCATATTCAACAGAAAAGCTATTAATACGCCTTGTTCTACAGAAAAGCTATTAATATGTCTTGTTCACTGGAAGATAACAAAGCAGAGGATTTTTATAAACATTTTGAAACAAAATAAACATTAACTTCAAATACATAAAAACAGGAACATTAAAAAATCAGTTTACTGTTCCTTATTCAATCAAATGATGTATTTGAAATATTCTGGTTTTCTTATTCTCGGAGGTGATGTATTACAAAATTAAATTTGGATCTCTTCTGTATGCTGTTTTTAATTAATTCATCAAGTAGTATTTATTATCTTTTTAATGCAAGGCAATAAAACACCGAAGAGCAGACAAAACTGCATAATTCTTACCCTCAAAGAGTTTACAATCTAGTGGAGGAACAGAGGGAGATGAAATAGAAAATGACTTTCTCCAATTTAGAAATTGGGACTGTATTGCTCTATTGATTCTTTATTTATTTATTTGAGAAAAAGTCTCGCTCTGTCACACAGGCTGAAGTGCAGAGGTACGATCACAGATCACTGCAGCTTCCACCTCTAGATTCAAGCAATCCTCTACCTGAGCCTCCCAAGTAGCTAGGACTACAGGCACATGCCACCATTTCTGGCAAATTTTTATTTTTTAATTTTTTGTGGAGACAGAGTTTTTCACTATGTTGCCCAAGCTGGTCTCAAACTCCTGGCCTCAAGTGACCTCCTACCTCAGCCTCCCAAAGTGCTGGCATTACAGATGTCAGACAATGTACCTGGCCCTGAGTCTTAATATTAATTTAGATATGTTGCTTTTGACTCTAAGTATAATCAGATCTGAATGCATACAACAAATCACACTTCAATACAGATAGCTTTTAAGTTATGTTTTTGCTCATTCCTCAATCTACCTAAACAACAAACCATTGTTGAACTTTTTCAATTACTGTGCCAGGCCATGGCAACACAAGGATAAATAACACACAATACCAGCTTTTCAAAAGCTCACAGTCTAGTGTTCTTGAGATCATCATTTCTTATCCTCTTAGTCACCACACATACTTCTGCCTCAATCTAAAGCATATGCATCATCCATGTTCCACCTCTTCTAACAATACTTAATCAGTGAATTCAGGGAAAATGCTTGAAACAACTTTAAGATGTTAAGATTTGAAAAAAAAATCAACATACCTTTGTTTCCTTTATAATTCTTGGCAAAATACTAGGCACTAAACAGATTCTCAAAAATAAAAAATAAAAAAGATATAATAGGCACAATACACAAAAATAAAGACCAAAATGCCCTGAACTTTCTATTTCTTTTTTCAAAAATTATTTATCCTGAGATGGCTTTTTTGAGGTGACAACTTGACTAGGCTACAGATTCTAGTTATTCAATCAAATTCCAATCTAGGTGTTGCTATACAGGTATTTTTCAGATGTAATTAAAACTCCCAGTCAGTTGACTTCTAGTACTGGAGTATCCTGGACAATCTGGAGGGGCCTGATTGAATCAGTTGAAAGGCCTTAAAAGCATGGCTTAAGTTTCCTTGACAGAGAGAATAAATTCCACCTATGAATGACAGCTTCTGCCCATGCCCAAGAAGTTCAACGCTTTCTCCCCTTTCTGGTTGCCCGCCCTGTGGTTTTTGGACTGCTTAGCCAGTCTCCACAATGACATAGGCCAATTCCTCGAAATCGATCAAGCAACAAATAAATCTTATTCTCACTCTATCTTCCCTAATGAGTCTGTTTCTGTGGCGGAATTCTATTAATACAACCTCATTATTTCAAATTATGTAATTATTATACTAATACATTTTGAAAGAATGTGTGCCTCTGCTTTTTAATTTGAAAAGTGGGCATTTTTTTTTTTAAAAAAAAGGCAGTATACAATCTGTTATGGGATGAGAGGGAAATAAAAAAAGCCAGCAGATATTATTGTATGTGTATGTATAACATATATACACAAGTATACATCTTGTATATAAGCGAGAACTGGTATAAACCTAAATAGGAATTCCTAAGGATTCTTGGCCTAAACGTCAGTTTTTAATTAAAGGAGCCCAGATGTAGAAAAAAGCAGTCTGTCAACATTATACTTTAGTTTTTTGTGTAACCAGAGCTCTTCATTAAGCATTGAGGAGTGTCATAAAGGAAAAAGAGAACATGGCTTAATGTAAAAGTCACTTATCTTCCTGGGGCAAGGTGAGAGTCTAGAAAGTCTGCATAAAAGATGAAGTTGCATGTAATAAACACTTATATAAAAGACACTATATGTATATACGCATTTATATGTACATACATACACACACACACACACACACACACACACACATACAGGCTGCGTCGTTTAATCCTCACAACAATCTAATGAGGTAAAAATGATTCTTATTTCATAGACAGGAAAATTGAGGCTTACAGTTGTCCAAGGTCATACAGCTAATAGGTGGCATAATCAGCACTGGGAACAATCCCATCCTTTTTTTTTTTTTTTTTTTTTTTTTAAGAGATGGAGTGGAGGGAAGTGCTTACTAGGTTGCCCCGGCTAGACTTGAACTCCTGGGCTCAAGAGACCCTCCCACTTCACCCTCCCAAATAGCTGGGATTACAGGTGCACGCCACTGCATGTGGTTTTAAACCTAACTCTTTTGTCTATGTTTTTGAGACAGAGTCTCGCTCTGTTGCCCAGGCTGGAGTGCAGTGGCGCGATCTCAGCTCACCGCAGCCTCCGCCTCCAAGGTTCAAGCAATTCTCCTGCCTCAACCTTCCAAATAGCTGAGATTACAGGCACGTACCACCACGCCTGGCTAATTTTTTGAATTTTTAGTAGAGACGGGGTTTCACCATGTTGGCTGACTTGTCTCCAACACCTGACCTCAGGTGATCCACCCGCCTCGGCCTCCCAAAGTGCTGGGATTACAGGCGTGATACACTACACCCAGCCAAGTCTAAATCTTAAGTTCCAACTTTTTCTTTTGCACTATGTACTCTCAGAGGGAAATGACTTCTTAACGGTATATACATTATTCATTGAGAATTTACTATGTATCAGACCACTTTATTAAGCATTTTTTGGTGTTTTTTAAATTGACATCATTTTTTGAGGTAAGTGCTGTCTATCATGATCTCCATTTTACAGGTGAGAAAACTAAGATAGGAAATTGACAAAGAGTAGTAGATTATTAGCCAAGCCTTCAGAATTATTTTAACTCAGTACCCTGGTATTAGAGAGTAGTCTATAATGAAGGGCATCAGAGTATGACACCCCCAAATATGCCACTTCAGCATAAGGATTATTTTGAACTACAGGCAATTAAAACAGCAAACATAGGCCGGGCGCGGTGGCTCAAGCCTGTAATCCCAGCACTTTGGGAGGCCGAGACGGGCGGATCACGAGGTCAGGAGATCGAGACCAGCCTGGCTAACACGGTGAAACCCCGTCTCTACTAAAAATACAAGAAAATTAGCCGGGCGAGGTGGTGGGCGCCTGTAGTCCCAGCTACTCGGGAGGCTGAGGCAGGAGAACGGCGTGAACCCGGGAGGCGGAGCTTGCAGTGAGCTGAGATCGCGCCACTGCACTCCAGCCTGGGGCACAGAGCAAGACTCCGTCTCAAAACAAAACAAAACAAAACAAAAAAAACAAAAAAAACCCCAGCAAACATAGGAGGAGCTCTCTGTCCTCCCCTTTACTTCCTAAAAACAGGGCATAAATTTCCCTTCTGTAAAGGAAATTCATATTTGTAATGGCGTCCTCCTCTACAGTACCAGGAAGAGAATGAGCAGACTCTTCTCACTTGAGTCTGTATAATAAACCTTACTAAACAACCCTTACTTACCACTCATTTCTTAGTCACCTATCGTTAATGTCCACCCTCACCCCACCAGAAGTCCAAACCCCCATTTTGTCCAGTCTCTTCTCCATACTTTATCACTCTTTGTTAAAATGGTACGTAAGCCCCTTGGTCTCACTGGCTTTTGGGGGTTTTCAATTCTTTTCTGTGAGGCTTCTCACATGCATACAAAATAAACCTTTTATCCTCCTAATTTTTTGTCAGTTTAATTTGCAGGCACCAACTACTGAACATAAGAGGGTAGAGGAAAAGTTTTTCCTCCTACAGTACCTGCTCTACCCCTCTTATGGGGGGATGAGGTAGTGGAGAGATGTTTAAGTAAATATAGCAAATAGTACAGCAGATATCAAAATATATTTGACAGAAATTATTACTGGAGAGTAGAAGATTTAAAATACTTTGGGTAAAGCATTGTAAAAACAAAACAATTCCCAAAGCTTCCTAAGTGAAAATCAATGAATGAGAACCACGCAGTGATTTATAGACTAATAATATATTTTGGATTTAAAAATCAATGTTAACAGTTTGCTCAAAATCACTGTACTATCTAAATAAGAGCAAATACAATTGATGGAACTAGTTCACATGTCTTTTTAACATATTTCCAAGCTCTAAAACCAATAAGAAATGAGAACACTTGAAGATATTTGTCTCCTATATTTCATTCACTGTATGTACATGGGAATCATTAGCATAAAGGAATAAAATCAAATGTACAATTAATCACCCTCTCACTATTCTTTCAAATTAGTCTTATATCACAATACTTCTTAAAAGGATTTTATGGCTCCTAGCTGCTTACTGTATACAGTTTATACTCCTAAGCATGGAATGTAAGGTTCTTCTGATCCCATCCTATCTTCTTTCCTATCATCATCTCTCACTATTATTCCACAGGCAACCTAGTTTAGTATTTCACAATTTGATCCATAGGAGAGGTTCATAAGCTCTCTTTGAAAAATGGCTTGACTGGCAAATAGATTTTCTAAAGTTGCATATCATATCTCCCTCTTGGAAATCC
The DNA here is from genome assembly GCF_000951045.1 of Mandrillus leucophaeus. Taxonomy (NCBI): domain Eukaryota; kingdom Metazoa; phylum Chordata; class Mammalia; order Primates; family Cercopithecidae; genus Mandrillus; species Mandrillus leucophaeus. Next base: position 6,179,626 of record NW_012104142.1, on the reverse strand, counting down.
AAAACGAACATCAGCGTATTAAGGTGGACAGGGGGCAGGTTGGAAGGGTTCCTGAGAGAGTAAATTAAATAAGGGTTACACAATTAGTGACAAGATTGCCCCCTCTCCTTCAACAAAAAGGGTCAAATAATTAGAATAAGAGATAAATTATCAGTCTTAAATCAGTATAAAAGAAAAAACTAAAGCCCTTTGAAGTATAGACTATTCATTTCAGCATTCAACTAGCAGAATCTATTCCCAATTTATTTATTGGGTTTTGGCTAACCAACTGTTTATTTGTTCCCAACTATTTATATGTAATAAAAATATGTTTAAGCTGTATGCTTCAATTAATTTTGAATCACTACTGAAATAATTAAAATCAAAATATTATAACATCCATTTATGTATTTAAGTTTAAATAGCTCGTTTAAAAAGAGTTAGATTCATGATAGAAATTCAATGTGTGAACGGCAATTCTTTTCAAAGAGGAAAACAGTTATAACTGTTTCATTTATACTTGATATTTTCCATTAGCCTTTCTTAGATTTCTTGGTAAACAATTACTTGCACTCACTTTATGATTTAGGTAAGGCTCAATAGCCACTTCCTTTAAGTAAGGAAGCCAAGGTTAAGAGAGGTTAAATGCCTCAGCGCAGATCAGAGGTTGAACTACCTATGTAACTGTGGGGTTTTCAGGAAATACTTTACTCTTTCCTTCAAGCAGGTGTAAATACACTAACACATTTGTTATTACAGACATTCCAGTAGCTTCTTTTATATTTCAACCACTTCTCTTCACTTAAAGGCACTTAAAAAGTATTATATAACAGTAAAGGAATATATAAAAGAATGAGTATAAAAGTATGTTATAAGGAATAGGAATTACTATTAATAACATCAGATACAATTTATTGCTTCATTAAATAAAATTGATATAATAATTGCCACTTAGTTATAAATGGAAAAATCCTTCATTTGAGGAATGAATAATAAGAAACATAAGGTGTTAATACTGAAATTAATTATAGGCACATTAATGACATTCACACTTGTTATTAACATGTTAATCACTAAGAACTCAAGATATGTCAAGCTAAGGGCAGCTGATTTTAACAGAAGGTCTTTTCAACAGAGGCTGTATATAACATCTATAAATTTTGTTTGAGAATAGGAGGAGAAAAATTTTTTCGGTAAGAAATCTGGGCAAGTATGTAAAAATAAGTGTGCATATAATGAATTAATTCTTTATTAAAATATTGAATAATCTATTTACAAACCACTGTTTATATTTGTTTTTCTAAATTAGTTATTATGACATTAAAGAAATAAATTCTACCATGTTTTTATTCTTAATGCCTTCTTACTGCTTCTTTTCTAACCTACACCTTTAATCTTCTGCATGTATGTGTCACTAAAATCAGATGTTGTGAAATTATACTGTCACAGGAAAAACGAATTTTGTGATTTCTGGTGGGAAATAAAGCAGTAAGACAAATGAGTCATTATGGGAAAAAAAAATCTTATCTTTTAGGAAAAGTAATGGATCAAGATATTAATGACCATCACCCCTGAACTCACTGCTAGATGCTAAAGAAAAAGAATTTGAACTCCTTAATTCTGAAATAAAAAGAAATGGCTTTATTAAAAGACCAAACTCTCTTTTCCCACATTATAAATTACATGTTTACACTACACTCATAAGAAAGAGAAGCTGTCAGAGAGAAGCTGCCTTAGAGTATACTCCCCCAATCCCTTGCTACAAAATAGTGTCTATCCATGTTTACTTATTTAAATAAACACTTCAAAATACTCTAGAGAAGTAGGAACATTTAACTTGTAACAGGCAAGGCTACAGAAAAATTTAAAGATATTTACTCTTTAAAGAAAAAGATTCACATTAGTTAAAAGATCAGTATCAAACAGGAGATGGGCAAGTCTACTTACTCCCAAGTATGTGTTTAACATAAAACGGACAACTCTCCCCGATTAAAATTCAAAACCTTGGGTTAGGATCTAGCTCTAGGAAAGACTTTTCTTCTTCTCTCGCTGCAGGTACTGGGTTTCCTACCTAATTAAGCCTTTATGAAACAGTAATAATCAATTAGCCAGCATTTGTACAGGATATTAATTTCTGTAGGGAAATGCATTTTGCAAATAGACTTTGGACTATTGCTCATTTGGACATAGCGGATGGTCTGACTGATGAAGCACCATAGAGTTAATCCTCTGAACAGGTAGGTCAGTTGCATATACCTAAAATGGAGGGACAGGAGATAGAACTGGTGATCTATAAAGCTCTGGTATGATTCTTTCTCACTGGCTTACCAACACATGAGCTTTATTCTAAATACTATAATGTATTTATCCAATAGGGGTTACAGTGGAGTGAATAATACTATCTTTATTTTGATTAAAATAAGAAATAGAATAGCAATAATAACACTTCTACATTATATATTTCTTCAAGAGGTTACATGCCCCTATCTAAATTCATGCCTTTCATACTATAAATTAATGTACATTTAAATATTAATCTCTTTGGATGCTTTGTAGTTAGGTGTGCCAAGTGGTCACAGTAGTCTAAAAGTTTTGTTAATACCATCTATTTTTTAAAATAAAAGCTTTATTGAGATCTAATTCACATATAAAATGCATCTATTTAAAGCATACAATTCAGTGATTTTTAGTATATTGACAGAGACGTGTAACCATCACCACAGTCAATTTTAGAATAGTTGTCGAACTCCCAAAGAAATTCTGTATCTATTAGGAGTGTAGCATTGTCCCACATTTTCAGCCTAAGACAACCACCAATATACCTTCTGTCTTTATGGATTTACCTATTGAAGACTTCTCATGAATGAGATCATACAACAGACAGCTATTTATAAATGGTTTCTTTCACTTAGCACAATGTTTTAAAGGTTTATCCATGTTGCAGCATGGATGAAAGTACTTCATCTTGCTTACTACTAAATAATATTTCACTGTGTGGATGTAATACATTTTTCATTCAATTTTATCAACTTATAACTGACAAAAATTACATTTATTCACAGCATAAAATGTGATATTTTGATGTATGTATACATTGTGAAATGATACCACAATCAAGACAATTAACAAATCCGTGAACTTACAAATTTACTTTTTGTATGTGGTAGAAGACTTAAGAGCTACTTTCTTAACAAATTTCAAGCATACAATACATAATTATAAACTATAATTATAGTTTATAAACTATAATTATAGTTATAATATAAACTAGATTATAGTTATCATGTTGTACATTAGGTCTCCAGAACGTATTCATCCTATAACTAAAAGTTTATACCCCACAACCAAAATCTCCCCATCACTCCACCCACCCTTCTTCCCTCCCCAAACCACACTATCTACCCTGTTTCTATGAGGTTGACTTTTTTAGATTTCATATGTGAGATCACACAGTATCTACATTTTTGTATCTGGCCTATTTCACTTAGCATAATGTCCTGCAGGTTCACCTGTGTTGTTGCAAATGGCAGGATTTCCTTCTTTTTTAAGGTTGAATAGTACTCCATTGTTTATATATACATATACTTTCATTATCCATTCACCTGTTGACAGACCCCTAGGGTATCTCCCTATTTTGACTATTGTGAATAATGCAGCAATGAACACGGGAGTACAAATATCTCTTCAACGTACTGATTTCATTTCCATTTATTTAATTAATTATTTATTTATTTAGAGACAGAATCTCGCTCTGTCACCCAGGCTGGAGGGCAGTGGTACGATCTCGGCTTACTGCAACCTCCACCTCCTGGGTTTGAGCGATTCTCCTGCCTCAGCCTCCCAAGTAGCTGGGATTATAGGCATGTGCCACCATGCCCGGCTAATTTTTATATTTTTAGTAGAGATGGGGCTTCATCATGTTGGCCAGGCCAGTCTCCAACTCCTGGCCTCAAGTGATCTGCCCACTTCGGCCTTCCACAGTGCTGGGATTACGGGTGTGAGCCACCATGCCTGGCCGATTTCCTTTAGATTTATATCCAAAAATGAGATTGCTGGATTATATAGTAGTTCTGTTTTTAAATGAACTTTCATATTGTTTTTCATAATCTCTGTGCCAATTTACATTCCCACTAACAAGGGATCCCTTTTCTCCACATGATTTTGACTTTTTGATAACAGTCACAAGTTTAAGGTGGTATCTCATTGTGAGGAAGAGAAAAGTAGGGGGGTAATTTTTTTTTTTCTTTTTTTTAAAGAGACAGGGTCTTCCTATGTTGCCCAGGCTGGCCTTGAACTCCTGGGCTCAACTGATCCTCCTATCTTAGTCTCCTAAGTAGCTAGCACTATAGGCATGTACCACCACCACTGGACCTAGCTTCACTGTGGTCTTTTGATTTGTATTTCTTTGATGATTAATGACATTGAACATGTTTTCATATACCTGGGTCATTTGTATGTCTTCCATGGAAAATATCTATTCAGGTCCTGGGCTCATCTTTTAATCGGTTTGTTTTTCTGCTATTGAGTTGTATAAGTTCCTTACATATTTTGGATAATTAACCTTTTATCATATATGGGGTTTACAAATATTTTCTCCCATTCTGTGAGTTGCCTTTTCTTTTGTTGTCTCTTTTGCTGTACAGAAACTTCTTAGTTTGATATAGATACACTTCTTAATTCTGCTTTTGCTGCCTGTGCTTTTAGTGTCATACATAAAAAATCATTGCAAGACTAATGTCACAAAGCTTTTCTAATATGTTTTCTTCTGAGTTTTAAGGTCTCAGGTTTTATGTTTAAATATTTAATCCACTGTGAGTTAATTTTTGTGTCTCATGTAAAATAATGATCTAATTTTATTTATCCATTCAACAGTTGATAAACATTTCAGTCATTTCTACCTTTTGACTATTATAAATAATGCTGCCATAAACATTCATATACACACTTTTGTGTAAACACAGGTTTTCATTTTTCTTTAGTATAAATCTAAAAGTGGAATTGCTGGGTCATATGGTAACTCTGTGTTTAGCCTTTTGAGGAACTGCCAATATTTCCACCAGTGGTACATGAGGGTTCCAAGTTCTCCACATCCTTGTCAACACTTGGTATTATCTGTCTTCTTGATTATAGACATCGTGGTAGGTGTTAAGACGAAGCTCACTGTGGTTATGCAACTGTCTGATGGCTAACATTAACATCTTTTCAGGTGCTTATTAAAACTCCTTGCTTTGTGTATATGTGTTTTCACAAAGTAGAGGTAAGGTCCTGAGTTTGTAAAAACTAAAATTAATACTAAAGTGGTGAAATTACAGTTAGCTTGTTACCTTTTGGAACTTAGCTGAGGAGACCTTCACATATACTAAGCACTTATCATTCTTGTTTATATTACAATAGATCTTATTCTTCCTAGAAGATGGGTGGTTCAGTAAAGATAGCACCCATGTTTTCTTCATCTTTGAATCGGTCACATTGCTTCACAGGATACGTATAGTAGGCAGACTCAATGAATGATGGTTAAATGAATAAGTTTAACATCTGATGTTATATTAACTTTATAATGCCTCCCTAAGATATACAATGGAAGAATACTATTTAACCTTCTTTGGAAAAATGATGAACATATACAATTATGCGCTGAATTGGTATGGCCATTTGAAAACTCCAAATTTTGGCCGGGCGCGGTGGCTCAAGCCTGTAATCCCAGCACTCTGGGAGGCCGAGACGGGCGGATCACGAGGTCAGGAGATCAAGACCATCCTGGCTAATACGGTGAAACCCCGTCTCTACTAAAAATACAAAAAACTAGCCGGGCGAGGTGGCAGGCACCTGTAGTCCCAGCTACTCGGGAGGCTGAGGCAGGAGAATGGCGTAAACCCAGGAGGCGGAGCTTGCAGTGAGCTGAGATCTGGCCACTGCACTCCAACCCGGGCGACAGAGCGAGACTCCATCTCAAAAAAAAAAAAAAAAAGAAAACTCCAAATTTTTTAATTCCAAATTTAGTTCTCAGTGTGCCTTTGACTAGGCCAGAGATTTTTCATGTTTAGATGATCTAAGTTTTAAAATATTAACATCTATAATAAAACAATATCTTTATTTTTATTCATGAACATAATGGTAGATCACTTATTTTAAACAAATAATGAGATATCATCTCATTAGGATATGCTAAAGCCTAACTTAATGTATTAATTGTAAAATAAGCATTCGGTGGAATCTTTTGTTCTTTTCAAGTATAAAAGGCAGAACTGGGAATAACTTTATTTCTATAAATCCTACAGTATGGGCTATGAATATAGGCTGCAGTATTAGAGGACCTGAGTTCCAGCCCAAATCTGTCACTTATCAGCTGGGTGAATTTTAGCCAATTATTTAACCTCTCTAACCTTGAGTTCCCGCATTTTTCAAATGGATAACAGAATTTAACTCAGAAGGCTACTGAGAGAACTAAATATGTAATGTATTACTATGTGGTAAGCTATTATTATTCAAGGAAATATTGTAAATATGTCCAATGTGGAATCAATTTTCAAATAAAAAATTCTTTAAACAATACTAAGCCACTAGGATTAGTCTAAATGCCTTAGCTTAGAGAGGAATTAGGAAATAGGGATAGGAAAAATATATTATAGCTTTTGAATTTTATATTATTTGTATGTACCATATATTTAAAATGATCAACTAAGTTTAATTATTAACTATTAAGAGAAATACTTTATTAGAAGAAAACTATTTCTACATTATAAGTTGTAAGGAGAAATTACATAACCTAATAACAGGGGCTTCTAAAATGAAGCATATATGCCTATTAGAAATTATGCTAGTCTATATATTAAAATTAAATCAAGTTGGTTTGTAAGGAAAATCTGTGATTATTTCAAATTGAGACAATAATTTAAACATTAAAATAACATAAAATGATTTACATTAGAGATTTAATTATATGTGATATCCCTAGAATGTTTGCTTGATTTATCATATAATATAAAATGTATATTCAGGAAAATATTTGCTGATTTAACTAATCATTTTCAATATAAAGGTGAACTTTCCTTTGGAAGCCAAGAAAGATTATAATCCATTAATATATCTTTCAGCGAAAAGGATGAAATCTTCCACTGGGTAGGCTGATAAACTCTTTCGTGTCAAAACTAAGCCTCTTTATCATGATAACCCAGAATAATGGTCGGCTGCTCTAGGCACTTTATCTACTTTACAGATGAAAAATCAGTTCTACTTTCATGGAATTAGATTAATGCCATACAGGAAATACTTCTGGGGCTGAACTTGCTTCATGTCTTCAAAGCTGCCTGTAAATTTGAAGTACTTCCTGAACTCAAAAGATAAGACAGGAGAAGGAAAAAGAAAAACAGTACAGTGACCCTTTTACTGAAGGAAAATATTGCTTCCTGAAAAAGATGTTGAAAGCTACTTGCTAAGGGCATTATGCTCTAGAAAGCCTAGGGCAAGTCTGTTTTAGTGGAACATAAGGATTCTGGTCATATATCAGACAGTTGCTATAAATCTGTTCTTTCTATAATCCTTTTTGATAAACTTTAAGTCTTTCCAGTGAAAGCTAAAGTAATAACTTTCTCACCTTTTAGTACATACAGAATTGCTTACTCTTTTACATATGACATTTTACAAACGATTACAGTTTTACACATTTGGAAAAATGCTGACTACAAACTCTAGAATTAAATTTTGGATCAGAATGCAGATCAAAGGCAGCGAATTCAGTTGACAATGTATCAGGTAGTCTGACATAAAAAATAGGCCACATTATCTAGAACATATAAAAGAGTTTTTTGAATGGTGATGATACTGAAGATGATATATATAGTAGATAATTAGGAGGAAAAGAATATTAGCTGTATGTATGCATTGAAACATGACCATATAAAATCAGAGACGAAAATAAAACTAATGATACAACCTAAAAAGAGGGGGTAAAGGAGGAAACGAACCCACCATGAAAACAACAAAGAAAATTTAGAGAGAGAACACCATCTATCAATTTATGCATATTGGGTTGCTCACAACATGCTCATCACTATAGAGTATACAAAATAATGATATTCAACAGATGCATACTGAGCACAATAAATACCAGGCACTATGCTGATTGCTAGAGGTAATATGGTTATTAAGAGAGGCAAGGCCAGGCACAGTGGCTCATGCCCATAATCCCAGTACTTTGGGAGGCTGAGGCGGGTGGATCACGAGGTCAGGAGTTCAAAACCACTCTGGCTAACATGGTAAAACCCCATCTCTACTAAAGACACACACACACACACACACACACAAAATTACCCGGGTGTGGTGGCGGGCACCTGTAATCCTAGTTACTAAGGAGGCTGAGGCAGGAGGATCGCTTGAACTCGGGAGGTGGAGGTTGCAGTGAGCCAAGATGGCACCATTGCACTCCAGCCTGGGTGACAGGGGAGACTCTGTCTCAAAAAAAAGAGAGAGGCAAGGACCTTACCTTCGTATTAGTCAGCATTCTAGGAGGGTTTAAACAAGTTAATTACCAAATGGAGATAACTGCAACCAAGGAGATAAGCATGGTTATATAAGGTGGGGGTTGGGGGTTGGAGGGATATTACGACAATAGCTTATGGAGGAACAGGGAAAGCTATTTTAGATAGCTAACCAGAAAATGACTCTGTAAGAGGATGGCATTTGAGTTGAATGTTGAAGGTTATAAATGAGTCAGCCCTTAGAAAACAGTGAAGAGCATTCCAGGAAGAAGAAATAAGAGTGTAGGACTTTTGAGGGAAAAAGGTTTGGTTGTTAAAGGAATAATCAATGAGAAAGGAACTAGAATAAGATGATATTAGATAGGTAGGTAGGAGGAAAGCCATGTAAGACATGTAGGGCTTTATACACCATGGCAGAAAGTTTGGAGTTTATTCTATGAGCAATCATTGGCAGCCATGAGAGGGATTTAAACATCAAAGTGTTTTATGCTGGTTTGCATTTTTAAAGGGCCACTCCAGCTATTCTGTGGAGAATGGTTTGAAAAAAAGTAAAAGGAGATCAGTCAGGAGACTATAGCAGTAGGGTAGGAGAAAAATACTAATGGTCTGTAATAGAATGGTAATTGCTGATAAAAGAAGAGTAAATGGGTTCCAGATATAAAGATAGGGACTTCTTGAAGGAAAAGAAAAAATCAAGGATGATTCCTAGGGTTTGGCTAGGGCACATGAGTCAAACCCTACAGTGGTACCATATACAGAGATGTATTAAACATAAGAGAAACAGGAATGATACTTTATATTAAGATGTCTATTTGCACATAATAATCAAAATAACCAGTTGGACATTAAGCTAAAAATATACATTTGGAAATAGTTTTTTGGATGGTACTTTTGGCCATGAATCTAACTAAGAAACCTATGGCAATGAATACATAAATACCAAAAATATATAAACAAATTACAGAATGTCAAACTTTCATTGGTTCAAATTTCTTCTTAGAATTGTTTACTGATAAACATTGTTTTTCACTTATAATATTGCTTCTATCTTGTCTTTTTTCACTTGCTTAGTGTTATCACCACTTTGACTATTTTGTTAATTTTATTTAAAAAGGCTTTAGATTTAATTCTATTTTCTTGTTTTCTATTTCATTACTTTCCGTTTTTGTATTTATCACTACCTGTCCTCCTTTATTTTTCTTAGTAGATTCCTTAAGATTTTCTATATGCAAAATGTCATCTACAAACAGGAGCAGTTTCACTTCTTCCCAATCTTAATGCCATCTCTATTTATTGCTTATTTGCTGTGGCTACAATTTTCAGTAGAAATTTGATTACCCCTATATCCTGAGATTGTCTCCTATGTTTTTCATAAGAGTTTTATTGTTTTACGTTTAAGTCTGTGATCCATTTACTTGTATCAGGTCAAGGGTCACTTTTTGGTCTTTTGACCACTTTTCACTTTTGATGTCAAGTTGCCACGGAAACATTTTGAAAAGGCTATCTTTTCACCAATTAGTTGGCTTTATACCTTTGTCAAAATTCAATTAAGCATATTTATATGGGCCTTTTAATAATTTTTAACTAGAATTTTTTGTTATTTTCTCACTAGTTGCCCTAAGGGTTACAATACACATCTTAATTTATAATAATCTACTTAAGAGTCATGGAAACTGGTTTTTTTTTTGAGATGGTAAATGAAGACTAAGAGGATGAAGACGTTTATGATGATTCACTTCCACTTAATGAATAGTAAATATATTTTCTATTCCTTATGATTTCCAGGCTGGAGCGCAGTGGCATGATCTTGGCTCACTGAAACCTCCGCCTCCCAGGTTCAAGTGATTCTCCTGCCTCAGCCCCCCAAGTAGCTGGGACTACAAGCATTTAAAGAGTTTATTATATTAATCTTCTTATTTACCATTCTGGTTTTCTTCATTTCATCTTGTGAATTTAGTTTACCATCTGGTGTCCTTTTCTTACTCCAATAGAGCTTTGTTGCCATGCACCTCCTTTCTGCTGTTATCGTCATATATATTACATTCTAATAAGTCATAGGGCCAAAATACAATTATATACAAATTGTTGTATGCATTTGCTTTTAAATAAGTTGAGAGAATAGTGAAGAAATATGTCATTATACTGTCTTTTGTAATTACTTACATAATTACCTTTATTGATGCTCTTTGTTTTTTTGTGTATAGATTTAAATTGCTATCTGTTGGCATTTAATTTCAGCTTAAAGAATTTTCTTTAGTATTTGTTGGTAAGGCAGATGTTCCAGCAATGAATACTCTTCGATTTGCTTATCCAGGAAAATACTTCATTTTATTTTTGACGTATTTTTGCTGGACATAAGGTTATTTGCTGATAATTTTTTTCTTTCAGCACTTTAAATATGTTATCTCATTACCTTCTGGCTTCATTGTTACTGGTGAGAAGTCAGCTGTTAATTTTGTGTTCCCCTGTTGTGATTTGCTGAGTTTAAGATTTTCCTTTTGTCCTTGTCAAATAGTCAAGATTTTGACTATTATGAGTCCAGGTGTGCATCTCTTTGCATTTATCCTACTTGGTGTTCAAAGAGCTTCCTAGATATATAAACAAATGTTTTTCTATAAATTTGGGCTGTTTTTTTGCCATTTTTCTTCAAGTATTTTTTTCTGCCTTTATTTTCAGACATAATAGTAGTTATAGCATAGAACTGGGCATGAAAATATCTCCCCATTTACTAACCACATGACTGTGGATAAGACACAACATTTTTTTGTGTCTCAATTTTCTTACATGTAAAGGGGGATGAATTATACCAACCATATGTCACTTAATTCATTGGATTCCTGTGAGGCTCAAGTTACATAATATATAATTTAAAAACTAAACATTAAATGAATTTAAAAGTATTTTTCCAAGGATTAAATGAATGTAAATGTATTTTCCCAAAGTGTTCATCTATAAACCTTTGACCTCAATTCCATCTAGTAGTTATCACTCTTCCACATTGCATTATCAGTCTTCTGTTCTATCATATCTTCCTTAAACAATATACAAACTCAAACCTCTTATATCTTTAAGCAAATCTTCCCTCTCACCCAACACTCTTCATTCGACGTAATCTGCCTACTACTTCCACCTTTCTGGTGCTATAGTGATTCTTAAACTCTCTGAGGTGAAGGCCAAGTTCGTTTTTATCCCCCAGTTCAACACAGGCCCATATATGGTGCTACTGTGCATAACTAGTTTACAGATTATATATAAGCAACTTACCACAGGTGCTTTCCAACATTCAAAGTTGTCCATTCCATGTTCAATGAGAAATCTGATGATCGTGCACCAGGATGTTGGCAGTGTTAAATAAGATGTATAGGATCCCATTAATTTGGACTGAGCTCTTGCACTAGGCCCACCAGACTAAACCAAAATGGAGTCACTCAAGCTGAAGTTCCACATCACCAAGCTAAAACATAGTTGTTTATCTTACTTTCCAAGAAATCAGGAGAAACAGATAATAGCCAGATCCCTAAACAGACCAGTTTTAGCTGGTATAAGGAAGTCCCCTCTGCTTTAACCTTTATAAGAAAAGTAACTTTGGAAATGCCAATCCACGTTTTGTTTTCTGCTTTTGCTTTCCTCAGCCCTTTTCTGTCTATAAAGTCAACTTCTTCTGCTCAGTTTACAGGAATATTCATTCTATTTAATAGAATAAGGTTGTTGTCCAATTCTAGAATTGCAAATAACCGATTAACATCTTTAAATTTGTTGTAATTTTGTAATTGCTGGAAGGGGGTGTAAACTTATTAAACAGTTTCCAAATAGTCTCAAATTTTATATTTCATTCATTGCAGACTAAGATCAAATAGTTCTCAGACTACACTTTTCTCTGATAATTTTTTTTCTATCACCAGTGGTGTAATCAAAATCCATTAGTCATTTTAGATAGTGATGACCTCCTATCTTTCATACCCATCCTTTTCTGTCTCCTCTGTTGATACTAATTTCTTTATTCACTATTTAGGAAGCATTCCTTAAGTTATTATTGGCATTCTTCCTGTATTGCAAACTCATTATGTATACAGACAATCATTTCTTCCTCAGGATTTACTAAAGGAGCCATGATTCTCTCAAGTCATGTAAAAGGGTAACCTCTACCTCATTTTACTCCACCACACACAAATATTCAGTTCCAAGGGTCTTTGCATCCTTTTCTACTTTCTTACTTATATCAGCCTCAACCTAGACTAATATAACACCTTTCTAATTAATGTATCTGTAACTAATCTTCCTCACCTCCAATTTGAAGACACATGGTCAAATTAATGTATCGGGCATAGTTTTGATCATAGTAATTCCCTGCCTATTCAAAGTACTTCATTGTTTTAGCAATCCATACCAATTTCAAATTTTACCACTGTTACTCTCATATGAATCAACTTTGACAAGTCAACGATTCCTTTAATATAGCTGCAACTGTAAACATTGGTAAATAGTTACTGAATGAATGGCTGACTTAAATGATTACTGGATTCAAATAATTTTGAAAATAAAAAATCACTCTATAGTGTTTATATCATAACTATATACTTTTATATTACTATTCTTACTTTACGAAAATTATCCCATAACCAATGCTATTTTCACGTCTAATAATACTGCTGCTGGTTTTACTGTTGGATGAACTACATGCTAACCTCCTGCTGCTACTGAGAAATGCATTAAAGTAGGTCACGTGGTTTTCTTCATGTCAACAAATGATGGCTCAATTAGGCAGATAAGTATCTACAGCCCTCAGCAGAATCTTCAGTCCATTCTTAGCAGTTTAGAAAAGCACTTTAGTTAGCATTAGAGCCAAGGAAAGGAACACTTGTAATTCTCTAAGCATTCAATTAAATTTTTTTAATTCAAGACTGGCTATTGAATGTTTCCAAACAAACAGTGTGGAAGTAGACATTCATCATGAATGAGCACTCTAAAATCTGGTGTGTATGTAAATTTCTTAATGAATGAGATTATGACATTTCTGATACACTGTTTGCAGTATAAACACTTATGGATGATCCATTTTGGTAATTCTGTCATCAACAGACGATTCTATGTTGGTTTGCTAATTAATGGGCAGTGTTTGCTTGCATAGAGCCAAAGGCATTTCCAACTAAAAGATACACAGAGCTACTGCTGAGTCACTTTGTAAAGTAAAACCTTCCAGTTCATGAAAGGAAATCTCAGGAATGCAAAGTAAAAAAGAAAAATCATGAAGCAAAAAAGATTCCAGAATAGACAAATACCTGAATATTTAGACATCAGTTTATCTGCTCTTTTCTAAAAATTCAATCTACCGCATTAGATATTTCCCACCCTAAGAAATTAGAAGTAATTTTAAAAGGGAGGTTGTTTGAAGATGACACACTACCAGCTCCAGAGCTGGTAAAATTATTAAAATGTATATATAAGTACTCAAAATACATAACAATTTGAGTAACTTAAAAGCAAATAAATGTATACACTAGAAGAGACTCACAGAATAGTCCTATAACTAACAGATATTATAGATGATGATCTTGTGTCATGAAGAAAACTGAATTGTATTCATGGAACTGATGAAGAAAGAAAGAATTACATCAATATTTGAAAGAGGAAAATTTAAAGAAGGGTTCACTTCGGCAATAAATGATTACAGATAAATGATACATTCCTAAACTAAGTTTCAATAATACTAACAGCAGTGCTAAATTTATCTCAACAACAAAAAAATACTACAATCATTTATCTCTATTGCCATTACAAGGATGATCAATGTGAGATATCCCTCAATAACATGGAAATAACAGATATTAATACTGTCTTTTAGTCAACCATCAAACCACTAAGTAGGATCAGATATGGAATATGGCCTGTCTGAATATATTAACAAATCTACAAAAGGATTATGTTGGGGGTTAGGGTAGTGTTGGTGCATTAAGAAAGAGAAACAAAAGCAAATGTTAGTGCTACTATTTTTTTTATTTTAAATAAAAAGAAAAATTCTGTTGCTCAGGCTGGAGTGCAGTGGTGCAACCATGGATCACAGTAGGCTTGACCTCCTGGGCTCAAGGGATCCTCCCACCTCAGCCTCTCGAGTAGCTGGGACCTCGGGCACAAGCCACCATGTCTAAATATTATTATTGTTGTTATTTTGGTAGAGACAGGGACTTGTTATGTTAACCAGGCTGGTCTTAAATTCTTGGCCTCAGGGATCCTCCCACCTTGGCCTCCTCAAGTGCTGGAATTATAAGCATGAGCCACTGTGTCCGGCCAACACTAGTTATTAAAGAAGAGCTCAGGAAGCCTTTTGTCTATGGACTTTAATTTTTTCAGGTCCCTACTAAGGAGATAAATATATCTTATTGATTGATTGATTAATTGAGACACAGTCTTGCTCTGTTGCCCAGGCTGGAGTGCAGTGGCACAATCTAGGCTCACTGCAACCTCCGCCTCCTGGGTTCAAGCAATTATAGTGCCTCAGCCTCCTGAGCAACTGGGATTGCAGGTGCCAGCCACCACACTTGGCTAATTTTCATATTTTTAGTGGAAATGGGATTTCACCATGTTGGCCACGCTGGTCTCAAACCCCTGATCTCAAGTGATCCGCCCACCTCAGCCTCCCAAAGTGTTGGGATTACAGGCGTGAGCTACTATGCCCGGCCTCAGACACATTTAAAGACTGATTTATTCAAGTCCCCTTATCCTGATTCTGCAGTCGCCATTACATTCCAATGCAAGTTTGCCTAAAGGAAGAGATATGTGGATTAAGCAAAGACAAACATTTGGGCCCATGTGATAACTATATTTCCTACTATAAATAAATAAGGCAATTTATTGGTTTCTGTAATCATTCTCTTGGAAACTGGTAAACGGAATCATTCTTGCCTCCTTTCCTTTTCTCATATCCAACTGTCAGGCCATCAGAAAAATTTTTGTGAGCTCTTCTTCAAAATATATCTAGAATCTGAACCATCTTTAACACTTCCACCATAAATCTAAGCTACCATCATCTCTCACGTGGACAGCCTCTTAATAGTTCCCTGTGCTTCAACTCTTGCCCAACCACCATCTATTTTCTATATAGCAGCCACATCTTAGAGACCTTGGCTCATAGCTGCCTTGTAGAACTCATCTCCTTCCACCCGCCTTGCTCTGTCTCAAATTCTCCAGGCATATTCCCTCCTCAAGGCCTCTGTGCTTGTCCCCTCTGCTTGAAATGTGCTTTCCCCAAACAGCTGTATGGCTGTTTTCTTCACTTCCTTCAGGCTTCTTCTGAATGTCAACTTAACCATCAAGTCGTTCTCTACTATTTATTCCCTACTATATAATGAGAGGTGGTAGAATGTAAGAATTAAAAGCTTAGAGGCAGCCTAAAGAAATGAAAATTGATGTTCCTCTTAAAAAATAATTTTTTATTTTTATAAAATGAGATGGGGTCTTGCTGTGTTGACCAGGCTGGTCCTGAACTCCTGGCCTCAAGCAATTCTCCCATTTTGGCCTCCTAAAGTGGTGGGATTACATTGCACCCAGTCAAAAATTGGTGTTCATACAAAAACTTATGTGCAAATATTCACAGCAGCTTTATCTGTAATAGCTCCAAACTGGAAATAACCAAGATGTATTTCAATAAGTGAACAGAGGGAAGTGGGTGGGCAACATGAAGGATCATTGTGGTGACAGATATATTTGGAGCCTTGACTATATCAGTATCAATATGATGGTTATGATATGGTTCTATAGCTTTACAAGGAGTTACCTCAAGGGAAACTGAGTAAAAAGTACATGAGCTCTCTCTGTATTATATTACTATTGCATGTGAACCTACAAATTATCTCAAAATAAAAAAAAAAAAAATTAAAAAAAGCTTAGACCCAAGCCAGTCTGATGGATTCAAAATCTTATACTGCTACTTATTAGCTGTGAAACCTGGAGAAAGTTAACACCTCTGTGCCTCTATTTCTTCATCAATAAAATAGAGGTAATAATAGTACCAATCTAATAAGGTTGTTTGAGGTAAAGGAATTACTATATGTAAAGATCTTAGAATGGTATGTGGCCCCGGAGTAAGTATCATATGAGTATTAGCTACTATTGTTAATAATTTTAGAGAATAGTGTCTGCTATATTGTCCATTTTAACATATGCTCCCGACTGACAGTATAACAGTATAATAGGCACTGGATAAATATTTGTTGAATGAAAACATGAAAGCTCCTGACAGATGAATTTACTTTTAGTTTACTGATAGAATCACTCTTCTGGATATCCAAGTTTGAGAGTATCACTAGTCAAACATTTTTTCTTTTTATATTTGTATAACTGATTATGGCATACCATAAAATTTTCTATATTAGACAGTTCCTGCTCCTCTTCTGGTCATGAAAACTTTCTTAGCTCAAAGTCTATTAAAATTATACCGAACTTGATTGAAAGAACTGGTAGATATTTTAAAAATCTCTTCCTTCCCTAATCCCATGACAGATATGAATTATGATAATAAGACCACTTGACTAAAGAATATGCAAGTGTCTGCAAATAATTCTAACCATCTTTTTCATGCATACAAAAATTGCTCAGAATTAATTCTTAAAATTGGGATAGTTTGTTGCAAGTTATAACATCACTATATTAAATTACTATCATGTGTTGAATCTCAAATTGATTCTAGGTAACATAATTTAAGGTTGTAAGAGACATAAAGTGAATGCAATAATGCATTTCATAATTAGCACAAAATCAGTTTCCTAACTGAATAGTTTGAATAATATTCAACTAAGAAGATTTGCTAAGTGTCTTTTATGACTCTCCACTATTAGTCTACTTTAAGACATTTTTCCCCCCAAGTTCTCTGCAACTTTAGGACAATTTATCTAAACTTTTCCATTGGCAATCATTTCAATGTACAAAAAGTTCCAAAAATAAAAACACAGAAAATACCTTTATCCATTTTCATCTGTTGTCACATTTTTACCTCATTTTATTTATCATCTATGTTCAGTTGTATTCTTTCTTTTTCTGTATGTATGCATAATATTCTCTTGTGATTGAGTTGAGATACATTCTGGGCCAGAAACTGCATAGATGATGCTGTGTACTTCTCAGGGACAGATAAACCCATAAGCAGGCAAACAATGTTCATGAGACTCTCACTGGAGGTGATAATTGTGATTGCCCTGTCAATGTGTTGTCTTATTTCTCCACTGCATTGTGGCTGCTTTTCTCTTCTCCCGTACAACATTTCAAGATCATGTAAATATTCTGTTCTTCATCGACATGTCTGTCCTCTTAGATGTTACAACAATTTATGATTTTTGCCTGATCTAATCTTTAACATGATGATTGCAAAATGAGGTTTTCTTGTTTCATTTTTTCCCAACTCTAGCGCAACCTCCACATTTGCTGGTCAACTTTGGACATGCCACTGTAAGCAAAATATCTTCATTTTCTATCCATCCACCCATCAGTGATTGGAATGGTCTTATAAAGTCCTTTATTTCCAACAGCCTATAATTCGTTACTGTATTTAATTATCTGATGCTCAAATTATCCTAGATTTGACCAGTGGGGAACTCTTCAAGCTAGATTCTGTATACTTAACAAACAACTCATCTTACTTTTTAGCATTTCCTTACTTTTTGGCATTACAACATGTTCTAGGTTCATTTTGTACCTACTCTGCCCTGGAGAGAAGCCAGCCATTTGAGTGAAGACCTTTGGTTTTAGTAGGCATTAGGGACTGAACTGTGCTCCTCAAAAGGTCATAATCAGGTACTAACCCTGTGAATGTGAGCTTATTTAGAAACAGGGTCTTTGGAAGTTAAGCTAAGGTCAGTGAATTAGTGGGCCCTAATGAGTGGATTACTCTGATAAAAAGAGTAAAATTTGGACAGATAAACATAGGGTGAATGTCATATGGCAATGAAGGCAGGAATTGAAGTTATACTGTCACAAACCAGTAAGTTCCAAGGATTAAGCACAACCACCAGAAGCTAGGAGAGAGGCATGGACAGATTCTCCCTCTGCGTCCCCAAGAAGGAACCAACCCTGCAAACACCTTCAGTTTGGAGCTCTGGCCTCCTGAACTATGAAAGAATAAATTTCTCTTAAGTTTGTGGTAATTTGTTATAGCAGCCTTAGGAAACTAACGGTGGGAAATAACGCTAGGTGTGTCACTACTACTTTTGTGACATTGATCCTTTGCTCTTTCAGCAACAGAGCCCAGAAATATATTAATGTCTCTTCACACACACACATATATATACATACACATATATAAAAATACATGCACACACATCAACAGATACATACATACACAGAAATGTCCATATTTACACAGACACCTCCAATGCAATTCATCTACACAGAGTTCTTACCTGTCTTCCTCCTGTCTATATGTTTGTCCCTTCTTCCATAGTGAGAACCCAGGCTCACTCATTAGTTCAAAGTCGTCTCTGATTTAGTTTGCCCATATCATTAAAATAAACCTATAAAACTGAGTTCAGGATTTGTTTGCAATTCTTCATTTCTCTCCCAGCCACCCCAAGCTAAGGACATATAGTTGAATCTGGTGTGCATAAATTAGTCCTCCCTTCTTCCTTCATTTCTTTCCCCTTTATCCCCCCTTGGTATGGACATAGTATTCATTTTACTTTAAAATTAAGTTTATCATCTGCAAACAGGGACAATTTGACTTCTTCTTTTCCTAACTGAATACCCTTGATTTCTTTCTCTTGCCTGATTGCCCTAGCCAGAACTTCC
>NW_012104142.1:6158192-6158572 GCF_000951045.1 Mandrillus leucophaeus | reverse complement strand
GAAAATGGCCATACTTCCCAAGGTAATTTATAGATTCAATGCCATTCCCATCAAGCTACCAATAAGTTTCTTCACAGAATTGGAAAACACTGCTTTAAAGTTCATATGGAACCAAAAAAGACCCTGCATTGCCAAGACAATCCTTAGTTAAAAGAACAAAACTGGAGGCATCACACTACCTGACTTCAAACTATACTATAAGGCTACAGTAACCAAAACAGCATGGTACTGGTACCAAAACAGGGATATAGACCAATGGAACAGAACAGAGCCCTCAGAAATAATATCACACATCTACAGTCATCTGATCTTTGACAAACCTAACAAAAAAAAAAGAAATGGGGAAAGGATTCCCTATTTAATAAATGGTGCTGGGAAAA
>NW_012104142.1:6142942-6155840 GCF_000951045.1 Mandrillus leucophaeus | reverse complement strand
AAATAAAAAAAAAACAAAAACGAATTAAGGGCCGGGCGCGGTGGCTCAAGCCTGTAATCCCAGCACTCTGGGAGGCCGAGACGGGCGGATCATGAGGTCAGGAGATCAAGACCATCCTGGCTAACACGGTGAAACCCCGTATCTACTAAAAAATACAAAAAACCAGCTCGGCGAGGTGGCGGGCGCCTGTAGTCCCGGCTAATGTAGTCCCAGGTACTCGGGAGGCTGAGGCAGGAGAATGGGGTAAACCCGGGGCTTGCAGTGAGCTGAGATCCGGCCACTGCACTCCAGCCTGGGCGACAGAGCGAGACTCCGTCTCAAAAACAAACAAACAAACAAACAAAAACGAATTAAGTTCATTTGTTTGTTTGTTTATAATTTTAGGTCCCTGTCCCAGTGATACCATTTTTATTTAACTGTTTGAATATGTTGGACATTAACATGCTTTCAAAAGTTGAAACTATGTCAAGAAAGTATACCCCAATATCCAAGTCTCACTCCCTCCCACATCCCTTCCACTTCACTTTCCCTTCTACCTCTTGTAACTAATTTTATTGTTTTCTGCTTTATCCTTCCTGAACATACACATTCTTTAATTCTCCCTTTTTCTTGTATGACAAGTAGCACTATGAGTATTTGTTTCTGCTTTTTGTTTCATGTGATATTTCCTGGAAATTACTCCATATAGTTATAAAAACAGATAGCTTTTATCAACATAGTAGTCTATTGTATGTTCCAGAGTATATTCAACCAATCTTCTAGAATGGGTCATTTATATGGTTTCTGATATTTTGCAATTATTAATAATGTGGCATGAATAACTTTGACAAAATTATTTCCAAATGCAATACAGACTGAATTTCTGAATTATACTAATCCCTATGTGTGCAGCATTTTATGTTTACTCTCATACATAATGGGGGCTGTTTTAAAGGAATAGTTAACGGCATGAGCAAACATTCATTATGTATTAATAAAAATCATATTATGAAATAGATATAATGCAAATTATATAAAAAAGTATGGAGACATACATGCACATAAAATGAACATATATGATAGGATTATGGATAATTTTAATATTCTCTGTACCTTTCTCTATTTCTCAAAAAAGAAAAATACATTAAATTTACAAACAAGAACAGAGACATCTATTTCTTTCTATATTTCCCCAAAAAGAAAAACAATACATTATATTTACAAACAAGAACAGAGACTTCTATTTCTGACTAAACAGGTACCCTGACACAGGCCTTTTGCTAAAAATAACAACAAATGCTGGGTTAAAATAAAAAGAAAACAAAAGAATCTTTTTTTGAAGTATATTGCTGAGTTGACACAGAATACTCAAAAGGTTAAAACAAAGTAAAAATGGAAATCCAGGGGGATAGGCAAACACTTAGATGTCTTTCATTCTGAGGGATATGCCAAGCCCTGTGCATTGAGCTTCAGTTTTCACAGCCATGTACAGAACTGGCAGTGATACACTGGAGCCGGCTCGAGAAAGCTAACTGTACATATCTTTTCCCAACTCCACGTTCAATGACTTCAGGTTGGTATCGTGAAATCAGTCATAGTGTGAAATAGAAAAATGTGAGAAATTAGGATTTTTTTTTTTTTTTTTTTGCCCTGGAGAGCCAGTTTTAAAATATTTACCAGGACACTACTGAACCCAAGGTTTAGGGGATAAATTCTAGGGTATATTAAAGATAGGAAGTCTAATTAGACTCTCCACATAAAGTTGGGATCCTAAAGAGCTACACACATGTTTAGTGTAAGAGCTGAATAGAATGATGTCTACCCTATAGAAAGAATAAGCAAGGAAATTAACCTCTTTCAAACTTGATGCTAGGTGGAGGTAAATACATCTTTTTTGAAAATTTAACCACAAGCCCACCCTCATGAAGGTTTATGGATCTGGAACTCATGTTACCTATGCAGCCCACAAAACTTTAAGCCCAACAGTTATTTGAATGTGTTCCCAGGTTGACAGTATCCCCGGCTTTTGGCAGATTCAAATGTAAATACTCTCTTTGGAAACATATCTTAATCTCAGTCTCAGAGATCACCACAAATAACGAATACAAGCTAACACACAGGAAAATAAGGCAGTTTGAGTAACAGCCAGAGGAAACAGAGACAGAAAAATCAGAACTGCATAAGCTTTAAATATTAGGCTAGGCACAAAATAGAAAATAAGTTTAATTTATTTAAATAAATAAGAGGATTGTATACATGAGAATGAAGTGAGTTTATCAAAATGATAAAGTAAACTGATTTCAGGGGAAGAAATGAAAATGGAAGTAATGATTATTATATAAAATTCAATGTCAGGTAAAACAGAATATGAGACACTGCTGAAGACACAATTAGCAATATCAGAAGATAGATCTGAAGAAATTATCCAGAACATAGCAAACATGACAAAAAAGCGAAACTATGTAAGAGGTTATGAGATATGATAGAACAGTTAGTGATACACATATGGTTAAGCTATAAAGAAAAGCATGGGAATCATAATCATAAAATGTAGGATAATAGTTACCCTCTGGGGTGGAGAGAGGCAGGGGAATTATTTTTTTTAATTTTTAAATTTTTTTTGAGACAGAGTTTTGCTCTTGTTGCCCAGGTTGGAGTGCAGTGGCAGGGATCTCGGCTCACCGCAACCTCCGCCTCCTGGGTTCAAGCAATTCTCTTGCCTTAGCCTCCCAAGTAGCTGGGAGTACAGGCATGTGCTGCCATGCCGGGCTAACTTTATATTTTTAGTAGAGGCAGGATTTCTCCATGTTGATCAGGCTGGTCATGAACTCCCGACCTCAGGTGATCCACCTGCCTCGGCCTCCCAAAGTGCTGGGATTATAGGCATGAGCTACCATGCCCAGCCATATTTTATTTCTTTAGATAGGTGTTTAAGTACATACATGGTCTTTGTGTTTAAGTAAAATTTTTATTTGGAGATATCGCTGGGGGTCGGGGGAGAGAAGTGGAGCCTGTTTGAGCCCTAGCCCCAAGTAACGCTACTGCCCTTGAGTGGTCTTGGAGACACCCTCCCCAACTAAGTGTCTCTTTGCATAGCAATGGCTCCCGTCCCCATGCTCTCTGGTACCATGACAACTGGACGGGTAGTGGCGGGTCGGGCGAGGCACAGCACACGACCTAGTGGACCAGCCACTGGGAACAATGAGTCTGTGGTGGCCAAATCCAGCCTTGTTCTCCACTTTGTCAAGGGACAATTTCAAGAGTACCAGGAGAGCATAATCAGAGCAGCGTTCCTTACACAGACTGTCTGCTTAGACAACACAATAGTCAAGTTTGAGACCTGGGGCAGCGCTGGACAGGAACAGTATGGTAGCCCGGCCCCCCTGTACTATGAAATCACCAAAAAAGATACATTTGCACCAGCCAAGAAACAGGTGAAGGAGCTAGAAAGGCACGCCAGCACCAGCATCGTCACTGTACTTGTGGGTAACAAGGCAGACCTGGCCAGCAGGAAAGCCCTGGAATTCCAGGAAGCACAGGACTATGCAGACGACAACAGTTGACTGTGGAGACATCAGCAAAGACTGCAATGAATGTAAATGAAATTTTCATGGCGATAGCTAAGAAGGTTCCTAAAATTAAGCCCCAGAATGCATCTGGTGCTCCAGGCTGAAACCTCCAGGAAAACCACCCAGCAAGTAAGAGCCACTGCTGCAGCAACTGAGCCTCTCTTGCCTGCCCACTGCAACTACTTTCTCTGCCTGAACGACTAGACTGGAATCCATTCTAACCAATCGCACTCAGCAACTGGGACCACCACTGGGGACAGGGGAAGGGGCCCACCATGATTTCTCCACATAATTTTGATCATGGGCCACAGGGAGTTATTCTACCTGCACCTTTCTGTACAAATACTAATTCAATTTTAAGTCTTAGGTCACTTTTTAAATAATATTGATTTTCTGCTCTTCCCACTTCCTCCCCTTTCTATTGCTCTCCTACTTTTCCTTTGCTAGTAGCAGCCACATGCTCCTGTTCCCCTCACCCTTGTATATGAGGAAGGTGGGGTTGGAGCAACTACCCTTTCTTTGCCTCTTGCAGAATAGACTCAGCAAAAGCATCCGCATCCATACCTTATTTGGCGTGGTCTTGGGTTCCGGTGATGGAGTAGCTAGGGAAGAGAGAAGCAGCTCTTCCTTCAGCTGGCTGTCATCAGGCTGCAGCCCTCCCCCACTCCTAACTCCCAGCTGGGAAACCACAGAATTGCCACAGCATTATTGTGACAGCCATGAACCCACTGCCCACAACTCCTCCACCCTCAGTCATCCTGACCTCTGGCACTAAGCCCTGTTCTGACCAAATCACAATGATGAGTATTGGGAAGTAGGCAGGTAAAGGGGGAGTAGGAAGGGATGGAACTGACTTTTTCTCTATTTTATATTGGATTTTTTTTTCAACACGTAACCTATCAGTATCTTGCCAATATAGTCAGCCCATTGATCGACCTCAAATAATTTTTTTTTTAATTTGGGAATTTAGATATACAGAAAAATTACAAGTATAATATACAGACTTCCTGTGTACCCCTCATTCAATTTGTTCTAATGTCACTATCTTAGCGTCTTACATTACTGTGGCACATTTGTCCAAACCAAGAAACCAATGTTGGTGGATCATTGACTAAAGTTAAGACTTTATTTAGATTTCACCAGTTTTTACACTAATATCCTATTTCTATTCTGGACCTGATCCAGGAAACCATGTAACATTTAGTTGTCATGACTCTGTAGTCTCTTCTTGTCAGTGAGATGTTTATAGTCTTTCTTCGTTGTTCACAACCTTGACAGTTTTCAGGAACGCTCAACTTGTGTGGTAGAATGTCCATCAGCTGGGATTTGTCTGATGTTTTCCTAATGATTAGATTGAGGCTACAGGTTTAGGGAAAGAATATCAGAGAGATGAAGTTTCCACCTTTTCACACCAACATGACTTCCCATTTGTGATGTTAACCTTAATCACTTAGTTAACATAACTGTTTACCAGCTTTCTCCAATGGAAACAGTCAAGTCAGTATTTCGCTGTCTTCCAACTCAATTTTTGGATCTGACTCACTCAATCCAGCTCATACTCTCAAGGAGAAGGGAAGTAGGATCCACCTTCTGGAGGGGGCAATATGTTATTTGGAACTCTTCTATCAGGGAGATTTATCTGTTCTCCTCCATTTATTTATTTATGCAATTTATACATAACACCGTGAACTCATGTATATTTATTTAATAATTTATCCTTAATCCAATGCTACATGTTTTATTTTGTTGCTCTAATTATTCCAGCTATGGCCATTGGGAGTTCTTTCACATTGGCTCTTGTGTCCCTTTTGGCATGCTTAATCTTTATTATTTTTAAGAAATCTCTTGCCTTCTGGCACTACAAGATATTCCATGCTTATGTTGTATTTTCCCATCACCAGCCCCAGAATCAGTCATATTTAAAAGGAGTCCTGGATCCTTTTATTGGAGAATAGGATTTACAAACCGGGATGTGAGCACTGGATGTGTTTGTGGCTACTGGGATATCACTGCTTCTAGGCCTTCTCAGTGAACACAGCTAGGAAACATATGCATGTATACTAATCCACATATACACATGTATCTATAATTATTTCTGCATCTATCCATCTACATATATTAAGCTAAACATGGGTAAATACTTATATCTCCAACTCTAATTCAGTACCACAGGCTTCATTCTGGCTCTCCCCTCTTGTTTATTTATCTGTAACATCCCTTCCTGATAGTGAGAAATCTAGCTTCCACCATTCATCATTCATTTACTTATTTGTTCAACCCCAGGATACATGTAAAGGGGTTCAGAACTGTTAACCCATATCGTTATGAGAAACAAATTTACCAACTAGAATACAGTGTTTCTATAGTGTTCCTTAGTCATTAGCTTTACATTGTCCAGTCAAAATACCATTTTCCAAAGTTACTGACGTCAGCTCCTTTTCCCCCCACCTACTCAGTGAAGTTATGCCATACATTTGTGATACAAGTAGATTCATTTGTTACAGCTTGCATTCCATCCTGAAATTCCTAACATTTAAAAGACCTGCATACATTAAAATTAACCCTTTGTGATTTACAGTTCTTTGGGCTTTAACAAATGCATAGAATCACATATCCACCACCATAGTACCATACGGAACAGTACATCACCCTAAAACTTGCCTTTTGTATCCCCTTTGTAGTCAATCACTTTTCTTTCCCATCATTTGTAATTTCAATACCTGAAACAACTGAAAAATTAGGATGCAAAAATTAAAAATCATGAGTCTTCACAGAATAAAACCTAAAACTGTCAGAAGAGTTAAACTGCTTAACAGTTAAACTGTAGGGAGAGTTACTACTTAAAAGTTATTGAGTTCTAGACAGGAGAACAAACATCTAAATTCTTTAATTAACTTTTTCGTGGTATTATTCCACAACATGCAAGATTATGAGATCAACTTTGAAGTTGTTCATGGTCAACAGAGTTGGATTCCAATCCTAAGCAACTATTTTCTGTATTTATAAAATATTTTTTCCAAGGATAGAACCTATAAGCTTTGATCATAAAAATGTTTTGAATTTTTAACTGTTTAAAATAAAGCCAAAACTATTTATTAAAAACAAAACCACAGTGTAGTAACAAAAAAAAAAAAAACCCTACCTTACAGTCTATTCATTTGCTATATTAATTATGTGATTATTAGGTCTTAATAGATGTGGTATGACAGCTGCCCAGTTTCATAGATCTAAAGCACTCACTTTCAAGGATAGCTCTTCATGTAGACTAACAGATAAGAAAAAAACAATAAAAATGTCCAGGTTGCTTATTTGTACTGCCTCTTTCCCCTTCCCGACCCCAACCACCAGAGTACAAAAGTTTCCATTTTATTTACAATTAATAGTGTGCTAAGTCTACAGGTTTCACATACTACAGGTTTTGAGAATCATGTCCCAAAAGGCAGTATTATCTGGGGGTAAGTAGTTAACTATGTAGGGCTAAGCAATATAATCTACCTACTGGCAGTATCATCATCAGTTAAGAACTTTAAGATTTTAGCTTCCTTCCCCTGGTGACAGTGTCTAGGGTGATAACTTTTAAAAAATATTCAGATAGCATCTTAAGGTTTATAGCTGCTATAGTCAATTATAGGTAAGTAATTTGGGGATAGAAGTAGATTTAAATGAAACAGAAGCAGATTTAAAAACTCTTCTAATGGAAGCACTTGGCTCCTATAGTTCTCTCTTTTTCTAAAATGCAATTACAACCATTACATCATTGTAAATTACATGCTGGGGTTATCTCAGTAGGTATCTGCCAAATGTAAAACTTACAGAAGGTCTTCAATGTAATAACGATGTTTTATCATTTTAATTACAAACTCTTTAAAAAACTCCCTAAAGTGTACCAATTGGGGTGGTCTAAATTAACAGTATCTTGGTAGCCCAAGGGTAGCAAAAATAGATTGAACTACAAAATTTCATCATACTTATAGCAGCTGTCTTCCTGCCTCTAGGAAGCTAAGTATTTAACAAAGCAGACAGCTTGGCATTGGCATCTGATTAGCAGTGTGTGCATTGTCAGATAGAATGTGCTTGGCTCTTTTGTTCCAGGGTTTGATTAGAAATCTGGAGAGCAGAGGCATCATGTAACTTCATTTTTAAAGCTTTTGAGAAAGGTAAATACACTGTGATGGTTCCTCTGGTATTGTACCTGAAAGACCAATTGATGCTTTTCTAGTAACATGCTTTATCACACCCTAAAAAATTTAAATAAGGGATTTTTTGGGGGGAAAAATACTTCAAAGATTGAAATAGGCCAATCTTAAAATCACTTTAAATATTGTACATACCCAAAATATTTTTGCAACAGAGTGCTTTGCATACTGAGTCTTGCACTAAAATACTGTTGTTGGGGAGGAAGAATGGTCATTTTAGAGTGTGTAAATACAAGACTCTATTCCTAAATATATGAATAGTCTAAATGAAGATTCAGAATGTTTTTCTAAAACCACGTGAAAAGCTTACTGGAAAAATAACACTGTCTTATAAGAATTATATTATTTTGATGGAGGTGTCCAAACATTAAACTATAAAAGGGTGACTCTCATTACCTTTTCCTCACAAATTTCTTTGAAAATTTATTACAAACGATTGTGCTTACTGGCAGAGTTCAAAATCAGTAGAGTCCATGCAAACAATCTACTTCAATGAGAAGTACATTCTTTTACTCTATCAAATCCATCGGAGGTAATCAGACTGGATGTTTTATTCAACAGGGCTGAAGAAAATTGTTCTACAATAGGTTAATTCAAAATGGCAGCATAGAAAATGCATCTGTCAGTGGGGATCAAATTACAGGGCAAGCTCCTCTCAATGCTTAGAAAAACAAGTCTGCAGTTCTACAGATTATGTGCCTGTGTGTGTTTAAAGGGGTGGGAAAGGAGCTAAATATCTGAGCTAACCTCCAATTAAAGTCAATCATAAAAACAGCCAATTTAATGAGTGCGGATTTCTTTGGGTAATTATAACACCAACCACTTTTTTCTCTTTTAAATCTGTAATTCTGCCTTCTTGTTATTGCTTGCTTTGTCATTAATCGCCTCAGGACCTTGATTTCCTAGCAACAGACTGCCACCAAACATTTGGCTCCTGTTCAACATTTTCTTTGTGAAAAATGGCACTGCTGTTGCCGCCTGGGCTGCTGCAGCTAGACTGGCTGTGTAAGTGCTCTAATAATGTATTCCACTGGAAAAAAAATCACATGATACAGGGTGCAATGACTGAGCTCAGTTAATTACTGAGCTGGGAAGTTTATCTACAATCTAAAAGCTGTGTTGGGGGAAAGAGGACTAAGGATTGAAAAAGTGTTCCTTCCATTATCAATAACTTGCAGGTAACAATATACAAAGAAACATTTTATTTTGGGGAGTACAAGTTTAAGCTTATTTGGGAAAGAGTACAAAACACCAATGTTTCCAAAATGTTGCTTGATGAAATTTTCCTCTACAAACAGTCCCAAACACACAGAAGATTCAAAGAATAGTTTGCTAAAATTTTAAAAAGCAAAATAACCTATGTATCTTTCAGCTGTTTCTTTCCTACTTAAGGCAAAAATTATTTGTATATATAAATATGCTATGAAGTAACAGAATGAGGTTTTCATTCACAACATGAACACCCAACACTAAGAATACAGAATTCAAAATGTTCTGATACATTGTGCACGTGAGTAAATATTTAACAATCTATAAGAGAAAAATATGCTTATCACTATTTTTGAAATTATTTAAGTGGGACTGAAGCAGTCAGGTCTCGTGATTGGAAACCCAAGAATAAAATAGATATTTTGCTTTTTTTTTTTTTTTTAAGTAGATTTACTGAGATTCTCCATGCCTTAGAAATCCTACCACCTCTCAGAAATGATAGTTATGGAAATTAACATGGCATGTCAGATATGGTTCACTGATGCCTTGCTTTAGTTCTCAGAAATAAGGCTTTATAAGACTGGCATGTTTCAGGATTGCTGTCAGGATATGATAATTTAATATACCCAAGAGTACACTAAGAATTATGGAAGCATCTGTGAAACTAATAAGCCAGTGGACATACTGATTTTTACCAATGTGTCTACATACTATACAAAAAAACTTCCTACAAAGTATTTTCCCAAATCAGTTCATCTGAGGATGTGAAAACACTACAGTTTACCTTAAAACATCACAATCACAACCCTGACAGACTGAAATAAAAATGAAATTAGGGAATATCTATAAAGGAAAACTAAGCCTTAAAAAGTCTTCAGTTATATTAATGTGGTTAAAATGTACTGTTTTTGAAAAAGACAACAAAGGAATAAAAGATATTGGAATGATTTTAAGTAATTCTGCTTATTGCTGGCACTAAGTCTACAGCGTTTCACCTTGAGTCTGATTCCCCACTTCATTTTTATAAAAACAAATTCTCAGTCAATATAAGAAAGGAAATACATATTTACAATGAGAAAAGTTTTAGAAATGGGCTCAAAACTTGCAAATGATTAAAAACTACCACAAGAAGCCTATCAATCTACCAGGAAAACATCAGTTGACTTTAGTAAGTAAAATATTTTTAAAATTTAACTTAGTTTATTGTAGTTTTCACATTTAAAAAGTTAAACTTACAAGAAGCAACATATCTGTGAAAAAAATATTATTAAGGATAAATAATAAAACATATAATGCTCATTTACTTTATTATATGTGTACTTCTCTGGAAAAGATGAAATAAAATATTTTTGGTGGACTATTCTACATTTGATATTTTATTTGATTTTTACTATTTCTGTAATACAAAATAATCTTAAATAATCTTGTCATTTATAGAATGAAGACAGAAACAAATACTTTGAAAGATGAATACAAAAAATGATTAGTTAGGACAGCAGAACTGGAAAGAGTTGAGAGACTGGACAGAAATTAGATGTTTGCAGTGAAGGTGTGATAAGGGAAAATGGGAAAGTTATAGAGAAAAGCATCCATGGACTTACTACAATTGAAAAAAAAAAAAAAACCTTGTGCCAGAAATCTGCATAGAGAACAAGATAAATAAGATTTTTAAAAGCAGCAATATATCTTTCAGAACATCTTCAACTATTTAGGATTTACTAAGATCCCTAACTAGTAAACCAGGACAACGTTAGTTAATACGAATGTGCTCTAGAAGTCTGGGGCTTCAAGAAGCTATTTCCAAGGTGAAGAAAGAAAACACACGATAGATTTAAGAGGTTAGAGTCAAAAGATCCCTATTATATAGATGAGAAACCAATACTGGTCTGAAAATGGGTAACAGGAAATATGGGTTCATACAAGAACTTGCCTTCCTGCTATGTACCAGAAAGGAAAAAGGTTGTTCTCTCATTTTTTCATACCAATTTACCAAATAGTTTTTTTAAGCTTGATGTACCATGTCATCCAGCCAAATCAGAAAAAAACTGGTATTTCAAAGAACTGACCCTCATGACCCTCAAACATGGTAGCACTACATATATATATGTGTGTGTGTATATATATATATATTTATATTTATGAACAAAAGCTTAAAAGACTCTTTATAACACTTGCAATAGAGAAATAGGTAAGAGCAAGAGATCAAAGTAGATTTATTATGTCTTCCATTACATGCCAACAATAAAGACATAAATACATTATTTGTGTAATCAGGAACAATTGTATTGTTTGTAGTCATAATAACCAGATATCATTGAAACTATTACAAGAAATGTGGACATAAGATTAAATCCAGGGGGTATGGAGCATTACTGCTGATGGGTATAATGTTTCCTTTTGTGGTGATGTGAATGTTCAAAAATTAGATTACAGTGATGGTAGCAGAACTCTTTAAATACACTAACAGCCACTGAATGATATTTTTTAAATGAGTGAACTCAATGGTACATAAATACTTCAATAAAAGCTGTTAAGAAAGATTAAATTCAACTTTATCTGAAAAGACAGCAACAACAGAATATGTGGGGTAAATCATATTAAACTATAAAGATTCTATAATATGTTCAGTAAATATGTTGGAAGACAGATACCCTTCTGCAGACACTCAATTGTTTATGTCCAGTTTACACACAATTTCAAAGATATGACAACTAACACATAAAAATGTACACTGCCATCCGAATGTTTATAAGTTTTTCCGCTCTTAAACATGTTTATTAAAGAGATTTAGTAAACATTTCATTTTCTCAAGGAACTGCTGATTGGTCTAAAATACATAAAGAAAACAGAAGTGAAAATATTTCAGTAGACGATTTGTTAATTCATTTGGGGCTCTGCATAAGTGCCTACTGTCTTAACAACTAAATGCTATACATATGCTTATTTTCTTACCATTCAGAGGCAATTAGCACATAGTGTGGTTTCCAATCTCACATAAAATTTCCAGACTTTGTTATAGTGCCACAAGTCCATAACACAAAATCTACCAATCTTTATCTTTAGGGCTCTAAGCTTCTATAACCAATACTATCCCAATTCTTCATAGTAAAAAGGTTAGTCCATGTAATGAAAAATTACATTACTTTAATATTCCTAAAGATTTATTCTCAATCTTGGTAGGGAGTTTTACTTTTGGTAGCTGCCAAAAGTAAGACTTAAGAAAAATTATAGGAATAGAGGAGTACATTCTCCAATTTGGAGGAAGTCTTTCTGTATAAAAATCACAGTGTTACCCTAAAAAAACTGGTATTAGAATT
The DNA here is from genome assembly GCF_000951045.1 of Mandrillus leucophaeus. Taxonomy (NCBI): domain Eukaryota; kingdom Metazoa; phylum Chordata; class Mammalia; order Primates; family Cercopithecidae; genus Mandrillus; species Mandrillus leucophaeus. Next base: position 6,143,570 of record NW_012104142.1, on the reverse strand, counting down.
TTACTTATTGAAGAAAACAAATTCTAGAGAAATTAAAAATAAACACAAATAGGATTTCTATAATCATGGTCCTTTTTTTTTTTTTTGAGATGGAGACTCTCACTGTCACCTAGGCAAGAGTGCAACCTCTGCCTCCCAAGTTCAAGCCATTCTCCTGCCTCAACTTCTCAAGTAGCTGGGATTACAGGCATGCGCCACCACACCTGGCTAATTTCTATATTTTTGTAGAATGGAGTTACACCATATTGGCCAGGCTGGTCTGGAACTCCTTACCTCAAATGATCTGCCCGCCTTAGCCTTCCAAAGTGCTGGGATTACAGGCATGAGCCACCACGCCAAGCCTATAATCACACTCTTGTTGGAAAATTTATCCAGCAAAAATCAAAGATTCTCCCTACTAAGGTGGAAGTAACAACAGTAAATAATTTGTGTAACTTAATGAACATCAATAACATATGGAAAATGGAAAACATTAGAAACTGAACTCTAATACTAATGGTAAGAAATAGCAATAATTAAGTCTGTTTTGGTATGAGCATACCTTATTTTATTGCACTTCACAGATATCGTGGGGTTTTTTTGTTGTTGTTTTTATTTTTTTAATTTATTTTTATTTTTTTAACAAATC
>NW_012104142.1:6139058-6142892 GCF_000951045.1 Mandrillus leucophaeus | reverse complement strand
TAAGTGCCTACTGTCTTAACAACTAAATGCTATACATATGCTTATTTTCTTACCATTCAGAGGCAATTAGCACATAGTGTGGTTTCCAATCTCACATAAAATTTCCAGACTTTGTTATAGTGCCACAAGTCCATAACACAAAATCTACCAATCTTTATCTTTAGGGCTCTAAGCTTCTATAACCAATACTATCCCAATTCTTCATAGTAAAAAGGTTAGTCCATGTAATGAAAAATTACATTACTTTAATATTCCTAAAGATTTATTCTCAATCTTGGTAGGGAGTTTTACTTTTGGTAGCTGCCAAAAGTAAGACTTAAGAAAAATTATAGGAATAGAGGAGTACATTCTCCAATTTGGAGGAAGTCTTTCTGTATAAAAATCACAGTGTTACCCTAAAAAAACTGGTATTAGAATTTTACTTATTGAAGAAAACAAATTCTAGAGAAATTAAAAATAAACACAAATAGGATTTCTATAATCATGGTCCTTTTTTTTTTTTTTGAGATGGAGACTCTCACTGTCACCTAGGCAAGAGTGCAACCTCTGCCTCCCAAGTTCAAGCCATTCTCCTGCCTCAACTTCTCAAGTAGCTGGGATTACAGGCATGCGCCACCACACCTGGCTAATTTCTATATTTTTGTAGAATGGAGTTACACCATATTGGCCAGGCTGGTCTGGAACTCCTTACCTCAAATGATCTGCCCGCCTTAGCCTTCCAAAGTGCTGGGATTACAGGCATGAGCCACCACGCCAAGCCTATAATCACACTCTTGTTGGAAAATTTATCCAGCAAAAATCAAAGATTCTCCCTACTAAGGTGGAAGTAACAACAGTAAATAATTTGTGTAACTTAATGAACATCAATAACATATGGAAAATGGAAAACATTAGAAACTGAACTCTAATACTAATGGTAAGAAATAGCAATAATTAAGTCTGTTTTGGTATGAGCATACCTTATTTTATTGCACTTCACAGATATCGTGGGGTTTTTTTGTTGTTGTTTTTATTTTTTTAATTTATTTTTATTTTTTTAACAAATCAAAGGTTTATGGCAAGCCTGCCTTGAGTAAGTCTATGGTGTCATTATTTTCTAACAGAATGTGCTCACTTGGATCTCTGTTATATTGCGGTAATTCTTTCAATATTTCAAACTTCTATTATATCTTTTATCGTGATCACTGATCTATGATATTATTATTGTAACTGTTTTGGGATGCCACAAACCACACCCATAGAAGATGGTCAACTTAACTGATAAATGTTGTGTTTTCACTGCCCTACCAGCTGGCCATTACCCCATCTCTCTATCTCTCCTAAGGCCTCCCTATTTCTTGAGACACAACAACAGTGACATTAGGCCAATTAATAATCCTACAATGATCTCTAAATCTTCAAGTGAAAGGAGGAGTTGCATGTCTCTCACTTTAAATCAAAAGCTAGAAATGATTGAGTTTAGTGAGGAAGGCATATGGAAAGGTGAGACAGGCTGAAAGCTTGACCTCTCATAACAAACAGGTAAGGTATCAACGCAAAGAAAAAGTTCTTGAAGAAAATTAAAAGTGCTACTCTAGTGAACACAGGAATAAAAGAGTGAAATAAGCTTATTGCTGACATGGAGAAAGTTTTAGTGGTCTGTATAGAAGATCAAACCAGGACAGCATTCTCTTAAGTCAAAACTTAATCCTGAGCACAGCCTTAACTCTTTTCAATTCTATTAAGGCTGAGAGGTGAGGATGCTATGTAAGAAAAGTCTGAAGCTAAGAGAGGCTGATTTGTGAGGTTGAAAGAAGCCACCTCCATATCATAAAAGTGCAAGGTAAAATAGCAGGTGCTGATGAGTTACCCAGATCTTGCTAGCATCATTGATGAAGGTGGCTGCACTGAACAACAGATTGTCAACATAGACAAAAGAGTCTTCTACTGGCAGAAGATGCCATCGAAGACTTTTACAGCTAAAAAGAAGTAAATGCTTGGCTTCAAAGCTTCAGTCAAAGGATAGGATGATTCTTCTGTTAGGGGCTAATGCAGCTGGTGACTTTCAGTTGAAGTCAATGCTCATTTACCATTCTAAAAATCCTAGAGCCCTTAAGAATTATGCTAAATCTGCTCTGCCTGTGTTCTATCAGTGAAATAACAAAGCCTGGATGAATGCACACCTGTTTGAGTATGGTATGCTGAATTTATTTTTTATTTTTTATTTTTTGAGACAGTGTTTCACTCTTGTCACCCAGGCTGGAGTGCAATGGCGTGATCTTGGCTCACTGCAACCTCCACCTCCTGGTTCAAGCAATTCTCCTGCTTCAGCCTCCCGAGTAGCTGGGATTACAGGCATGCACCACCATGACCAGCTAATTTTTGTATTATTAGTAGAGATGGGGTTTCACCATGTCAGCCAGGCTGGTCTCAAATTCCTGACCTCAGGTGATCCTCCTGCCTTGGCCTCCCAAAGTGCTGGGATTACAGGCATAAGCCACCACACCTGGCCAGTATGCTGAATATTTTAAGCCCACTGTTGAGATCTACTGCTCAGAAAAAAAGATTCCCTTTAAAATATTACTGCTCATTGGCAATGCATCCAAGGACTCTGATGGAGACATACAAGGAGATGAATGTTGTTTTCATGGCTGCTAAAACAACATTCATTCTGCAGACCATGAATCAATGAGTAATTTTTGACTTTCAAATCTTATTTAAGTAATATATTTCATAAGGCTATAGCTGCCATAGTGACTCCTCTGATGGGTTCGGGCAAGGTAATTGAAAACCTTCTGAAAATAATTCATCATTCTAGTTGTCATTAAGAACATTTATGGGCTGGGCATGGTGGCTCACACCTATAATCCCAGCACTTTGGGAGGTCGCAGTGGGAGGATCACTTAAGCACAGGAGTTCGAGACCAGCCTGAGCAATATGGTGAAACCCTCATCTCTACAAAAATAAAATAAATGATGAGATGGGAGGATTGCTTGAGTCTGCCTGGGACGTTGAGACTACAATGTGCAGCGATTGTGCCACTGCATTTCTCTGCTTGGGTGACAGGAGTAAAACCCTGTCTAAAAAAAATAAAGAGGCCAGACGCAGTGGCTCACGCCTGTAATCCCAGCACTTTGGGAGGCCGAGGTGGGTGGATCATGAGGTCAGGAGATTGAGACCATCCTGGCTAACACAGTGAAACCCCATTTCTACCAAAAATACAAAAAGTTAGCCGGGCGTGGGGGCACGTGCCTGTAGTCCCAGCTACTCGGGAGGCTGAGGCAGGAGAATGGCGTGAACCCAGGAGGCGGAGCTTGCAGTGAGTCAAGAACACGCCACTGCACTCCAGCCTGGGCAACAGAGCCAGACTCTGTCTTAAAAAAAAAAAAAAAAAAAAAGAACATTCATGATTCATGCGAGGTGGTCAAAATATTAACATTAATAGGAGTTTGGAAGAAGTGGATTCCAACCCTCATGGATGACTTTGAGGGCTTCAAAACTTCAGTGGAAGAAGTCACTACACATGTGATGGAAATAGCCAAGAGAACTAGTATTAGAAGTGAAGCCTGAAGACAGGACTGAATTGCTGCAAATACATAATAAAACTTGAATGGATGAGAAATTGCTTCTTATAGATGAACACAGAGAGTGGTTTCTTGACATGGAATCTACTCCTGGTGAACACGCTATGAACACTGTTGAAATGACAATGAAAAATTCAGAATACTGCATAAACATAATTGTTAAAGCAACAACAGGGTTAGAGAGGGCTGACTCCAATTTCAAAGAAGTTTTACTATAAGTAAAATGCTATCAAACAGCATTGTATGCTACAGAGAAATCTTTTATGAAAGA
>NW_012104142.1:6138539-6139008 GCF_000951045.1 Mandrillus leucophaeus | reverse complement strand
TTCATGCTAAAAACTCTCAATAAACTAGGTATTGATGGGACATATCTCAAAATAACAAGAGCTATTTATGACAAACCCACAGCCAAAATCATACTGAATGGGCAAAAATTGGAAGCATTCCCTTTAAAAACTGGCACAAGACAGGGATGCCCTCTCTCACCACTCCTATTCAACATAGTATTGGAAATTTTGGCCAGGGCAATCAGGCAGGAGAAATAAATAAAAGGTATTCAATTAAGAAAAAAGGAAGTCAAATTGTCCCTGTTTGCAGATGACATGACTGCATATTTAGAAAATCCCATTGTCTCAGCCCAAAATCTCTTTAAGCTGATAAGCAACTTCAGCAAAGTCTCAGGATACAAAATCAATGCGCAAAAATCACAAGAATTCCTATACAGCAATAACAGACAAACAGAGAGCCAAATCATGAGTGAACTCTCATTCACAATTGCTTCAAAAAGAATACCTA
>NW_012104142.1:6135392-6138489 GCF_000951045.1 Mandrillus leucophaeus | reverse complement strand
TATCCCAACCTTCAGAAGCCACCACCCTGAGCAGTCAGCTGCCATCAACACTAGTGCAAGACCCTCCAATAGCAAAAAGATTATTACTCCCTGAAGGCTCAGATGATCATTAGCATTTTTTAGCAACAAACTATTTTTAATTAAAGTATGTAATTTTTAAAGGTGTAATGCTACTGCACACTTGAGAGTACCGTATAGTGTAAATATAACTTTTATATTAATTCAAAAATCAAAATATTCATGTGACTTTCTTTACTATGATATTTGCTTTATTGTGGTGGTCTGGAACTGAATCCACAGTATCTCCAAGGCATGCCTGTGTTCACCTCTACATGTTACATTTAAGCAAAGATGTCTTTGCTTAACTCAAATGTTAACACAGTTTGGGCTTTACTTGAAGTGACTGTCAAATAAAATTACTAAACATGAGTGAAAAAGATTCATATGTGTTAAGTGTCAGGAATTTTACACCAACATGAAAAGCTCCAAATAGAACAAACAACTCTACAGATTTTTTTTCATTTTATTCTCTGTATTTATAAATGAAATAGTTAAGGTCACCTGCAAGGACATTGTAAAATAAAGGCTTAAATATTCATAGTTAATCCCTAAAGAAGTTAATTAAGCAGTCCAGAATAGGATAGTTAAAAATTTGAGGCAAAAATGCAGGAATAAAGTCATATGGTGATCATATGGTGATCATCGATTTGACCAATATAATGGGAGTTCTAACACATAAGAGTTCAAAACTGCACTTGGAACAGTGATAAAAGGCGAGACACAGTTTAGCTATCCCACTTCTTTAATAATCTTAGAAGAATATTATAAATTAATAAATTCCAAAAATACTTCTAACTCTATTTAAATGCTATATATAAAGAGCTGTGACATTATTTAATCAACTGTCATTCACAGACTAGCTTAAATTATAAAAAAACATTAGTTCACTTACTCTGCCCAAGTGTACTTATTGTAACAGCATAAATTATGTTACAAAGTCTTGTTCCATCGTCTAATAAGGTTTAAAGCTATCACTTTAAGTAAGTTTTTTGTTTGTTTGTTTGTTTTCAGACAGAGTCTCGCTCTGTCAGCCAGGCTGGAGTGTAGTGGCATGATCTTGGCTCGCTGCAACCTCTGCCTCCTGGGTTCGAGTGAATCTCCTGCCTCAGCCTCCCTAGCAGCTGGAACTAAGGAGTGCACCACCATGCTTGGCTAATTTTTGTATTTTTAGTAGAGATGGGCTGGTCTCTACTAAAAATTTTGGCCAGACTGGTCTCAAACTCTTGATCTCAGGTGATCCACCCACTTCGGCCTCCCAAAGGGCTGGAATTTCAGGCATGAGCCACTGCACCTGGCCTAAGTAAATAATACTTGCCTTTTTAAAAAATATATTACTTCAATTTCTATTAGGTGACCATTACAAAACAACTTAATTCACTTTCACTGAAACTTTCTCAAATCTTTTCACGACAGAGCAAAGAATACTAGATGACATGTTCTAAATTCTGAGCATGAAATTTTGAGCAATCTTTTTAAATTTCTAGTCACATTTTAGTTTAACCATATCTTTTGCTAAATACTGCCAAAAGATAACCAAATCCTAAAAAATAGATATTATTTATTTAATTATAAATTCATTCTAACTTGTTAATTCGATGGACACAGACTACATTACTGACATGTAAAATTTCAAATATAGGATTTCTTAGATGAGATTTCTTATAATTTATCACACTGCCTCATTTTAAGGGCTTTATTGCTTTTAGATTACTGACAAAGATATTTAATTGTAAAAGAGTATAAATGAAAGCTTTACTAAGAAAAATTGTTACTCATGGAATAGGTATGAAAAACACATAGGGCAAACAAAGCAGGAGATGTAAAACGTAAACATTTGGTAGTGATTCTTACTTGCCTTTAATATACATATATTTCTGTTTCTTTGTAAGTATGAATTCTATTATTTACCGCCAAGGCTGTACATTTCTTCATACCATGTTTCCTCTACTGACCCACAATCATACTTCCCTTACTCCAGAAGCAAACATTAGTGACATCTGAAAACTGCACCCTCACAAAAAACACATTCTCCAAAGCAGTAAAATTCTAGGCTGAAAACAGATAGAAGTGGTCAAGAGAGAGTTATAAATAAATGAAGAGAGGAAAAGAGAAGACCTGTAATAAGACATAGGAACTGAAAAAAATAATTTAAAAAAGAAAACAGGCATGAATGCTAAAGGAAAACTCACCACAAGTCTCATATTCTCACAAAGTTACTGACAAGATATGACATATTATTCTTTCACTTATAGTGTTTAATTTCTAATCCATGAAACAGGGTACAAATTTGGCTGACTTTGTTTATGCAGGGTAAGTCACAAGGTACTGAACGTTTGTTAAAATCTATTTCTTAAATATATTTTTAATACCTAAAGTTTAAAATTTTCCCCATTCATAAGCCTAAACTTGCAAGGTGATTAGTTCTTTACAGTATTATTTGAAACTGGGAACCTTTTTTCCTATCCTAAAGAGATGTTATTTGAAGTAATGAGAATAGATTTCTAAACAAAATCCCACTGGACTCACAATGTAATTCAAACACTATGCAGAGATGACTAAGAAATTACAAAAAATTACAATACTAGTAATTACACAAAGATGAACAACTATATCTTAGCTGAGAGCTTTCACATTTATTTTTAAGCGATAAAATGGTATCTACAACATTTTATAGAGTCTAGAATAATATTTGAGGGAATTTTGACATTAAATCAACCTGAAGATGAATTTAAGATTACAACTGATACTGTAACAATATGAATTTGAACTGTGCAGGTCAACCTATACATAGATTTTCTTCTGCCTCTGCAAACCTCTGAGACATGAAGGCCAATCCCTCCTCTTCTTCCCCTCCTCAGCCCACTCAACGTGAAGATGACTGAGATAAAGACCTTTATGACGATCCATTTCCACTTAATGAATAATAAATATATTTTCATTCCATATGATATTATAACATTACCTTTTCTTTAGCTTAATTTATTGTAAGAATACAGAATATAATACGTATACAAAATACGTGTTAATCAACTATTTA
>NW_012104142.1:6129331-6135342 GCF_000951045.1 Mandrillus leucophaeus | reverse complement strand
TAATACTTGCCTTTTTAAAAAATATATTACTTCAATTTCTATTAGGTGACCATTACAAAACAACTTAATTCACTTTCACTGAAACTTTCTCAAATCTTTTCACGACAGAGCAAAGAATACTAGATGACATGTTCTAAATTCTGAGCATGAAATTTTGAGCAATCTTTTTAAATTTCTAGTCACATTTTAGTTTAACCATATCTTTTGCTAAATACTGCCAAAAGATAACCAAATCCTAAAAAATAGATATTATTTATTTAATTATAAATTCATTCTAACTTGTTAATTCGATGGACACAGACTACATTACTGACATGTAAAATTTCAAATATAGGATTTCTTAGATGAGATTTCTTATAATTTATCACACTGCCTCATTTTAAGGGCTTTATTGCTTTTAGATTACTGACAAAGATATTTAATTGTAAAAGAGTATAAATGAAAGCTTTACTAAGAAAAATTGTTACTCATGGAATAGGTATGAAAAACACATAGGGCAAACAAAGCAGGAGATGTAAAACGTAAACATTTGGTAGTGATTCTTACTTGCCTTTAATATACATATATTTCTGTTTCTTTGTAAGTATGAATTCTATTATTTACCGCCAAGGCTGTACATTTCTTCATACCATGTTTCCTCTACTGACCCACAATCATACTTCCCTTACTCCAGAAGCAAACATTAGTGACATCTGAAAACTGCACCCTCACAAAAAACACATTCTCCAAAGCAGTAAAATTCTAGGCTGAAAACAGATAGAAGTGGTCAAGAGAGAGTTATAAATAAATGAAGAGAGGAAAAGAGAAGACCTGTAATAAGACATAGGAACTGAAAAAAATAATTTAAAAAAGAAAACAGGCATGAATGCTAAAGGAAAACTCACCACAAGTCTCATATTCTCACAAAGTTACTGACAAGATATGACATATTATTCTTTCACTTATAGTGTTTAATTTCTAATCCATGAAACAGGGTACAAATTTGGCTGACTTTGTTTATGCAGGGTAAGTCACAAGGTACTGAACGTTTGTTAAAATCTATTTCTTAAATATATTTTTAATACCTAAAGTTTAAAATTTTCCCCATTCATAAGCCTAAACTTGCAAGGTGATTAGTTCTTTACAGTATTATTTGAAACTGGGAACCTTTTTTCCTATCCTAAAGAGATGTTATTTGAAGTAATGAGAATAGATTTCTAAACAAAATCCCACTGGACTCACAATGTAATTCAAACACTATGCAGAGATGACTAAGAAATTACAAAAAATTACAATACTAGTAATTACACAAAGATGAACAACTATATCTTAGCTGAGAGCTTTCACATTTATTTTTAAGCGATAAAATGGTATCTACAACATTTTATAGAGTCTAGAATAATATTTGAGGGAATTTTGACATTAAATCAACCTGAAGATGAATTTAAGATTACAACTGATACTGTAACAATATGAATTTGAACTGTGCAGGTCAACCTATACATAGATTTTCTTCTGCCTCTGCAAACCTCTGAGACATGAAGGCCAATCCCTCCTCTTCTTCCCCTCCTCAGCCCACTCAACGTGAAGATGACTGAGATAAAGACCTTTATGACGATCCATTTCCACTTAATGAATAATAAATATATTTTCATTCCATATGATATTATAACATTACCTTTTCTTTAGCTTAATTTATTGTAAGAATACAGAATATAATACGTATACAAAATACGTGTTAATCAACTATTTACATTATCAGTAAGGCTTCCAATTAACTACTATTAGTAGTTAAGTTTTTGAGGAGGTAAAAGTTGAATGTGGATTTTCGAAAGGGTCAGTGACCAGAACCCCCACACTGTTCAAGGGTCTACTGTACTTTCTCACCACAACTTGCAATTTCCGCTTTTACTCAAATATTCCCCATAACACATTTATCAGTGAAGGTTATGGTCATTTTCTGACACTCCAATAGGTCAAGTAAAGGAGAAACAATATTCGGTGACAAGAAAGTTAACTGGGAATGAAATATACAGTTTAAAATGAATACAATGTTCCAGGAAAACAGTACAGAATTCCCATAGAGATAAATCATAGTTATTATCAAATTCAAATTCCGGCTGGGGGCGGTGGCTCATGCCTGTAATCCCAGCACTTTGGGAGTCCGAGGTGGGTGGATCACTAGAGGTCAGGAGTTCAAGACCAGCCTGGCCAAAATGGTGAAACCCCATCTCAACTAAAAAAAAAAAAACAAATACAAAACTCAGCCAGGCATGGTGGTGGGTGCCTGTAATCTCCGCTACTGGGTAGGCTGACACAGGAGAATCATTCAAACCCAGGAGGTGGAGGTTGCAGTGAGCCGAGATTATGTCACTGCACTCCAGCCTGGGCAACAGACCAAGACTCAAATTCGAATAATAAAAATTAGGCAATCTCGAAAAAAAAAGCGAGTTACCTGAAAAAGGGAAAAACCAAAATCAACATAGAGATTTACTCTTCCAATCACTATGAAGGACCAGGGAGTAGATTTATATTCCCATCTTAAACAACTAACAATGAACAAAATATATGAAAACACAATTTTCAGGCATTGGATAATAAACAAAGATGGGGCACAATAAGGTAAGTGCTACAATTACTCAAACTTACACCTTGAATACAGTTCCCAGGCTGCAGAGCAGAAGGAAGAACCTAAATAGAGTCAAGTAGTTTCCATTCAGGGAGGCCAAGCTGGCTACCACATGCTGGGGCAGAGTACTGGAGAGGAGAGAGCTGCTTGAAGAAGAAAGAGGTGGAAAGTGAGAACTCAAGATATGCAAGGGATTCCTCTGGAGTCTTCAGTACACATGTATGAGGAAAGAACCAATACCCAGGTAATCAGAAAAAACCAGTAACGAGGTAATCAGATTAAAAAAAAGTGATAGAATTAGTAGACATGGATATTAAAACAATTGTTATAACAACATTCCATAAGCACATGACAACATAAGCATACTATGTAGAGCCATAGCATGAGTAAAAGAGGCCCAAATCAAGGTTCAAGAGATGAAAACTATAATGTCAGACATAAAATGTCAACTGGATGAGATTAATGGCAGATTAAACATTGTAGATGAAATAATTAGTAAACTTCAGAGTAATAGAAATTATTCAAGGCCGGACGTGGCAGCTCATGCCTGCAATCCCAGCAATTTGAGAGGTCAAGACAGGCAGATCGCTTGAGTTCAGGAGTTTGAGACCAGCCTGAGCAACACAGAAAAACCTGTCTCTAGAAAAAATACAAAAACTAGCCAGGCATGGTGGTGCACTCACTCCTGTAGTTCCAGCTACTTGGAAGGCTAAGGCGGGGGTTGCATTGACCCAATATTGCGCCACTGCACTCCAGCTTGGGAAACAGAATGAGAATTTGACTGAAAAAAAAAAAAAAGAGCGAGCCCGGGCGCAGTGGCCCATACCTGTAATCCCAGCACTTTGGGAGGTTGAGGCAAGAGGATCATGAGGTCAGGAGTTCAGGACCAGCCTAAATGATATGATGAAAACCTATCTCTACTAAAAATACAAAGATTAGCCGGGCATGGTGGCACGTGCCTGCAGTCCCAGCTACTAGGAAGGCTGAGGCAGGAGAATCGCTTGAACCTGGGAGGCGGGGGTGGCAGTGAGCCAAGATTGCACCACTGCACTCCAGCCTGGGTGACAGAAAAGACTCCATCTCAAAAAATAAAAATAAAAAAAAAAAAAAGAAAAAATAGGGGAGAGAGTAATTATTCAAAACGAAGAACAGATAGAAAAACAAAAATATTGAAAACAGAATCACTGAGACATGGGTCAACTACAAGTGGCTTCTTCTTCTTCTTCTTGTTATTATTATTATTATTCTTATTATTATTATTACTTTAATTGGAGTCCCAAAGGTAGACAGAGATGGAAAGAGAAAATATGACTACAAGAGTTTCCAGAATATGGCATAAGGAGGAGAACTGTAGTAGATTCCAGTGAGTTGAGGAAATAGAACTGAGAGTCTGAGAATTTCAGAGCAGTTAAGAGCTGAAAGATCACAATATCAGAGAACAGAAAGATTTACAGAGAAACCTGGAATTCTGTAGAGGGTCTTTTCTTAAATATATACCAGGTCAGTACCTGGGAAAGAAACATCCAAAAGTATTAAGAGAAAAAAAAAAAAAAGGGGGGAACAGTACCTGAGGCACATATACATTTGGAAATAGTGACTATTTCCAAGACCTAGAGCAGAAAATCTCACTATTTTTCTCATCAAAGTCTCCAATGTTTTTGGCACCAGGGACTACTTTTGGAAGACAATTTTTCCATGGAAAGGGTAGGAGGCATGGTTTCAGGATGAAACTGTTGCACCTCAGATCATCAGGCATTAGTTAGATTCTCATAAGACACATACAATCTAGATCCCTCGTTTGTGCAGTTCAAAATAGAGTTTGTGCTCCTATGAGAATTCTCTGCTGATCTGACAGAAGGTGGAGCTCAGGTAGTAATGTTTGCTGGCCCACCACTCACCTCTTGCTGTGTGGCCTGGTTCCTAACAGGAACTGATACAGTTGCAGTACCTGGGATTACAGACCCCTTAGTGCTCTATGCCATGCAATACTAAGAAAAGTCTTGCCCTAGCAGTAGGAAATATTTAGCTTTATTTATTTGATGAGATTAATAGCAGTTCAGGTATTATAGAAGAAAATATTAGTAAAATGGAAGGCACAGCAAAGGAGGTATGCAAAATAAAACACAGAGAAAGAGACAAAATAAAAAAAAGGGTATCAATGAGTTATGAGACAACTTCAAGTGGCCTGAAAGGGTCAGAAAACCAATTTGAAGATATATAATGGCTGCAAATATTCCAAAACTTCATAATAAAAACTAAAAACTCATAGCTCTAAGAAGGTAAACAAAACCTATGCATAAGAAACATGAAGAAGAATACACTAAGGCCCATCATAACTAAACTGATCAAAATCAATAATTTTCTGTGTGTGTGTGTATTTTTTGTAGGGATGAGGTCTCACTATGTTACCTAGGCTATTCTTGAAATTCAAGCCTCAAAAGCTATCCTCCCATCTTGACCTCCCAAAGCACTGGGATTACAGGTGTGAGCCACTGCACATGGCCTCATACAGAAAATCTTAAAAGCAGCAAAATTTGGGGAATTGGGGACGTGAAATATTGAAGAACAAAAGAATGTCAGATTTCTTATCAAGAATTATGCAAGTAAGATGGCAATGGGGTAACATTTTTCATGTACTGAAAAACTGTCAAACTAGAACTGTATATCTGGCACATAAAGATGTTTTCAAACATACAAAAGCTGAAAGAATTTATTACCAACAGATCCAAATACAAGAGATGTTAAAGAATGCCCTTTAGGCAGAAGGAAAATGATACCAGATGGAAATCTAATTCTAACCAAAAGGAATGAAGAGAACTAGAAATGATAAATACATGAGTAAAAATATGCTTTCTCTTATTAAGTCTTTAAAAATATATATTTGATGATTTAAACAAAAATAGCAGCAAGGTTATGATGTTTATAATATACATGTAGAAGTAAAATGTATGTATTGTAAGTTGTGAGACATATATTAACAAAGCTGATTAAAAAAAAACAACAACAACAATTAGGCTGGGTGCGGTGGCTCATGCCTGTAATCCCAGCACTTTCAGAGACCGAGGCGGGCAGATCACAAGGTCAGGAGATCGAGACCATCCTGGTTAACATGGTGAAACCCCATCTCTACTAAAAACACAAAAAATTAGCCTGGCGTGCTAGCGGGCATGTATAGTCCCAGCTACTCAAGAGGCTGAGGCAGAAGAATGGTGTGAACCCAGGAGGTGGAGGATGCATTTAACCTTAAATGTAAATGGACTAAATCCCCAATTAAAAGAAAAAGACTAGCAAATTGGATAAAGAGTCAAGACCCATCAGTGTGCTGTATTCGGGAGACCCATCTCACGTGCAGAGACACACATAGGCTCAAAATAAAGGGATGGAGGAAGATCTACCGAGCAAA
>NW_012104142.1:6105243-6124541 GCF_000951045.1 Mandrillus leucophaeus | reverse complement strand
CACAGGTATACATATGTAACAAACCTGCATGTGGTGCACATGTACCCTAGAACTTGAAGTATAAAAAAAAAAATTAAAAAGTAAAAAAAAAAAAAAAAAAGTCAGGCGCAGTGGTATGCACCTGTAGTTCCAGCACCTCAGGAGGCTGATGTGGGAGTATTGCTTGATCCCAGGTAGTCAAGGCTGCAGTGAACCATGAGTGTACCACTGCACTGCAGCCTAGACCACAGGGCAAGATGCTGCCTCAAAAAAACAAAAAAAAATTAAGGCCGGGTACAATGGCTCATGCCTATAATCCTAGCACTTTGGGAGGCCAAGGTGGGTGGATCACTTGAGGCCAGGAGTTTGAGACCAGCCTGGCCAACACAGAGAAACCCATCTCTACTAAAAAAAACCCACAAAAAACTAGCAGGGCGTGGTGGTGCATGCCTGTAGTCCCAGTTGCTTGGGAGCCTGAGGCACAAGAATTGCTTATACCTGGGAGGCGCAGGTTGCAGCATGCTGCGATTGCACCACTGCACTCCAGCCTGGGCAACACAGCAAGGTTCAGTCGCAAAAAAATCAAAAGTAAAAATAAAAGTTAAGAATATAAAAGAAGGAAATACATAATGTAGAAAAATTAATGGCTCCAATGTACTATTCTTTTTCGTAAGCCTTTCCTGAATAAGTCTTACAGGTCTAATTTAAGAAATATTATTTTTCCTTTTCTTTTCTTTTTTTTTGAGACAGGATTTTGCTCTGTCGCCTAGGCTGGAGTATAGTGGCACAATTATAGCTCAATGTAACTTCTAATTCCTAGGCTCAAGTAATCCTCCTGCCTCAGTCACCCAAGTAGCGAGATCTACAGGTGAGTGCCACTATGCATTGCTAATTTAAAAGAATTTTTTTTTGGCACAGATGGGGTCTCACTATGTTGCCCAAGCTGGACTCAATCTCCTGGCCAAAAGCAATCCACTGGCTTTGGCCTCCCAAAGCACTGGAACTATAGGCATAAACCACCATGCCTAGTCAGGAAATATTATTTAAGTGAGGAAAAACAGACACATCCCTTAGATAATTCTAAGGTGAAGAGAACCTGAGACTTATGTTTCCAAAAACATAATTACCTAGTCACCATAACCAGTAGTCAATAATTACTTGCTAACAAAGAATCTGAGAAGTTGGTTTAAACATGGAAAAACTGAGTTTACATGGCATAAAATGAAACATTTATTATGAAAGATAAAAAATAAATTTTAAAAGATCTTGACACTGTATTTAAACCCAAAGAGGATGCTGGTGTATCCATATTCAATTTTAGCTTTTCAATCAGGAAGGTTTCCAGTGTGAACTTACTCTGTGAATTATATGGTGAAGAAAATGAAAAAGAAGGTTTGCAATTTTCTTAATATTCATTAAACACTGCTAGTTTAGAGACTAGTGTGAAGAAGTAGAGCTGAGTACGTAGATCTGGTTTAGCTTATGTGATGCAGACAGATGTTTTAGTTACAGAAATTTGTTTAATAGATAAACTGAGTTGCTTCCTTAGATCAAAAACATTTTAGAATTAAAGAGCCCCAAAAACTTTAACTTCTTAAACCTCATTAGTTTATGATGATAATGTAATGAGACTGCTGACCTCATAGAACCAGAAAGTATGGGGCAGCCCATTTAATTTATGGTTTGACCATATGCTAAGAAAAAACTAGACTAGACTACATCTCATTTCAGGATGCTCTGAAATCAAAGGGAATTACAGATTTGTAAAACCTGCAGTGTCTTTGTGGAAATAACATTATATTTCAAAAGGAAGTTCACAGATTTCAATGAATACGAATTATGCTCTTAGTTAATCACCAAGAAAATATTTGTTAAATGTTCACTAAGAATATACAGCATCCCAAGCATCCAATATGAGTCTACTATTTTCAGAACTACTTTGGAATAAGCCAAGCTATGAGAAGAGTATAGATTTATCTGGCAACGTAAGAGATCATTCTTTTTATGAAACTGCTGAAACAGAAGCTACAAGCTAACACCTGCATCACAGATAACAACTGAAATCCATTTTGTTATTTCTTCTAGCTGAATACACCACCCAAATGTCAAAAATAATCCCATTTGCCTTATTAATTTGACCAAAGCTGATCACTTTACGCTGTACAAAATTGCACATTAGGTATAAATATTTAACACTACTATAAAACTCTATTCACCCAAATATGGCTAGATACAATATAGTGCATAAATGCTAAAACTATAAGTTGTCTGCAAGTTAAATCTATACTTTCATAAAAGTTCCATTCACCCAAAGTTGACCAGACGTGTTATACTGTATAATCATTATAACTATGAGTTGTTTGCAAGTTGGCTCACAATTCAGGATTGAACAAATATATACTGAAACATAGAAGACTGTAATTGTCAAGTTAAATATACTTTTTCATCAGAATACACTGTCTTAGTTCATAGTCAACAAATATAAATAAATTATGCCAAACTCTAAACATGGTGCTTTATGAAAATCAGACTTTCACGTGTAAGATGGTTTGAAATAGTACATAAATCCCCCCTAAAGAATCACACTACAAAAAATATAGTAACAAGATTTGAAAAATGGAATGAACATGAGACCAATTTGAGAAATAAAATGAAATGGAAATGATAAAGGGGAAAAAATATTTAATCCTTGAAATGTTTTTCTCACATACTGGCAGAAAAGATAGTATAACTTTCCGTTATATAATCTTCTCAATGTAAGCATTTATTTGACAGTTATAAAGGGGTAGGATTTGGTATACAGAGGAATCAATAACAATGTTGTAAAGCCTAGAAGAGTGCACATAAACATGCTGTAGGAGACATTAACATTAGACTGAAAGAAATAATTATATTTTCAATAAACATGTTCCTACTAGTAGGATAATCAATTTTTATGCATCTTACCAGCTATTTCACACAGCTCAGGTAGTGAAATGGCAACAGCTGTTATACCAAATCCATATATTACATGCATATGAGATGCTTTTAATTTTTCATAGGTATCTACTTATTTGTGTATAGCCACATTTAACACATATTAAATAAAAACAAGGTAATCATGGGGTGATTAATTCAGAAGAATTTTTGGTACAGTCCTATTTTAGAAATAAATTCTTAACCAATTATTTTTATGTCAGAAGACTTAATAATTCAAATAACACCCTGCCCTTATTCCCAGATTTAAGAGATTTGTCACGATCAATGTTTTTGAAATATTAAATTAAGAGGTGTCATGGTAATTACTATGGAATAAATAGCAATTAAGTTTTTTAGGCAAATCAGCTCAAACTATTTGCAGTGAATATATATACTACTAATATTTTTCTGCACAATGCAAGTTGCCTACAAATGTAAGATGTAAGTTTGTAGAATTATTTTAAAATATATTAGGAAATTGATTTAATATAGAATTCTGCACTTAGTTGGGAAGCACCTATGCATAATGTATCCAAAAATAGGTAGACATGAAGATAAATAATAGAAATTATGTTACCCATAGAAAGATAATTATTTCTGTTCTATATTCACAATAGTGAATCTAACATATGCTTTGAGATAGGTAAATAATTTGCATGGTAAATAAAAGATAATTACTTTAAAATATATATCAGACAACAACTATAATCCATCATGTAAATATGTACCAGAGATTTGAATTAGGTAAGTACTTACTGCTATATAACAAACTCTTGCTTTTTCTACCAACATCCAATTTTTCTCCAGATCAAGATGTTTTTCCTTTTTATAACAATTGGCAGCAGCAAGATTAGCTACGAGGGACCTAAAACAACCAAAGAATAAGCAAGTAATATTATAGCCAAACTTAGCATATATTTCTATAGATAGTTACCAATATTTTTTGCAAATTTTACAATTTACAGTTTAATTCTTCAAAACTGATGTTATTGATTTTTAAATAAATATAAATACTAATTTTGTTTTGAGAACTTTCTGAGGCATCTATGATAATTTTTGTTCTAAACAACACCTGATATTCTGAGAAAGAAATTGGCATTTAAGTTGCCTTTTGATAGTAAAATAGGACCTACTTTTTACACCTTAATAGTTCAAAATGCAGTTAAGAAATAAAGCTAACTCATTATATAAAAAGAAATCTATGCAACTAAAAACATTTTTTATAGTAGAAAAATATCTTGATAAAAATAAATATCAACATACTATAATTATCTATTTAATCGAAGGCTTTAAAAGCGAAGTATGGAATTAATTTCACAAAAGACGCTTACAAATGTAGACCATATTCACTAAGAGGAATTAATTTGTAAACCATTATATTCTAAGGACTGAAATCAATTAGAATTGTTTTCTACAGTTGAAAAGTCCCTTGACTGGTCCAGTTTTAGAAATAGAATATCTAAGCAGGATACTGCACTTAAAATCTTGCTACAGGTTGGGTGCAGTAGCTCAAAGTTGAAATCCCAGCTCTTTCAGAGGCCAAGGCGGGAGGATTGCTTGATACCAGGAATTTCAGGTCAGCCTGGGCAACACAGCCAGATCCCATCTCTACAAAATAATTTTCAAAATTAGCTGGGGGTAGTGGTGCACACTTATAGTCCTAGGGACTCAGGAAGCTGAGGTGGGAGGATTGCTTGAGCCCAGGAGTTTGAGGCTGCAATGAGCTATGATCATGCCACCTGCACTCCAGCCTGGGCAAAAAGGCAAAACCACATCTCTTTAAAAAAAAAAAAAATGAATAAATAAAAAAATAAAATCCTGTTACAAGTGTCACTTGGTTTGTTTAATTAAAAATAAATACAATAATTATTTACATTATTAAATAATACAAATACTTTCCTTCCTCATACTGCTTCAGAATTTAAAAAATTACTTGCCAATTTTTCTCTTTTTCTTATTAAATTGTAACAGTTATAGCTTATAAAAAAATCTTATCATTTCAGACTTTGGTAAAATGTTCGATTACACTGTTAAAAAAAAAAAAATCTCAATTCTCTTCCAAAACGTCTTTCCACTCATCCATCTGCCAATTTACTACTAAAGGATACATCTGTTTATGTTCAAGTAAACGAAGGAAAGAAAGAGTAATATGCATCAACATATCCAAATACAAAATAACTATATTACAAACTTAAGAAAATTTAGACCTAATTTATAAAAATATTTTAGTAATTGTGACTTTAGGAAAATTTTGACAAAATGGCTACTAAATAAAAGCAAACACGTCTGGTACCAGATACTAAACTCTATTTTGATAATACAATGACTTTTTGATGGGAAACTACAGTTTCTCCAAAAGAAAAATAAAAGTATCCTTTTTTATTTTTTTGAGATGGAGTTTCGTTCTTGTCGCCTAGGCTAGAGAGCAATAGCTCCGTCTTGGCTCACTGCAACCTCTGCCTCCGGGTTCAAGAAATTCTCTTGCCTCAGTCTCCCAAGTAGCTGGGATTACAAGTGCCCGCCACAACACTTGGCTAGTTTTTTTGTATTTTCAGTAGAGGTGGGGTTTCATCATGTTGGCCAGGCTGGTCTCGAACTCCTGGCCTCAAATGTTCCACCTGCCTTGGCCTCCCAAAGTGCTGGGATTACAGGCATGAGCCGCCATGCCTGACCAGAAAAATATGAGTATTCTTATTATCCCAATGTATTTGATTCTGACTTGGAAGAGGAAGAACCTGGATCAAGAAAGATACTGAATTACTCAAACACTTCGATTTCTGAAATTTTTTGTTTTGTTTTTTGTTTTTGAGACAGGGGCTCACTCTTTTGCCCAGACTGAAGTACAGTGGGTGGCACAACCCCAGTCCACCGCAGCCTCAACCTCCGGGACTCAAGCGATCCTTCCACCTCAGCCTCTCGAGCAGCTGGGACCACAGGTACATGCCACCATCCCCAACTAATTTTTGTATTTTTTGTAGAGATGGAGTTTCGCCATGTTGCCCAGGCTGGTCTTAAACTCCTGAGCTCAAGTGATCGGCCTGCTTTGGCCCCCTAAAGTGTTAGGATTACAAGGTGTGACCACCATGCCTGGCCAATTTCTGAGTTTTTGATAGTGGCAGCAAAGGTTACCGGACCTATCCAAAAAAATTGATCCAATTGTATTAGCTTCCAGAATTTAGATAATGATTTAGATACTGAAGATTTCCCCCCAATTTTTGATTCCCATATCATCTGAACAATATCACTATAACTATCAAATTAGTATAAAAGTTAAGTTTTTGACATCTAGGAGATCTTATATTATCATAACTGTTCTCTCTCTCTCTTTGTTGTTGCTTTGTTTTGTTTTGAGACAGAATCTTGCTCTGTTGCCCAGGGTGGAGTGCAGTAGCGCAATCTTGGCTCACTCCACCCCCCAGGTTCAAGCAATTCTCCTACCTTAGTCTCCTGAGTAGCTGGGATTACAGGTGCACGCCCGGCTAATTTTTGTATTTTTAGTAGAGACAGAGTTTCACCATGTTGGCCAGGCTGGTCTCGAACTCCTGACCTCAGGTGATCCACCCGACTCGGCCTCCCAAAGTGCTGAGATTACAGGCATGAGCCACTGCACCCAGCCATAACTGTTCTTTAAGACAGCAATTTAGCATACCAAAACAATTTAGTAATATTACTGTAGCCTAAGTGATCTCAGAAGAAAATTTGACCTACTTCTCACGAATGGTAAAACTTTGCACCTACAGATTAAGGCTGGCCTTGGGAAAACTAAGGGCAAAGGTCTAAACAAGCATATTTCAACACTTTTAGTTTTTTTTTTTTTAATCTTTGAATCCCATATTTCAATGTTTACTGAAACCTTAAAATCATGAAGTTCTCCTGTATATAAAAAACAAAATTAAAGGAAAAGTCTGAAAATGCCTTTCATACCCTAATAATTTTTGAATACTGTATTTTGGTTATTCAGTAAATACTGTGCTTATTGATCCCCAGTCTCCAGAATAGTCCATTCCTTAATATACCTCTGCTGAAGGTCAAGTAGTGAGCAATAAAATGGCTAAACAGAAGAAATGGAGCAAGATGGCGGTGGACAGGAGGAAGGAAATAAAGGAGGATGAAGAGAGAAAAAAGGAAGGGAAGATGGGAAAAGAAAGGAGATAGGGAATGGAAGAGGACAGACTACATATTTCCAACTATAAGTAATGCAAAATTTCTAGTGAATCACTATTTAAAAAGAGGTCATCTTTGATTATTCCAACAATATAATAATTGGTAGGGCAGTTATTTTGTTTTTCCCTTGCAAAGGGGAAAAAAGCCTGTGCTAATATGGTAATAACGTTAGCAAATCATGAATACATTGAAGGAGTATCTCCATTTGGGAACAAAGGAACAATTAACCAACACGTGGAGGGACCTGACAGAGATATTTCAATTTCATATAAAGAATACTTTTCTAATAAGTAAGGGTGTATAGAACTATACTTGGTTGCTTCGTTAGTGGTATATTACCCATGACTGAGTTTATTTAATATGAATGAATTACTATTTGCCAGAAATGGTTTAGATGATCATTCAGATGACTAAGTCATATGAGCCTGAATGGAATGTTGTATTTTATATACATAAAATACACACACACACACACACACACACACACACACACACACACACACTCTCTCTCTCTCTCTCATTCTAATATTCCAACCTCAGGATATGGTGAAAAGAATATTCTTTCTAATTCAAGTTTTGCAACAAATTAGCTACAAGGCATTGAGCAAGCTATCTGCCTTTTCTGATTCTAATTATAAAAAGTAGAGGCTAGACTAAATAATCTCAAACTTTTATTCCACATGCCTCATGATTTCAACTGCATGTTTAACAAAAGTAAATTTAAAAACAACACAGGAAAACTGATATAAGGAATAAGCATTTATCAAACATTAAAAGGAATTATAAAGTCAAAATTCCAAATTCACATTGGAATTCAGATTTTACCAGTGTTAAAATAGCCAATTAGTATAGTGCTTCCCTTGGAATTACACTGACCTGTTGTCACCAGTGATGCATGCAGCACAAGTTCCTGTGGGCTGCTCATTCTGCTCATAGTAATAAGCATCTACATGGGCTTCAGCAGCTTTTCTCTTCAGGATTTCCCCAAATTTATCTATCCCAATACATCCAAAAAATGTTGCTGCTTTGTGTGGCTGTTGAATCATCCACTGTAAAACAGGAACATAAATAATTTAATGGGTCAAAAAAATGGTACACATAGTTCAGTATTCTGCCACGGAAGTGATGTGAAAAGAATGCTTTGTGAGAAACTGTGGCTGTTATGAATGGAATTTCAATTCTGTGCTATCACGATAAAAAAAAAAAAACTTGATATAACAACCATATAATATCTTATACTGCATTGGAGAGAGAAATTAAGTACATAGAGTGGTTAAGGACTCAGCAGCTAAAATCATACAGACCTTAAGACAAATGCTGGCCTGATATAGGAAAATAATAGTAGGTCCCAATATAAGAAGTCTAGCATTGTCATAAAAAGAGCAGAATCCATCTTGATTGCAGACTGTCTGGGTTCAAATCTTACTTCTGCCACTTACTAACTGCATGAGTTAGAGCATGTTAGAGCATATCACTTAACATTTCTCACTTCACTCATGTTTAAAGTGGAGATATAATTACAAATACATCTCATAAGGTCGTTGAGGATTAATTGAAATGATGTAAATTAATGTACATGCATTGCTGAGCAGGTACCCAGCACATAGTAAACAACATATATTAGCTGTGGCTGTTACTATGATTGTCATACTTATTGTAGTAATTCATACATAAATTAAGCTAAAACATGCTCGTATCTAAAAAATTCTTCTAAAAATTCAGAAATAGTGTTACAGTTCTAATTACAAATATCTCATTTTTTCATTAAAGTAATTATTATAAATTTTAATGACAATGGACTTCTTGTAAGATGCATACATTTCACAGATTTGAACATTTTACCTTTCATAATTAGCTCAAATCCCTGAGGGTTCTAATATTCTTTAGTGATTCCATAGCTAACACCTATTTGGTTTTGAACACTTAGAGGTAGCAAAATAACCTACAAATAATCTATATACAAAGTCAAAAGACATCAAGATAAAGTTTTATAAAATCTGTTCTTGAATATTTGGAATAGAAAAGAAATACATGCATATTTGAGAGGTAAAAGGATGAGGAGAGGAAAAAAGTAACAAAGATAAAACTGTAGGAATGAGATATAGTAACAGCTCCATGATCAGCAATCCCAATTTTAGAGACTCATCCACAAAAAAAAACAACACATATATAAGTATTGAGATGTTATTTGTAATGCAAAATGTTGGAAACAAACTAGAAGTCCACCCGTAGAAGATCAGTCGATTGAACTACGGTATATCCATGTAACGGAATACCACACAGCCATTCAAAAACCCCAACAAAACAATGGAAAACAAGGAAAAGCTCTATGGAACACTCCATCTATATAATTTCCAGGATATTTTGTTAACTTTTTAAAAAAGTCAAGTCTCAAAGGTATAAAAGCTTTGTTTAAAAAAGAATAAAACTTAATATATATTATTTTCAAATATAGGGGGATAGCTTCAGGACATTGGATTTAGCAATGATTTCATAAATATCACACAAAAGCACAGACAACAAAAACAAAACTAGATAAATGTGATTATATCAAGCTTAACTTCTGCATGGCAAAGGAGACAACCAACAGAGTGAAAAGACAACTTATTTCCAAACCATATGTCCAATGAAAGGTTAATATCCAGAATATATAACAAACTTCTAAATGAACAATAAAAATACAAATAACATGATCTTAAAATGGGCAAAGGATTTGAATAGACATTTCTCCAAAAATGATATACAAATGGCCAATAAGCACAAGAAAAAATGTTCAACATCAGTAATCATCAGGGAAATCAAAACCAAAATGAGATATCACTTCATACTGATCAGGACGGTCACTACCAAAAACACAGAAAACAAAAAATGCTGGCAAAATATGGAGAAGTGAATGAACCCTTGCGTAGCGTTGGTGGAAATGTAACATGGTGCAGCCACTACGAACACAGTATGGAGCTTCCTAAAAGAAATATTAAAAATTAAATTAACAAACAATCAAGCAACCTCAATTCTGGGTATACAGTCAAAAGAATTCAAAGCAGGATCTCAAAGAGATATTTGCATGTCCATGTTCACTGCAGCAATATTCATAAATGCCAAGAGGTACAAGCAATCCACACGTCCATCAACAATTAAAGGATAAAGAGACAAAAGAAGGAAATCCCGTCACATGCTACAACATACATGAACATCAAGGACTTGCTAAGTTAAATAAGATCTGTCACAAAAAAGACACATATTGTATGATTCCATTCATAGGAAGTAGCCGAAGTAGTCAAAAATCATAGAAACGTAAGTAGAAAGTTGGTTACCAAGGACTTGAGGGAGGGAAGTCGGAGAATTAGAGTTTAGCGGGTACAGAGTTTCAGTGTTGCAAGATGAAAAAGTTCTAGAAGTCAACTATGTAACAACATACATATACTAATTGGTACATTTAAAAATGGTTAAGATGGTAAAGTTAATGTTATGGTTTTTATTACATAAAAGAGAATTTATGTGTATGTACATACGTGTGTGTGTGTGTGTGTGTGTGTGTGTGTGTATATATATATATTTTCTTGCCTCGAACTCCTGAATTCAATAGATCCTACCAGCTCAGTCTTCTGAGTAGTCGGGACTACAGGTGAAAGCCACCTCACTCAGCCATATATATTCTTTTAGTATAGATACTATACTATATACATACATTAGAATGTATACATAATTTTGTGTTTGCTAATTTTATAAAAAGAAACACAGAAAGAATAAACTAGAAATGAAAAATGATTTTCTATGAGAGTGACTGGGAAAGGAGTAGAGGAATAGGAATAGAAGAGTTCTCTGAATATAGCATTACATTCAAATTTGACTTCTGAAACATGAAAATTTTGCATTTTCAAATAATAAAATTTAATTTGAATTTCAAATTCCATTAGAAGAAAAACAAATTATGAAGTTAAATATAACAAGAATGAAAAATCAAAGAAGGTATCAAATTGTAACATAAGTACATAGAAAAAATAATGTAAATAATTTTTCAGTATGCTCTTATGACAATACAGTCTTGATGGAATATATTATAAGGAACAAAAACAACAAATAAACTTTAGTAGGTTTATTATTGGTTATGTTATTGGTTAAACTATTTTGTGTGTACTGTAGGATAGAGCAAATGAATATAAAGTTGATGCTGTTGGGAACTAGGTTTGCTGAACAGGATAAGGAAAATACAAATATGAAATGGGGAAAGGGAAGAAGGTTCTATGCAAGAAACCTGAGGGATGCTATCTTAACCATTATCAATTAGCATTATCAATAAAGCCATAAACCTTATGATGTGATGCAATGGGAAACACACAGTGTCACTTACATACTATTATTGCCTAAAATAATGAGAATAAGTCCACAAGGTGGCACATATTACAATCAACTGGGTTGGACTCTTAAAAGAAGAAAATGCCTTGACCAAAAAGATGAGAGGAAAGTATATTAAAGAAATAGTACTAATACATGTAATGTGTGATTCTTATTGGATCCTGGACTGAGAATAAAATTAAACAGCTATCAAGGACACTATCAGAATAACTGCTACATCTGGAATCTTAATCATACATCAGAAAACAGTACCAATGCTTAATTTTTTGAATAAGGAATAAATACTTCAAAATGACTCTGAGGAAAATACACACACATATGTTTATTTAAAGAGAGAACACAAATGTGTTGAAATGTTAACAATTGGTGGATCAATGTGAAGGGTACAGAAAAGTTCATTTTACTATTCTGTAAGTTAGAAAATGTTCAAAATTAAAAGGTGGGACAAACATACTGTAGCTAAATCATTCCTTTAAAGAATAACAATAATTTAAACTTAATTTATTCCATTTTGGATATTATCACTCCATTTATCAAAATGAGTAAATAACATGAAGTAGTTAATATTATAAAATGTCTCAGTATAAATGCCTAACTTAAAATACTTTATTCTACAATTAGTGAAAGTATAAATTTAACAGAGAATTTCTAGGTGTTATTAAACTTAGTGAAAGTATAAATTTAGAAAATTTCTGTGTTATTCTATAATTTACTTTTATTTATCTATAAGGTATGATTAAATGATCAATCATGTCTATAATATATAGCAAAATAAATAAAACCAGAGCCAATAGCAACTTTTACGATTACTTAAATAATTTGTCATCAAAATAATAGCAAACTTTGTTCAGTGAAAAGAAAGTCATTATTATATAATTTAGCCTAGTTATAATCAGAGAGTCTACATGTTCAAACTACAGTCTGAAATAAGGGCTATATCTTTTTTATTTATTTATTTATTTATTTATATTATACTTTAAGTTCTAGGGTACATGTGGATAACGTGCAGGTTTGTTACATATGTATACCTGTGCCTTGTTGGCGTGCTGCAACTCACGGTCAGGCTTAAACCTGATTTACTAACTACTCCATAATCAGGATTTAAATGAATTGAAATATTTCCATTACAAATAAATATTATTTGAACCTGCAAGGCAAAAATTCATAAATAGTAGAAATATTCAGCAGCTTTGCTATCCTTTTAGTATCGAATATTTCAACATGGGAAACTGCCTGACATTCTATTTCTGGTATTCAGATATTGACAAAATGTGAGAACTTTGCTTTTGATCACTGATTTCCACTCAAAAGTCATTCTAAAACCAGAGTTTAACCAGCCTAAAAATACAGGTTTTTAACAGCCATTAAAAAAAAAAAAGAAGCCATGTTAACTGCTTCAAAGCATTTAATAATCTGAGTAAAGATGTTATAACTGAGAATGAAATAGATTTTTAAAAATCACTTTAGGAAAATTTAATAAGTAATTTGCAAAGATTTCTGTTAAAATTTTAGTACATCTGTAAACATCTAAAACACAATGTTTCACCAACATGTAACTAATCTATTTCTTACCATTTTGATACTCAATCAACACACATTTAATGCATGTCTGCCAGGGAATAAAAAGATAAAAATGATGATATTCCTAATACAAAGTCACAACTACTAGATTTTGATTCTCCAGGATGGAGATTCAACCTTGTTTATAACCTTTGATTATGTTCCTTCTTTTAGCTAAAATAAACTGCCCACCGTCCCTTGGTTCATAAATGTACAGTACACCTTAAAAACTTTAACTTCTGCTCTGGCCATAAGTGATTAGCAGGGTCTAGAATTACTATTGCACTCTAAATGAGAAAACCAAAAGGAAACACCTACAGAATTTTCAGACATTGAATAACAGGCATGGTAGGACTATGATCTCTGATAGGAAAGAAACAAGGTGTGCCCTGACATCATGCAGGCTCTCTGCCAGGAGGTAAGTTCCACACCATGGAGAGGGAGAAAGAAGGCAAACAGAGCCTGGTATTCTCACTAAAATGAGGGGACAGAGATAAGTATTCAAGGAGAGCCAGAAGACTAGAAATTGTAAAAAAGATTTTCAGTGAAGAATGAGTTGAAATCTACCGAGTAACCCTTGAGGCTATGGCTGGATACCAACCTGTGTATGTTTAAGGAATATATGTAAAATCATAAGGAATCCACATGAATGCTCTAGAATTAAAAGTAAGTTAATCAAGGTCTCAGACCTTAAAATGAATATACAAAAATCTAATGTAGTTCTATAAATTTTCAAAGAAGAGTTGAAAATTAAAATTAAGAAAACAATATTTATAATACCACCAAAATTGAAATATGTAGAAACACATCTAACCAAATATGTGCAAGACATATACGCAGAATACTACGAAAGATTGCTGAGGAAAAAAAAACAATTTATATAAACAAAGAGCTATATTACATACATAGGTTTGAAAACTCAATATTCTTAAGACATTAATTCTCCCCAAATTGATTCATAAGTTCAATGAAATCCCAACCAAACTCTCAATGGATTTTTGAGGATATCAAAAAGTTGATTCTATAATCAATATTAAAGTCAAAGGAACTAGAATAGCTAAAGACTAGGAGGTATGTGGGTGTGAGAAAAACTAACACTGCTAAACGTCAATTTCTTCAAATATAAAATGTGGGTAACATAACCTATGATCTTTTAAGGATGTAGTAAGAATTAGAAATTTACAAACAAGGCCGGTAGCAGTGGCTCACGCCTGTAATCCCAACACTTTGGGAGGCCGAGGCAGGCAGATCACCTGAGGTCAGGAGTTCAAGACCAGCCTGACTAAAATGGAGAAACTCTGTCTCTAAAAATACAAAAAATTAGCCAAGCGTGGTGGCGCATGCCTGTAATCCCAGCTACTCAGAAAGGTGAGGTAAGAAGAATCACTCAAACCTGGGAGGCAGAGGTTGCGGTGAGCCGAGATCGCGCCATTGCACTTCAGCCTGGGCAATAAGAGTGAAACTCCCTTCAAAAAATAAAAATAAAAAGAAAGAAAGAAAACTAAATAAATAAAAAATAAATAAAAAGAAATTGACTAATAACCCATGCATTGTAGTACAGTATGGGGTCTCTATTATTATATTTGCATCACTTTTATACAAAGACGGAAAAGGCTCTCATTATACTTTAAGTAATTATACCTAACTGGAGGAATAGGAAAACCACAGCCATTATTGGTAACTTCAAATAAATACTTCAATTAGTTTAACTTAAACAGCAATAGTAAAAAAGCATATTACTAGAAAATACCATGAGAGAGATTAATTGCAGTGGAGGGGAGGGGATGAGGAAAGGCCTCCAAAGACAGGTAGCAGCATCAACTGGTCTTTGAAGGTCAAGTATGATCTTCCAAAATGGTTACAAACTAGAAAGAAAAAAGAGTTGTACAGCATACAGTACATGCCTCCTTTCCTATGTTAGAAATTTTATCATGGTGCCCCTAGGATGACAGAAAATCCACTTATTAAATAATTAGTTTCAGCCAAAAGTGTTTATTTCCTAACAATTTTGTACCTGTTAGGCACTGCAAAATTCACAAACCTTGGAATCAGACTGGTAACCATCACCCTCATTTGTTTCACACTGATTTGGGGGCAGTATTTGCTTTTTATCACAGAAATCGTCAAAGATCCAGTTTTGCAGAGTATAATGCCACCAAAAGGAATGTAGTAATCTAATGTTAAAACTGAAATACCAAGCTGGGTGCAGTGGCTCACACCTGTAATCCCAGCACTTTGGAAGGCCAAGGTGGGTGGATCATGAGGTCAGGAGTTCAAGACCAGCCTGACCAACATGGTGAAACCCCATCTCTACTAAAAATACGATAATTACCTGGGCATGGTGGCATGCACCTGTAATCCCAGCTACTCAGGAGGCTGAAGCAGGAGAATTGCTTGAACTCGGGAGGCAGAGGTTGCAGTGAGCCAGGATCATGCCACTGCACTCCAGCCTGGGTGACAGAGCGAGACCAAACAAAACAAAACAAAACAAAACAAAACAAAAACTGAAATATCTAGAGCTAGTGGTTCATGCTGTGTCTGATAGATGTCACTGTGTTTACCTTGAAATTCTGAAATACCCTGAAGACTCTCTGTGTGTTTGCTACAGCACCCTAAGGGGACTTAGTGCACAGATTGGGAAACAAGAATATAGTATTAACAAAAACAATGAAAAATAGAAATAAAAGACTATTAGGAGTATAGTGACAGAGCAACTATATGGGAGGGAAGAGACAATTGGGAAAGGTAGATGTAGGTCAGATCATTAAATACCACTTCAAGAAATTTAGGCAACATTCTGAGGGTAGAAAGCAACACATGAAGGTTTTCGAGCAAAGAGTATGATGAGAAGAGATGATGGTTCATTAAGGTAAGGAACCAGAAGGAAAAAATTTACAATTGAATTTAAATAAGGCCTAAATAAATGACATATTAAACTTCATAACAAGAGTCTTTAACAACATATGGAAAGATTTCTATTAATATTAACTTTACCTTCAGGGCAGATTTCCCTTTTATTACCTAAATGCAATATTTAGGACAATATAACTGACAATGATGCCCAAGAGGCAGTCACTTCTGAGATAATGCCATATGCTTTAATTCAATTCATAATAGAATGATGAAGAATGACACCTAGATACTAAAAGAGTTGCAAGAAAAGACAAAGACATGAAATTTTATACAGAAAACTCAATGAGGCATCTCAGAAAAACTGTAAAGCACAACTAAAAGAAATTAAACGTCAAAACTGAGAAATAGCAACAAGCAGACTGCAAAGGATGATGAGGAAATCAAAACTGAAATAGATTGATTAGGAAAATAGCAAATATCACATAACTTACAGGATAAATTCTCAGATGATTACAATACCACCAAGTGAGACAGGGTAAAACACAAGATTTTCATAAATATTAATAATTCATTCTCACTGAATAACTAGTATGTTATGCTTCTTTCCTTAAAAAACTGCTCCATTGCCCCTGCTGGCAAGTATCCTATGAATAAAAATCAATTTCTAATAATCCTATTCTTTCCCCTAAATAGTTCTATTGTTATTTTTGTTAGTAAATATCTGTTAACATTCTCAGAACAGATTTGGGGAATATTAGGCCTAGCAGAAAAAAATAAACGTTAGACTCAGATATATAAGTTCATCCAGCCATGTGCTGGTAAACAAGCTACTCTTTCAGAGATTATGTTTCTTGTGGAATTATTGTGAGGACTGAATAGGATAAGGTAAGCAAAGTGTTCAAGGCACTGCCTATTGCAGAATACAGATGACGATGACAACAGTGCCCTGATACTATGATAAAATGAAGAATTTTTAGTGTATATTCATTCAATTCATTCCACCAATATTTGTTGCTCACCTATTATTTGTTGGACATTATTGTAATTAATAATGGATAAAGAAGTCTTCTCTATCTCTTTTGTAGGCTTCTTTCCTTCTTCCCATCCCTTAGCATTTCTCAGGCCTGGATTCCCAGGTTACCTACAATTCTTACCCTATATACTTTCTCTGGATATGATCTAATCTACTCTCATGGTTTCAATTATCATCTATATGCTGAGACCCCCTCATTTTTAGCTTATACTTGTCTTCATATGACTGATCTGAATATCCAAATACCTACTCAACCCTATTTTGCCTATTGACACATTTTTACTCCTGCCTCTATTAACACCACTTTAGTACAGGCCACCATCTACTCTCAATTAGACTACTATAAAAGTCTATTTTAAAAAAATTTATTGAGATATATTCATATAACCATACAATTTGCCACTTTAAAATGTACAATTCAGTTGTTTCCTGTTTATTCACATAGCTGTGCAACCATCAGCACTAACTCCAGAACATTTTCATTATCTCAAAAAGAAACCTCTACCCAATGGATATCATTTCCCATTCTGTCACTTCATCCTCCCAACCATGCAACCATTTGCAAAGCTTCTTAAATCATCTCCCTGCTTTTAGTTCTGTTTTTCTCCAATCCACTGCATTTTGAGTGCTCTTCGTAAGACGTCCTTCAATCGTTACCTAAGTATCTTAAGCAAGGTTCAACATAAACAACTTTATGATTGAACCATTAACTTCCTCTCCAAGTTCATCCTAAGCATTAACACTCTTGAATGCAATGTTCCAGTACACTGAATACGTCATTCTGTTTCTGTTTGTTCTTTCTAGCTTCCTACTTAGGTTTCAGGTTTCACTTACTTAGACAAGGTTGTCCTAAACTCTGTTCTGTATGCCCATTGTCATTTATTTTTTATTTTTTTGAGACAGAGTCTTGCTCTGTCACCCAGGCTGGAGAGCAGTGGTGCGATCTCAACTCACCACAAACCTCTGCCTTCCAGGTTCAAGCAATTCTCCTACCCCAGCCTCCCAAGTAGCTGGGATTACAGGCACACGCCACCATGCCCAGCTAATATTTGCATTTTTAATAGAGATGGGGTTCCACCACGTTGGCCAGGCTGGTCTCGAACTCCTGACCTCAAGTGATCCATTGACTTTGGCCTCCCAAAGTGCTGGGATTACAGGTGTGAACAACTGTGCCCAGTCTATATGCCTGTGTTTTATGTTGCCTCAACAAACTGTATCATTCCTATCATAGAATTAATTCCACTTAAAGGTAATTTGCTGTTCAAGACTGTTTTCTTGGCTTCTTTAAAAGAGTTGTAGGGTGTGTTTCCAAATCTAGAAGAGTGTCTGCTACATTCTATGCAATTAAATAATTGTCAAATAAGTGAACAGGAAAGCCAGGATTCTATCTTCTTAAAACTTACAATTTAAGGGTACATAAAGCTTACATACAAGATATGTTACTATTTATTACAAGAGATTATATATATAATAGGAATTACTGCAGCACATGCAAGTAGCACCTAACTCAGTCTTTGCAGAGTGGCCAAAGAAGACTTCCTAAGATAAATATGAGAAACTTTATCCAAACTGACACTTAACTACAACGGAGATCTGAACACACTACCCCAAAATATGGCACTTGATATACTGAAAATTTTAAGCTGAAGGAATTTGAGAACAGCAGGTGCAGGAAGGACTTTCTGATTTCCTCTGAAGCAAATCATAAGACCATGTATGTGAGAGGATGTTTACTATATGCAGAAAAAAAGAACATCCTTATCTCAGAAGATGGAAGGACATGAGATGAATCTAAGCAAACAGGTCTTGCTAAGGTCCCCTCAGTTTACCACTCTTAGTTCATATCCCTTTCTCTCCTATTGCCTTTCCCTTCCACTCTTCATAAAACCTAATATAAAAATGCCCAGGTTTAACTGTTTCTTCAAGTCTTCATTTCCCTCCATGTTACATAAAACTTAGAATATAAATTAGTGTATTTAATTTTTGTTAATTTGTCTTTTGTTACAAGGGTCTTACAGCAGAGAACTTAAAAGGAAAATATTTTTCCTCCCTCACAACTACAAATAGGAATTAGGGGATATATGAGGCTTATGTGGGATAGCTAATTTTCAGAGGAAGAATAATGGCAGAGAGGCCGAGAAAGAGAGAAAGAAAGAAAGAGAGAGAGAGAGAGACTGACTATTGGAATTAGAAAACTAAAAGTTCAGTATTCCAAAACGTCTTAGAACCAAAATGCATATAATCTCTTATTCAAATCTGTATTCTAAAGATACAATATTTCCTAAAGTACAGAAGAAAAGTATGGTGAATATACTCTATCTGGAGGTATCATTAACAATATAACCAGTAATAAAGGTTAAAGGTTCAGCATAGAATCTGGCATAAGGTTGGCAGA
>NW_012104142.1:6103240-6104163 GCF_000951045.1 Mandrillus leucophaeus | reverse complement strand
AGAGAGAGAGAGAGAGAAAAGAAAAAGAAAAAGAAAGGTGAGGAAACGAAGAAACCTTTAGAGAAACAGTGATCTTTAGACATAAGAATCTTTAGACATAAGTGATCTTTAGACATAAGAATGTCACTCAAATCCATCTGCCCAGAAATTCTACAAAATCCACAGAGAAGCATGCCAACTAATAACCAAAGAATAAGAAAAGAATTGAGAAAATCCTTCTCCTTTACTATTTCTAGTACACACTTTATAAAAAGCAAAATCCCTCAAGGCAGTAAACATCTGCCCATCAACACTTATCAGCAGCAACATCAAAAACATAAGGCAAAGGTCAAGTCAAAGTTTATTGACGATGATGAACTATGACAGCCTCTATTAAATTACCCCTTCCTTCAAGGTGTGTGTGATCAAAGCAGCAAAGATATTTTCACTCAGTCACATAACAAGCCATTTGTTGAGATTGAAACATCTGGTCAATATCTCCTAACACTGCAATTTCATGCACAGTTAGCATTAGGGCACATTTCTTCTACTCTTCTTCCAGGGTCCATAAGGGTGGCACATATGGCTGATCATTTCATTCAAAAAGGATTCAATTCAAGGCATTACACACAATCGTCTGTGCTTTATGGTGTTTTAAGTCTACCTGCCATAGTATTCCATCATCATTGCTGACTGCTGTTCTCTTCCACTATAAAAGCCTGCAAATATGACAGAGCACTTAAAGCTTAACAGCTTTCCTCTACCGGAGTTAGCAAGCATTTAAGGCAAAGGAATCTATAAAGCGGCAGGTCATTTTCTATTGCCAAGAACTCCCATTACATGAAACTATTTACCATTTTATTTACCATTTAGCAAAAATCTAGTACAGATTAGAAAAGTAATTTTTAATGTCAAATCAAATACTTAACTTTCTGCTTGACAGA
>NW_012104142.1:6099687-6102175 GCF_000951045.1 Mandrillus leucophaeus | reverse complement strand
TCAATCCAATCTAATGATATTTATAAAGATAGCTCTAAGGGTCAGGTACCATCCTGTTACTTAACCACAAACTTGAACAAGTCAGACTGGTCCTTATTTTCATGGAGATTCCACACAAAATAAAATGCAAAGCAAAGCAAACAAAAACATTACACAGAAATAAAATGTATAATTGTAAGAAATGCTATGAAGAAAAAAATGTTTGAGAAAGACAATGAGTGGGAGTGGGGCAAAGAAGTAGCCAATTATTTTTTTAGAGATGGAATCTCACTCTGTCACTCAGACTGGAGTGCAGTGGTACAATCATAGCTCACTGTAACCTTGAACTCCTGGGCTCAAGTGATCCTCCCTGCCTCAGCCTCCTGTGTAGCTAGGACTACATGTGCAAGCCATCACACTCAGCTAATTCTTCAATTTTTCAGAGATCAGGTCTCGCTATGTTGCCAAGGCTGGTCTCTATCTCCTGGCCTCAAGTGATCCTCCTGCCTCAGCCTCCCAAGTAGCTGGGATTAAAGGCACTCAGCTAAAATCTATTTTAAATAGACAAAAGGACATTTAAACTGAGACACGAAATATGCAAACGAGCTGACTGGGTAAAGAGTGACCTTAGGGTTAGGGGAAGTTTCCAGAGGGAGGAGCAATGCAAACCATCTGAGGCAGGAAAAACTTTGGCATATTAAAACAATTTAACACCAGTATGGCTAGAGCTCAGGGAGATGAAAATCGTTAGCAAAATATGCAGGTTCTAGATTGTGCGGGCCTTGTTGGTTATATTAAGAAGGATAAATTTTATTCAGTATACCACTGAAGGATTTTAATCAAGAAGGTGATAAAGTAAGATCACTTTTGCTACTGAGTATAACTGGATTGGAGAGGCAACAAGACCCAGTTAGAATAGTGTTATTCACATACCACATCCAGTCCATTTGAAAAGCCTGTCCTCAAACTATTTCCAGATTTCAACCACTTTTCATTAACTCCACTGCTACCACCCATCCAAGTTACCATAACTGCTTGCCTAGACTTTTGCAATGATTTCCTAACCTCTCTGCTTCCATCCTTGACTCCATGCACATAGAGCTGTCCTTTTTAAATGCAAGCGGAGTATGTCATTCCTTTGTTCAAAACCCTACAATGCTTCCAACAGCACTCACTAAAAAGCAAAAATCTTTTTACAATAGTCTATGAGGCCCTACAGGTTCAAGCCACTTCCCTTTACCTTTTATTGCCTAACTTCATTGTCTACTATTCTCCATTACTCTGCTCCAACCACTGTGAACTCTCTACAGGATTTTAAACAATTTTAAAAATTTTTATTTTATTTTACAGATGGGATCTTGCTATGTTGTCCAGGCTACATTTGAACTCCTGGGCTCAAGCAATCCTTCCATCTTAGCCTCCTGAGCAGCTAGGACTACAGAAGCACACCACCGCACCCAGTCCCTACTGGATTTTGAAACACACCAAACATGCTCTCCTTTAGCAAATGCCAACCCCTTTACTGAACTGGATTTCCCCCAGAAAGCCATATGGATCCTCACTCATCTTGAAAGTCTTTACCCAAATCTCACCTTCTCAATAAAACTATTTAACATTGTAAAGTGTTCCTTCTGTTCCAACATTCCCTATGTCACAAACACTCTTCTAATGCATCCCGGAATCTGGCATCATAAGTATTGGATAAACTGTATCTTAAAAGATCAATGGAAAGAAATTATAGTATTATTTCAATAGATACCAAAAATTTATTCTGGTGATATTCAAAACATACCACTAAAACAACATAATTATACAAGAAGAAAATTATACTAAAATAAATATTAGCTATTTGTGTTATTGTAGGATACATATTATCACTGCTATTTTTAAACTGTTATGGCCTATATAATTACATCCTAAAATTAAATAAAGGCCTAAAATATGAAAAAAGGTAAAGCACAATATCACAATCTGCAAAAGATATGGAAAAATTAAAAAATAAACATCTGCTTTCTTTTTTTGAAGCAGAATCTCACTTGAGTGCATTGGCATGGTCATAGCTCACTGTAACCTCAAACTCCTGGGCTCAAGGGATCCTCCCACCTCAGTCTCTCATAGTGCTGGGATTACAGGTGTGAGCCACTGCTCCCAGCCCAAATATGTAGTTTCTGATTATTATGGGAAGTGATTCAATCTTCATTATAAACCTATGAGGTAGATACATGATCTCCATTTCATAGATTGAAAAAAAACAAAAACAAAAACTGAGGCACAGAAAGACTAAATAACCATCCTGGGGTTTGATTTGAGACACTTCAACCCCAAAGCTCAAGTGTGACTATTCTATACTAGTCACTGAAGAGGATCAGTAAAAAAATTATTAGAAACAGTTGTGAGATAAAGTAAACTCCTAAGTGCCCCAACCTACTGAATAGACGTCTATGGGCTAAGGAGGTCCCAGAAAAACTTTAAAAATGAAGTTTCCTGGCCTTGATGAGATAGGAGGTTC
>NW_012104142.1:6082299-6099637 GCF_000951045.1 Mandrillus leucophaeus | reverse complement strand
AAACAACATAATTATACAAGAAGAAAATTATACTAAAATAAATA
The DNA here is from genome assembly GCF_000951045.1 of Mandrillus leucophaeus. Classification (NCBI taxonomy): domain Eukaryota; kingdom Metazoa; phylum Chordata; class Mammalia; order Primates; family Cercopithecidae; genus Mandrillus; species Mandrillus leucophaeus. The sequence continues at coordinate 6,099,593 of NW_012104142.1, read as the reverse complement.
TTAGCTATTTGTGTTATTGTAGGATACATATTATCACTGCTATTTTTAAACTGTTATGGCCTATATAATTACATCCTAAAATTAAATAAAGGCCTAAAATATGAAAAAAGGTAAAGCACAATATCACAATCTGCAAAAGATATGGAAAAATTAAAAAATAAACATCTGCTTTCTTTTTTTGAAGCAGAATCTCACTTGAGTGCATTGGCATGGTCATAGCTCACTGTAACCTCAAACTCCTGGGCTCAAGGGATCCTCCCACCTCAGTCTCTCATAGTGCTGGGATTACAGGTGTGAGCCACTGCTCCCAGCCCAAATATGTAGTTTCTGATTATTATGGGAAGTGATTCAATCTTCATTATAAACCTATGAGGTAGATACATGATCTCCATTTCATAGATTGAAAAAAAACAAAAACAAAAACTGAGGCACAGAAAGACTAAATAACCATCCTGGGGTTTGATTTGAGACACTTCAACCCCAAAGCTCAAGTGTGACTATTCTATACTAGTCACTGAAGAGGATCAGTAAAAAAATTATTAGAAACAGTTGTGAGATAAAGTAAACTCCTAAGTGCCCCAACCTACTGAATAGACGTCTATGGGCTAAGGAGGTCCCAGAAAAACTTTAAAAATGAAGTTTCCTGGCCTTGATGAGATAGGAGGTTCGTCACGTCTTCCTCTTCCTCACTACCTGTCATTAGACTTTTTTTTCCTACGAGTTAAACAAAAACCAGCCCTGGAAGAGAAAGAATGGAAAATTCTTCCACTGACCAACTGCCTGATGTTGTGGCCAGATTTCCCTCCCTTTTCATGGTTTCGACATGACTGCTGACCAACTCACAAAGCAATCCTTCCTGATAAGTGACAATTGACCATGGACTAGTCAGTTTACAGAGAATGTGCACCAAGCACCTTTGAGTCCTAAGTCTCACCTTTGATGTATAGAGTCTGATTTTACTGCATTTTTAATGTTAAGTCTCCATTCCAAAGCGAACATGGGACACACGTAACATGTTATGTTTGCTCATCATGCATACATGTGACCCCTTTCATGAATATTCATAGCTCCTCCTATAACCTGTTAAACATGTATGCAGCTAACCCAGTTAGTATAAAACTCCTCTCTCACCCATCCTCTTTAAAATGCCTACTTTTGATCTAATCCAGAGGCTGCGCTTCCCAGCCTACAGGTTGTAACCCTTCTCAGAAATAAAGTTCTCTTTTCCAGATTTACAGATCTCATGATTTTTATGTTGACGCAGTAAGGAGAGTTTGGTCAGATGTCCAGTTACTAAAACATATGCTTTAAAAATCTTCTCAGATACCAACAATAACGTATTAGAAAAACAGTAAGGAAAATGTTCTATATACAATAGCAGAAAAACCAAACAAACAAAAAACCTACACCTGAACATAGTGATTAATCTCAGCATCATTAAAAGCGGAACAACCAGATGTGATGGCTCACACATGAGATAAAATGGAAATGATGGAGCATCACTTTAAGAAGATTCTTGCCTAAAGAAATGAAACCTGAGTTTAACCAAATCTCTAGCTCTAACTCTCAGCAAATACTAAATATGAAGCAACTAACCAAATTCAGAAAGTGAGATATTCTCCTGGAAAAATAACCCAGTTTCTCTTTTTAAAAAAGGTAAATGACAGGAAAGAAAGAAAAGAAAGAAAGAAAGAAAGAAAGAAAGAAAGGAAGGAAGGAAGGAAGGAAGGAAGGAAGGAAGGGAGAGAGAAAGACAAGAGAGAGAGAAAGACAAGAGAGAGAGAAAAGCAGTAATAATAAAAGACACAAGGTACAAATACAGTGTTTGAATTCTTCTTTAGATGTTGATTCAAATAAACTTACTGTAAAAGGCTATTTTTGAAACAATTATGAAATGCGAATCTAAATTGGATATTAATAACATTAAGAAATTACCACTGTGAATAATATGATGGTGGGTTTTTTGAGACAATTCTCAGGCAATCTGGAGAATTTGAGGATGAAATAAGACATCTGGGACTTGTTTCATAGGAGAGGTACTTAAATCAAGTTTGGCAACTGTAAATAATTACTGAAGCTAGATAGCTGGATAACAGGAACATGGAGTTCATTATACCTATTATTCTTTCTCTGTGTATGTTTGAAATTTTTGATAATAAAAAGCTATGAAATAAAAAATTAAAATGAAAATCTTGATATATGATAAAAAAACAAAAATTTACCCTAAAAATGTTATTTCTTCCCAAAGAACCTACAAAGTCCAGTGTGATATTTTGAAAATATCAATATGATTTTTAAATTCACGTGGAAGAATAATAAGAAAGTACCTACCTTCTGAAATAGATGAGTAATAATGATGGGATTAAGGGAGCAGTTTACTACGAGGTATTAAAATGTATTATTTGTTAATTGCTTTTGAAACAATTTGGTACTAATACAGAGCTCAACAGAAAAATACAGAGTTCAAACACAGACCAAGTACCTATGGCAATATAGTATTAAAATAAAGGTGATTTTTTTTTTAGATGGAAATGAGGGAATTAGTACATTAAGCTGGCATAAAGATAGAACCATTTTCAGGGAAAAAAAGAAAAGTTTCTCCTGTCACACTTTAACCAAAAAATCTTTAACCAAAAGTGTAAAAACAACAACAGCAGCAGCAACAACAAAAACCCCATACAAATGAAAAAACAAACCAAAACAAAACAGAACTCACAAAGGTATTAGAAAATTCAACCACTTATTTTAATAACAGACAGAGAAAGATTTCCTAACTATGGCACATACACTGAATACTACAAAGAAAAATACTGATAGCTTAGACTTTGACATAAAGTAAAGATACCATAAAATCTTTGAAGAAGCCCCCTTTGCCACTCTCCTGGTGCTGCTGAGGTAGCACCAGCAGTTAAAAAAAAAAAAATGGCTCTTGCCATTCCGGCCTCCCTTGTCTGACTCTAATAAGAGACTACAGCTTTGAGCCTGCCTATCGGCCAAGTGTAAATAGGTACTAACAACTGTATCATGGTCCAAAATGCTCATTGTGAAGACAGGTGAATCAAATGACAATTTCCCAGGCATATCCACATTTCTGGAGAGTCCATATTTTAGCCTGCCTACACCCATTCTTGCATAACTACAATTTTTTTAAAAGAGCAATGATATAAACACTAACAAACAAGAAACATATATATTCTCTAGAAGAATGGCAAATGAAAATAATGAGAAACCATTTTTTATAATTTGACAGGCAAAGTTGTCATTTTTATATGAAAAAAAGCAAAAGGCAATATCACTTATGGGGATGGTAACGCATCTTTTTTTTAAAAATCTGGCAACAGACATCTACAAACAATATTGGTAATTAAGTTTTCATAGGATAATTAAAATGAATAGAGTTCTTTTACAAAAAAGATTTATATGCAGAAAGTATAAGGGGAGTCTGATTCATACCTCAATTATAACATCATCAAAATAAAAGTATTACTGAGCACCCACAATAAAATTAGGCACTTGTTAAGCCAAGAGACTCTTATTATATCTAAAAGTACTCTGTGAGGCAATACAAGCACAAATAAAGTCATCAGAAGTTCATAGCTCTAGTGGAGGAGCAAGCATGAAAACAAAATACAAGCAGTGTTATAACAAAGGTACGAACAAAATACTTGGAAAGCACCAAAGAATATGGGGCATAATGAAAAGGTCAAAGAGTAAATGACAGATACGCTGGTTCTTGAAGTTTGAAGATTTTACCAGGCTGAAAACAAGAAAAATAAACTAAAGTGAATTATAAATAGAGAAACTCATACGCACAAAAATACAGAGACATGGGCAGGCTTTCTCTGAATTTAGTAAAAGATGGGGCCCATAATAGCATATTTTATGAAGGACTAACTGTGCATGATAATGACAAGCAGGCTGGGATCAGAGAGTTACATGATAAATCTGTATTTCAGAAAGACAATTAGGCAACAGTGTACAGAAAACTAACCAAAAAATGGGAGATAATTCTCCCTGGGTCTCTGAAAATTATGATCATATAAAACTCATATCCACCAGCGAGGTTCCCAATGCTTACAGACTATTTTCTTGTTTAGCAGTGATATTGACAAATGAGACATTTTACATTTGTAGGATATGCATAATTTAAGGAACAAAAACTCTGCAAATGATCAATGTATCATGGTAAAAAATATCACATATGGGTAAAATCCATTTGAAGGGTAAAACAGCCCAATAAATATATATTCTTTATCTATCAGCTTCTTAAGACATAATTCACATACTACACAATTCATCCCTTGGAAGTGTACAGTTCAATGGTGTTTAGTATATTTCGAGTTGTACAGGCATCACCACATCAATTTTAGAACATTTTTCAACACCCCTCAAAAAAAACAGTTCACTCTTGAGTCACCACTTGCAAAAATCTCATCCTCACAAGTCCTAGGCAAACACTAATTTAATTTCTGTCTCTAAAAATATGCATGTTCAGGCCACTTCTCAGACACGGAATCATAAAACGTGTGCTTTTATGACTGGCTTCTTTCATTTAGCATGATATTTTCAAAATTTGCCCATGTTGTAACATGTATCAGTACTGCATTTCTTTTTTGTCAAATGATATTCTATTGTATGGATATTCCAAATTTTGTTTATTCACTTATCAGTTAGTAACACACTTGGGGTGTTTCCATGTTTAGGCTATTATACATAATGCTGCTATAAACATTTGTGCAAACATTTTCATTTGTCTTGTGTATACACCTAGGAGCAGAATTGCTGTGTATGGCAACTCTATGTTCAAATATTTAAGGAATTGCAAGATTCTTTTCCAAAAAGGCTACACCATTTAACATTCCCACCAGCAATGGCTTAGGGTTCTCCAAATCCTTGCCAAAACTTCTGTTCTTCTGATTATACCCATCATCCTAGCAGGAGTGAAACGGTATCTCATTGTAGTTTTGATTTTAATATACCTGACAGCTAATTATGTTGAGAATCTTTTTATGTGCTCCTTAGTCACTTGTATATCTTCTTTTGGGAAACTGCCTATTCAGATATTCTGCCCATTTTTAAAAGTGAGTTATTTGTCTTTTCATCATTATTGAGTCTAAATAATTCTTTATATATTCAAGATAAAATAGATATGTGAGTGCAATTTGCTCCCATTCTGTGGGTTGTCTTTTCACTTTCTTGATGGTGTCCTTTAAAGCACAAAAGTTTCAAAACTTGACAAAATCTAATTTATGTATTCTTTTCTCTTATTGCTCATGCACGTGACCTATCTAAGAATCATTTGCCAGTCCATATCCTATGCCCAGTCATAAACATGTATCCCTATGTCTTCTTCTAATGGTTGCAGTTTTAATTCTTACAGCTAAGTCTTTAATTCATTTTGAGTTAATTTTTACATATGAGATAGGGGTCCAGCTTCTTTTTTTTTTTTCCATATGGATGGGCAGGTGTTCTAGTACCCTTCATTGAAAAGACTATTCTTTATGCCATGGCACACTTATAGAAAGACAGGTTACCATAAATGTGAAGGTTTATTTCTGTTCTCAATTCTATACCATTAATAGATATGTCTATCATTATGCCAGAACTACATATTGGTATGGCTTCATCATACGTTTTTTAATTGGGAAGTGAGAAATACAATTTTGGTCTTTTTCAAGATTGTTTTGGCTATACTGGGTCCCTTGAATTTCCATATTAATTTTAAGAGCAGCTTGTCAAATTGTGCAAAGAATTTAGCTGTGATTTTAGTAGGAAATTTAAATTTATTTTAGATCAATTTGGGGGAGAACTGCCATCCTAAAAATATTAAATCTTTTCAAAATATCAACATTTAATGTCTTTCCATTTAGTTTCCTTTAATGTCTTTCAATGTTATGTAGTTTTTAGAGTATAAGTTTCACACTTCTGTTGTTATATTTATACTTAAGTACATTATTTCTTTTTAAGATATTTAAATGAAATTGTTTCATAACTTCATTTTCAGTTTGTCCACTAATACTGTGCAAAAATCCAATAGATTTTTCTATCTTGGTATTTTATCTGTCAACCTAGCTGAATGCATTACTTTTTTTTTTTTTTTAAGAAACTGATGTTTATTTTCCATCAACCTTATTTCCACGTTGCTTAAGAGTGTGTGCAAGAACAGCTTAAGATCTTTCAGTGGTTGCTCCTACCCATTCAATGGCCTGAGCACTGGGAGCTGCGGACCAGCCTTCTGTGGCAGGCTGAGCGCTCCAGTCTTCAGTAGAGAACTGATGAATAGGTGCAGAGGGTACCTGCACACCTTCAGACCAGTCTGCAACCTCAGGCTGAGTAGCAGTTAACTCAGGAGCTGGAGCAGTCCATTCACCCTGAAATTCCTCCTTGGTCACAGCCTTTTCAGCAGCAGTCTGCTCTGCTTTTTCAATCTCTTCAGGATCTCTGTAGAGATCAGGCATGAACTTCCATGGGTGTTCATGGGAAATGGTGCCACACACACGCAAAACTTCCTGGGCCGGCATCCACCACAGCAAACCCACTGAGTGAGCTCCCTTTTTGTTGCATGGAATGGCAATGTCCACATAGTGCAGAGAAGAATCTGTGTTACACAAATCAGTGGTAGATAGGTTAACATAACATGCCTCTGTGACATGGTTGTCAGCCCTGGGGTTAGTAACCACAAGAAGCCGTGGCTCCTGGAAGGCTGCCTGGATGTGGTTAGTGAAGATTCCAGGAGTGAAGTGGCCAGCAACTGGAGTGGCTCCAGTGGCAGCAGCAAACTTCAGCACAGCCCTCTGGCCAATATTCCTGGAGGATAATCTAACACTGACATCAGCAGGGTTTTCATTGGCAACAATGGCACGAGCTGCCAGCAAAAGCTTCTCCCAGGTCCTCTTCAGATTTATGATGTGGATGCCATCACTTTTCCTCATAGAGATGTACTGTTCCATCTGGAAGCCAAGATTGGCACCACCTAAGCAGGTTCCTGCTGGTTAAGGACATCCTCCTCCTTCATTTGCAGGACATCAAGGGCTCCCGACACGGTGAAAAGTTTCGCTTTAAGCTATGATGGGAATCCAGAACGCCATATGGACCCCTATGTGGGCAGTGTGAAAAGTCATTTATTACCTCTAATAGATTTTTAGGGGACTCCTTAAGATTTTTGTTTTGTATATAAGATCATGTTATCTACAAACAGATACAGTTTTACTATTTCCTTTCCAATATAAAAGCCTTTTATTTATCCAGTTAAAGTGTATGATTCAATGATTTTAGGTATAATCATACTTGTGTAACCATCACCACAAATAATTTTAGAACATTTTCTCACCCTAAGAAGAAACCTTGTACCCATTAACAATTACTCCTAAATCTTCCCATCTTCTTCCAATCCTAGACTGATTTTTCCAACATGTTTCCAACATGTAAATATAGCGCACTTTAATTTTTCCTTTCCAAACCCCGAAGTTGCAGTAGCTAGTACATACTTATAAATGATTTCATTGAAAACTGATCTTTCATCATAATGTGTTGTTTGAAAAGGAAACATCATGATTAAAAACACAGGAGATGATAAGTAAAGATATCCTGAAACTAACAGTATAAATACATGTCCACAATAAAAACTGCAAAAGCCTACTTTGAACTCACCGTAAAATTATTCTACGTAATCAAAAATATTTATCAAAAGTGTACTCTAGCCTGGCTGCAGTGGCTCACATCAGTAATCCCAGCACTTTTGGAGGCCAAGGCAGAAGGATCACTTGAGCCCAGGAGTTCAAGACCTGGGCAACATAATGTGACCCCATCTCTAAATTTTATTTTTTTAAAGAAAAAAATTTATATGATAAAAATATTGATCAAATATTTATAATATTTAAAATACTCTGCATCATAATCACACATATTTCAAACTGCCAACAATGATCTAGAGGGCCAGCTATATATCAGAAAGCCTGTAGAAATCAGGCAAAAAGGTAAAAAAGATGCTGCTTTCTCAAATTTTAGAGGGCTAACTGAAAACATTAAGTTAGTAGTCAAATGTATTTAACAAGGAAAGCAGATGGTCAATGTTATGATTATTTAAGCTAGTTCTGATTTCCTGATAACAATAATTGATACATAGGAGGTTATGGGAGAACATCTATACCACATTCATAACTTTTCAGAGATGTTCAGTACTTTTTAGAGATGGATTCATCCTAGGATTAAAAATGTAAATGACGAGTTAATGGGTGCAGCACACCAACATGGCACACGTATACATATGTAACAAACCTGCACGTTGTGCATATGTACCCTAGAACTTAAAGTATAATAAAAAAAAATTGAGGTGAGTTCAGACAACTCATTTACTGTCATATGAACATAAATTCCTTTAGTTTGTTTTTCTAATATGTTTTAACAGTAGTATAGGGATTTGAATTAACAAAATTAACTGTACATATTTAAGGTGTACAACTGTTTAAATTTTGGCTTATGTATATAGCTGATGTACAATTAATCAATTTTAAATGGATCATTCTATTAGTATCATACGTAAGGAAACTGTTCACTTATTTTCATTTAGTAATGTTTTTACAGTTTTCAGAGTAAAGGTCTTCCAGATCTTTTGTCAGATTTGTCCCCAAGTATACTGTATTATTTATGTGATAGAAAATATTTCTTTTATTAAACTTCAATTTCAGATTTTTTTTCCTAGTACAGAAAACTACATGAGTTTTAAGTACTGATCTTATATTCTGCAAGTGTGCTAAACTCAATTATTCATTCTAGTACCTTTTTGTAGATTCTACAGAATAACATACCTTGATGATCATATCACTGAAGTATAATGATTGATTTACTTCTGTTTTTTAATCTAGAAGCACTTCTTTTTATTGACTAATTGCACTGGCTAGAACCTCCAGTACAATATCGAACAGAAGCAGTGAAAGCAGACATCCTTATCTTATTCCTGATCTTAGTGAGAAAGCATTCAGACTTTCACCAGTAAATATAATGTTACCATCGGTTCTTTATAGATGCTAATTATCAGGTTGAGGAAGTTCCTCTCTATCACCAGTTTCAGGAGTGATTTTATGAGGAATGGATGTTGGATTTTATCAAATGCTTGCTCTGTGTCTTAAGAGATAAACACACAAATTTTCTTTAATCATCATTTTAGATGGAGGATAAGTACAGCACTTGTTACTTCATGTTATCAAAAGCAGAGAGCTCCAACTTCCTTTAGATTTAATGAATAAAAAATACTTTGACTTCATGAATGCAATCAACTATGCAAATATACAACTTATATTTGTTAGATAAAGAAATCTTCTAATTTTTTTTGTGGTACTGCTCTGTCTCTGAGGCTGGAGCACAGCGGCATGATCATGGCTCATTGCAGCCTCTACCTCCCAGTCTGAAATAATCCTCCCACCTCAGCCTCCTGAGTAGCTGGGACTACAGGCATGCACCACCACACTTGGCTAATATTTGTAATTTTTGTAGAGATAAAATTTGCCATGTTGTCTTGGCTGGTCTTGAGCTCCTAGACTCAAGCGATCCGCCTGCCTCGGCCTCCCAAAGTGCTGGGATTACAGGCATGCTCCACCATGCCAAACTAGTAACTCTTTATCTACAATGAATTAGTAGACTCTTAAGTAAAATGGCTAAACTCAGCATAAATGGTTATCAACACCCTGGAGCAAAATACAGTACTATAGCCCAATATACTGTATGATGAACAATACGAATATTTCAGACAGAGGCCGGGTGCAGTGGCTCATGCCTGTTAATCCTAGCACTTTGGGAGGCTAAGGCAGGCAGATCATCTGGCCAACATGGTGAAACTCCGTCTTTACTAAAAATATAAAAATTAGCTGGGTGTGGTGGTGTGCACCTATAGTCCCAGCTACTCGGGAGGCTGAGGCAGGAGAATCACTTGAACATGGGAGGCAGAGTTTGCAGTGATCTGAGATGGGGCCACTGCACTACAGCCTGGGCAACAGAGTGAGACTCTGTATAAAAAAAAAAAGAAAAGAAAAGAAAAAAGAGAGTATTTCAGACAGAAACCTGAAGTAGATTAGTGAATTCTGGTAGAGCTGGAGTGTAAATAAGACCATGAAACCACTAACATTTATCATGGTTATGTCAGAAGTATCTGATGTGTGATACTATGAAGCGGTAAATGACCGAGTCTCTATGTATTAGCCTAGAAGAAATTTCTATGTTTACCCTAGAAGGAATTTAGAAACATTAAGTTAAAAAAAACAAAAACAAAAAAACACTGCAAAAGGTTAACTAGAGCTGGGCATGGAGGCTCACATCTCTAATCTCAGCACTTTGCAGGTCCAAGATGGGAGGACTGTTTGAGCCCAGAAATTCAAGACCAGTCTGAGCAAGAGAAACCCTGTCTCTACAAAAAATACAAAAATTACCAGGCATGGTGACATGTGCCTGTAGTCCGAACTACTTTGGAAGCTGGGGCAGAAGAAGCACAGGAGGTCAAAACTGCAGTGAGCCATGTTCATGCCACTGTATTCTAACCTGGAAAACAGGTTCTGCCTCCTGCAGAATTATTGTTCCTGGGAAAAAGACAGGGTTAGTTTCCTGCAAATCTCTCCAAACAACATCTTTGTCAACCAATGCCAATACATAATTTCTAAAATGTATGTTTCTGTTTAAAGATTCTGTATTTTAATGATTTATATCTATATAAAATTATATTTAACTATTTATACAGACATTGATACTTCATATTTGAGTTATTAACAATGAACTCACAGTCAACAGTAATGTAACTCATGCGTGAACCAAGTTTGTCTATTACAGATTTTTATTCTCTAAGGTGTGTCACAGCCTTCTTATGCTTAGAAACACTAGACAGCATATCTGCACTATGCTCGGGATTTTTTTAAACAGAAAAATCAACAACAAAAAAATGTGATTAATATGTCACTATATATGCATTGAAAAGAACACTTGTTTACAGTATGACAGTTGAAACAACAAGGCAAATCATTACCTTCTTTGACCTCAGAGAGGAATGAACACATAAGGTGACTCAAATTTTTTGCTTCTCCACATATGTCTACAAATGACTATAAAAGCACCCTGAGTACTGGTTTTGGATTTACAAGTACATTTTAGTGAGCAGGTAAACTCACACATGCAAAGCTTCTGAAGAATGAGAATCAATGTATAATGTGATCCACCATGGCCTTTATCAACATTTTATATCAGTGGCTCTTAATCATTTTTTGAGTTTTAGATTCTTTTGAGAATATGATAAAAATTATGTATCCTCAGAAAAATTCACACGCTAAAAAACTGTAATTTCATGGACTTACGGACCTCCTGAAGTCCATTCCAACTGACAATCCATGAAACATAGTTTTAAAGTGCCAGCTTTAAAGACTCTAGGCAAAGACATTTTTTAAAGTATTCTTCAATAACCATTTTAGATATAAGCCATTGCTGAATGTGCTGAATATGAACTCTTCATATTTACAAAATAGTCATTGCTATACATTTTCTGAATGTATAGTGCAACAATGATCAGGGTTTATCAACTAAATTAAAAGTGGTTTCATAGAGGATATAACGCATTTGCAGTTTTCATGATTTCTAGAGCAAATTTTTCTTATGGAGTACTAAAGAATCTACAGAACATAAGGAGAAAAGCAAGATATAAACTAATTTAGAGCGCTCTTCTTGCTTCTTAAAATGCTCCAATTTGGGGGAATGAACACATACAATATGAGGTCTCATAGCACATTGATATTTGGGTGTTTTTGTTTTGCTTTCTGAGACAGGGTCTCGCTCTGTTACTAGGCTGGAGTGCACAGACACAATCTCGGCTCGCTGCAACCTCTGCCTACCGAGCTTAAATGATCCACCCACCTCAGCCTCCCAAACGGCTGGGACTACAGTGTGTACCACCACGCTTGGCTAATTTTTGTATTTTTTATAGAGATGGGGTTTCACCATGTTGCCCAGGCTAATCTTGAACTCCTAGACTCAAGTGATCCACCTGCCTCGGCCTCCCAAAATGCTGAGATTACAGGCATGAGCCATGTCCATATGGCACATTGATAATTATATCAGATTTATAATTTTTTTTGGTTCTCTATATATGACATATCTACAAATGTTGATTGTAATCCAGTATCTCTTTAGTCTCAACGAAAATTTTATTTGAAAGACTGCTAAAGACAATTTTATTTCACATTTGCAACTGACAAATTAACCTAGCAATTGTTTGGAAGTATCAACAAGAAAGCAAAAAATATTTTTTTAAAAAAGTAAACATGACAGAAACAAGTATCAGCAATTTGTTCAATATCAACCAATGAAGGCTACTTAATTGGCAGAGGAAATGACACCCTTTTTATAATTGCATTTTAGGATATAAAGAAATGCAAAGTAGAGTGTTCTATATTAAAACTTTCAAGACGTACTGAATATTTCAATATAAAGATTTAAAATATTATGTTTTAAGTACAAAGGGTCCAGAGATGCTGATAATATTCAAGTAATTATGAAAAACAAGACTATAATAATAGATAACTTCAAAAGTCAAAATATGGTTCTGCTTTGATAATCATTAAACCTGGCAAGGTTCCAGGTCTGATCACTTAAAAGGTATTTCTTGGTTAAAAATAAAAATCATATAAAAAAACGGGAAAATAAGTTGAATATACACTTCTCTCAAAAAGATGTATGCATGGACAACAAGCACATAAAACATTTACAATATCATTAGTCATTAGGAAAAAGCAAATCATAAATACAACGAGATATAACTTTATACCCACTGAGTTAGATATTAGTAGTATTTAAAACTGGAAAATAAAATAACAAGGATTAGTGAGGATGTACACAAACTCGAACCCTCATAAGTTGCTGGAGAAAATTTATCTTGTTGCAGATGTTGTGGTAGACAATTTTTTTAAAAAGTTAAATATAGAATTACCATATGACCTAGCAATTAAACACTCTTCACAGGTATTTGCCCAGAATAAATCAGCCAAAGCATTTAGGTAAGACAAAGAAATAAAGGGCATCCAAATTGAAAGAGAGGAAATTAAATTAGCCTTGTTCCCAGATGAAATGATCTTATACTTAGGAAAACCTAAGGACTCTACAAAAATGAATCAAAATCAGGCATTCAAAAGGCAGAAACAATTCAAATGTCCATGAGTTGATGAATGAATAACAAATGTGGTATAGCTATACAATGGAACATTATTCAATCAAAAAAAAAACCGAAGTGCTAATATATGCAACAAAATGGGATGCACCTCCAAGACATTATTCTAAGTAAAAGAACAGACAGAAAATGTCACATATAGTGATGATTTCATGCATATGAAACCTCCAGAATAGGTAAATCCATGGACACAGAAAGTTGATTAATGGATGAAAGGGGCTAGCCGGAGGGGATAATGACAAATGACTGCTTGATGCGTACGGAGTTTCCCTTTGGGGTGATGAAAACTTAGAACTACTTAGAAATTATGGTTGCACAGCACTGTGAATGCAGTAAATGCCACTGAATTGTATACTTTAACATGATTTATTTCACATTATATAAATTTTAAATCAGTTTTAAAATTTTCTTAAAGATAAGGCTGTTTTTAACCTAAATGTTAACATTAATTACTGAAGCATTGTAAGGAAATGATACTACAAAATTTGTTTCTTAGTAGGGTTTTCAGTAGCTCCGTGGAACAGAGACTGGAGGAGAGCCAGACTGGATGTAGAGAGAACAGAGGAAAATTGTTCTGTAATCTAAAAGAGAAGTGAATAAACTGGAGAAAGGGAGAAAAAAAAGTGTTAGGAAAAGACTGTGAGAAGTAGTGATGGCTAGCGTAGATTCTGTAAAACTCCCAGGAAGCTAAAAGAGAAGAAATCACAAGTAGTACCTGACACTCCAGCTTAGTGTTAGAATCCATTGGAATTCATTTGAAAGAGGCTGCTAGAATGCACACACACACACACACACACACACACACACACACACACACACACGCCATAGCCTTTGCCTAAAGATAAAGGAAAGGAAAGGAAAACATTAGAAGAGCTGTAAGAGTAGGAATTGCCAGCTGTGGAAAAGGAAGAAGAGGAGCCAGAAAAGAAGAAAAACCTGAGGGAAAAGGTATCATATAAGCTAAGCAAGACAGAGGAAAAGTTTCAGAGTTATGGTAAGGTCAACACTGATAAATGCCAGAAATAAGTCAAATAGACAAGAACTGAAAAGTGTTCACTGGATTTGGCAACTAAAAGTTCATGGGTGACTCCTGCCCACTGGATTTTAAAAACGTGGTGAGAGCAGCTGAATACATCAAAGACAAAGAAGTGTGAACTACACTGTCAAGAAATTCAGCTGAAATGAGGATAAGGCAAATGTTGGAAAGTTTGCCCATTTGTTTCAATATTGGAATAGGAGCACATTTACAACAAAGTTAGCGAAGATCAAGAAGAGAATAAGGTTTGAGATTAGACACAAGGCATGAGAAGAAAATATAGATAAAAGGTTTTAAATATAGAAGGAAAGAAGGGAAAGACCTATTCCTCAAATATGGGTAGCAATAAGAAAGTGCAGGTGTGAATGTAATTAAGTGTGGTTATGTATAATGCACCAAAAATACTTAATGATTCAAATGATTGCTTACTAGAAGAAGTTGAAAAGTTATCTCCTATGGGTGTGTCTCTGAGTCATGAGACAAGGGTCTCCAGACTCCATGCCACAGATCCCAAGGGAGGCCCCAGACTTAGCTCCAGCTCCTCCTGCTGCAATAGGGGATGCATCCTGTCTGTGCAGAAACAGGAGCCTGCTGGGAGATGGGTGCCATTTGAGCTAATGAGACAGGCACACCAACCTCTATCCCACAGCAGATCCTCAGGTGGTCCATTCTCAGCTCTGACCCTTCTTGCTGCGGTCTGAAAATAATTCTGTGCAGAGATCTGCCAGAAGAGGGGTATCTGTCTGGGTAAACAAGACGGGCTCTCCAGATTCTGCAACACAGGAGATCCTGAGGGAGCCCAGTCTCAGCTCCAGCCTTTCCTGCTGCAACCAGGAAACTATCTTGTTTACAGGGTCTACCGGCCAGATGCATGCTCAGATCAGGTTCTCCAGCCCCCATCCCACAGCAGATCCTGAGAGGGTCCAGTCTCAGATCCAAACCCTCCTCCTGCTGTTAGGGAACTCTCCTGTCTATGCAGGGACCTGCTGGGAGACATACACCCATCGGAGCCAACATGACAAGCACATAAACCTCCATCCAACAGTAGATCCCAGGGTGGTGCAGTTTCAGCTTTGGCTCCTCTCACTGCAGTTGGAGAAGTATCCTATATGTGCAGGAACATTCAGGGCGATGCACACCCCTCTGAGCCAAGACCAGGTTCTCAATCCTCTGTCCCATAGCAAATCCTAAGGGGGCACAGTCTCACCTCTAGCCTCTCCTGCTGTAGTCAGGGAATAATTCTATCTATGGAGGGACTTGCTGGGAGACACAGGCCCAACTGGGCCCATGTGACAGGCATATCCATATGAAGAGGCCAGTCTTGGCTCCAATCCCTCTTGCTGCAGTCAAGAAACTGCCCAGATTATACTGGGACCTGTCGGGTGATGCATGCCAATCTGAGCCAATGAGGTGAGCCAATCAGCCTCCTTCCCACATTAGATTCCAAAGAGGCAGTGTCTCAACTCCAGCCACTCTCTTTGTAGTTGGGAACCTATCCCATCTGTGCAGAGATTTGTTGGGAGGCATACCCATCTGGACCACTAGGAGAGTCTTCTGGCCTCAGGTGTCTGGATGGCATTCCCACGCAGCCCAAGTACCTTCCTTGGGTCTTTCTGAGGTCCATCTGGGCCAGAAAGCTGTGTCAACCTTGGAGCCCTTGCAGGACTCAGCAAACCTGGGCCTAAAGCATCCTCTAGTACTGAGATGGCTGTAATTGGTCAGAAGCTCAGGGAATGCAATAATCAGTCAGCTTTAGAATTCCTGGAAGGCCTCTTGAAGAAGGACAGACACAAACAAAGTCAGGCTGGGAAGACTAAAATAAATTACAAATCCTTCAATGCACAGACATCATCACACTTTTAAAGCACTAAGAACATTGAGGGAAATACGATCACACCAAAAGAACAAAATAAGGTACTACAGACTAATCCCAAAGTGACAGAGATTTGTGATCGCTCCAAAAATTTAAAATACCTCTTTGAAGGAAGCTCAAATAACTTAAAGAAAACATGAAGAATCAATTCAGAAATTTATGAGAGAAATATAACAGAGACTGAAATAACTTTTTTAAAAAACCAAAAATTCTGCAACTAAAACAAAAATTAATGAAGTGAAAATCGCAATAGAGAGCAACAGAAGCAGAATTAATCAAATAAACAAAAGAATCAGTGAGCTCAAAGAAAAATGATTAAAAATATGGGGAAAAGAAAAAATAAATAAAAGCAAGAAAGCTTACAAAATCTATGAGAAGTCAAAGAAGAACTGAGGAAGACAAAGGGGTAGAAAACTTACACAAGGAAATGATAACAGAAAACTTTCCATATCTGAAAAAAGATATAAATATTCAGGTAAAGTAAGGTCAAAGATCACTAATTAGATTGAACACAAAGAAGATGACTCTAGGACACATTATAATCAAACTCACAAAGATCAAAGACACAAAGAAAAAATTCTGAAATCACTGAAAGAAAAGAAGTAAATAACATGTAAGGAAGATCCAATATGCCTGGTAGCAGACTTATCAGCAGAAACCTTATAAGCCAGGAGAATGTGGAACAATATATTTGGAGTGCTGGTGGGGAAGAAACTGTCAACCAAGATTACTGTGCTCAGCACAATTATCCTTCAAAACTGAAGGAGAAATAAAGACTTTCTTAGACAAACAAAAGCTGAGGGAATTTATCATAATGAGGCTTGTCTAATAAGAAATACTTTAAAAACTTCTTCAAACTGGAAGAAAGGAACACTAAAATGAGTGTTATATTAATACTGTATTTGCAGTGTTTAAAACACTAATATCTGTAGTAAGATGACTAAAAGACAAAACTATTAAAAATAATAACTACTAAATAATAACTAATAATAATTTATAATAAATAAATAATTTTAATAAACTTAAATGAATAATAAATTTAACATTTAATAATAACTATTAAAAATAATATCAAAGTTAAGTTGATTATCAGTTTTGGATACTTGCTATAACTACAGGATGTTTATTTATAAGCCTCATGGTAACCACAATGCAAAAATGGATAAAAAGCAATAAATTAAAATGTACTC
>NW_012104142.1:6076169-6077169 GCF_000951045.1 Mandrillus leucophaeus | reverse complement strand
GATCTCTCTCTGTTGCTCAGACTGGAGTGCAGTGGCATGATTCTAGCATACTGCAGCCTTGACCACCTGGGCCCAAAGGATCCTCCTGCTTCAGCCTCCCAAGTAGATGGAACTACAAGTGTATGCCTAGCTAATTAAAAAAATTTTTTTTTTGTAGAGACGGTCTCATCATGTTGCCTAGGCTGGTCTTGAATCCCTGGCCTCAAGCAATTCTCCCACTTCAGCCTCCCAAAGAGCTAGATTACAGGCATGAGCCACCATGCTCGGCTTTGTTAACGTATCTTTACTAACCAAAGTGAGCTACAGATTCAATGCAATCCCTATGAAAATAACAAAGGCATTCTTCACAGAAATAGAAAAAACAAATCCTGAAATTCACATGGAACCACAGAAGACCCCAAATAGCTAAAATAATCCTGAGCAAAAAGAGAAAGCTGGAGGCATCACACTACACAAATTCAAATTATATTACCAAGCTACAGTAACCAAAACAGCATGGTACTGTCATATAAATAAATATACAGACCAAAGACATCCATATGGAGAAGAATAAAACTAGATCCTCATGTTATACCATGTATAAAAATCAACTCAAAACGGATGAAAGACTTAAATGTAAGACCTGAGACTACAAAAGGGAGGCAGAGACAGGAGGATTGCTTGAAGCCAGGAGTCAAGGTTACAGCAAGCTACGATTGTACCAATGCACTCCAGACTGGGCACCATAGACTCCCCAATCTCTTTTAAAAAACATGATTTTAGTCACTGTAACTTATTCTGCTATTATCCTAGTCTCTTTTAGCATTATGTACAATTTGAAATAATTATGACTCAGAGTATCATTTAAAAACTATTCAATATTACAAATTATGTATGCTACTAAAATTTTTCTTAATTAACTATGTTTGATTCATCTGCACTTCCAAAATGTTGCTATATTTATGAATGGATCTGGAGAGATGTAGTATTTGTTGATGATAGCTTTTTTAAAAAATTAATT
>NW_012104142.1:6071237-6073219 GCF_000951045.1 Mandrillus leucophaeus | reverse complement strand
ACTACTAAATAATAACTAATAATAATTTATAATAAATAAATAATTTTAATAAACTTAAATGAATAATAAATTTAACATTTAATAATAACTATTAAAAATAATATCAAAGTTAAGTTGATTATCAGTTTTGGATACTTGCTATAACTACAGGATGTTTATTTATAAGCCTCATGGTAACCACAATGCAAAAATGGATAAAAAGCAATAAATTAAAATGTACTCTTAAGAGAAAATCACCTAACCACAAAGAAAGACAGTAAGAAAAGAAGCAGAAGAAAAGTTAAAAACAACTAGAAAACAAGTAACAAAATAAGAGTAGTAAAACCTTATCTATCAATAATACTGAATATAAATGAACAAAACGCTCCAATTAAGACACAGCATAGAAAAGGCATGGTGGCTCACACCTGCAATCCCAGCACTGGGGAAGGCCGAGGCAGATGGATGATGAGGTCAGGAGTTTGAGACCAGCCTGGCCAACATAGTGAAACCCTGTCTCTACTAAAAATACAAAAATTAGCCAGGCATGGTGGCGCATGCCTGTAGTCCCAGCTACTTGGGAGGCTGAGGCAGGAGAATTGCTTGAACGAGGGAGCTGGAGGTTGTAGTGAGCCGAGATCACACCACTGCACTCCAGCGTGGGGGACAGAGTGAGGCTCCATCTCAAAAAAAAACCAAAATAAAGACACAGGGTGAGTGAACACATTTTAAAAACAAGACCCAAATACATGCTGCCTACAAGAAACTCATTTCACCTATAAAGACACATAGATACTGAAAGTGAAGAGATGCAGAAAGATATTCTATTCAAATAAAAATCAGAAAAGGGCAGGAATACCTATAATTGTATTAGGCAAAATAGACTTTAAGTCAAAAACTGTAAAAAGGACAAAGGAGATCATTATATAATGATAAAGGGGTCAAGTCAACAAAAGAATAACAATAATAAATATATACGCACCCAACAACAGTGTATCCAAATATATAAAGCAAATATTATTAGATATAAAGGGAAAGAGAGAGAGAGCATGAGAGAGAGCGAGTGTGAGTACACAGGAGCAAGAGCAAGAGATAAATACAGTAATAGTAGGGGATTTCAATTTCCTACTTTCAGCTATGGACAGATCATCCCAACAGAAAATCAATAAATACTGAAGTAAAAAACTATATTCTAGATCAAATAAACCTAAGACATTTACAGAACATTTCATCCAACTGCCTCAGAATACACATTCTTTTCATCAGGACATGAACATTCTCCAGGAGAAATCTTATACATTATTAAACTAGAAATATACATTATTAGACTAGAAATATAAGAACATCAGTGTTCTTATACAAAAGAAACATAAGGTGTTCTTATAAGAAATATAAGAACATCAGTGTTTAACTTCAAACAGTGAAGTTAAACTATACTCTAGAGCAAATAAACCTAATAGACCTTTACAGAACATTTCATCCAACTGCCACAGAATACACATTCTTCTCATCAGTACATGGAACATTCTCCAGGAGAGATCTTATACTTCTAGTCTAATACATTAATTAGACTATATTATATTAGAACTGATAAATGAATTTAGTTAAGTTGTCAGATACAAAATCAACATACAAAAGTCAGTAGAATTTCTATACACTAAGAGCAACCAACCTGAAAAAGAAATCAAGAAAGCAAACCACTTACAATAGCTACAAAAAAATAAAATAACTAGGAAAGAAATTTAACCAAGCAGATGAAAGATCTATACAAGGAAAATTATAAGACACTGATGAAAGAAACTGAAGAGAAAAGGAAAAAAAGACATCCCATGTTCAGGAATTGAAAGACTATTGTTAAAATGTTTTTTTCTATTAATTACAATTTTTTTTTCTTTTACTCAGAGATAAGATCTCTCTCTGTTGCTCAGACTGGAGTGCAGTGGCATGATTCTAGCATACTGCAGCCTTGACCACCTGGGCCCAAAGGATCCTCCTGCTTCAGC
>NW_012104142.1:6066827-6067477 GCF_000951045.1 Mandrillus leucophaeus | reverse complement strand
TTGGAATAGTTTCAGAAGGAATGGTACCAGCTCCTCCTTGTACCTCTGGTAGAATTCAGCTGTAAATCCATCTGGTCCTGGACTTTTTTTGGTTGATAGGCTATTAATTATTGCCCCAATTTCAGAGCCATGATAGCTTATTTAAAACTCTAATACTTTTGTCTTTCCCTTGTGGCCAAACACAAGAATTCCTAGCTCTGAGGACGAAAAGTTTTGTCAGCTTTCTACATCACTATGAGAATATATCTACTTATGTGGGTATGGAGGAGTTTCTAGTATAAAATTGTATTCATAAAGAAATAATCCATATGCTTTTACATAAACTTTATTCTAGATTTTCAAAACAGAATCAGCTATATTACTTTGGTCACAAACTTCTTCACACACAATCTAGTAGGTACCTTTGAGAATAAACTTTGAAATAAATAAGTGGACCACAGTTACTTTGTATTAGACACAGATAATATTAAATCAACTGTTCTACATCACAGTGAATTTTAGAAGTCTATATTAATGCTAAGTTAATGCATTTCCCTTAAAAGTTCCACAAGGTTAACTTACAAAACACAAGGTTAATAATATCAAAAATACAGCAAAAAGCCTGTCACTTGACATAAATATTTTTGGATATGAGGTAATTTCATAACAAG
>NW_012104142.1:6058234-6065892 GCF_000951045.1 Mandrillus leucophaeus | reverse complement strand
AAATACTAGTCATTAGCACCATATTTTCTACTTATATTTTATCTGTCTATGTAAGGAAGGAAGCATAGAAAGGGCTTTAGGTTTACAAACAGACCTACGGTTAAATTGTATGAGCCAGAGTTAAGTTAACAAACCACAAAGGGCTAGGCATGGTGACTTATGCCCGTAACCCCAGCACTTCGGGAGGCCGAAGTGGGTGGACTGCTTGAGCCCAAGAGCTTGAGACCAGCCTCGGCAACATGTAAAACCCTGTCCCTTAGAAAAGAAAAAAAAAAAAATTCACTGGGTATGGTGGGATGTGCCTTCAGTCCCAGCCGGGAGGATCACCTGAGCCCATGGAGTTTGAAAGTTCAAAGGCTCAAACGAGCCTTGATCGCGCCACTGCACACCAGACTGGGTAACAAAGCAAAACTCCATCTCAAGACCACCACCACCACCCCACGAAGGTCTGATATTTAACTGTTTTTCAATCTGCTGCTTTCCCTCTGCATACACATACGCACGGACACACAATGACATAAGGACACAAGAACTGTGGATCAGAAACAAAGACAATTTATTACTCGTAGCAAAAGCAGCAGCTAGAATATATTTAGGCCAGTTCCCTGAGCTCCAATCTCCATGAGGCAATGCAGTAAGGGATGAATGTTACTAGTGCATACAGCAGAGAGCATCACAGGAGAGTAACCCCCAAATTAAGGAACTCTGATCTTACATTGGTTTGCTACTCTGCTCTGCCCCAGAAACATTGCTCATTACACTCAAATATTAGCAAATCTCCTCTGGGAAGGGGAAGAGAAGTTATTTTATTTTTATTATCCTTGGATGTCTCCAGGGAGGGACATGTCAGTAGTTTTACTGTCTTGAAATTTCTCCTTATACAATACAATTGGCACTGTAAATGCCTTTCCTTAGAAGACTCAGACTGTGCAGGAACATGAGAAATCCATGAGCTGTCTCCCAACACTCTGGTTCCCATTTGTAAATGGGATTAATAATGTATACATAGAAGTTATACTGAAGCACTGTAACGTTTAGATGTAAGGGTGACTAACGTACAGAAAAATTAATTATTTGAGACATTGGCTGTTGGAATAGACTTGCTAGAGATGTACTGAACAGGAGTGTTTTTGATTCTCTTGGTACAAAATGAAGAAAGGAAAAATCCTACTATCCATTTATAATATACCATCCAATTTATAAAATGGGTATTTTATAAAATAATCCAATAATATCCACTGTACAAACAGAATTTAAAAATAACCCTTCATTTATTCTAATTAATCTATTTCACAGTGATTTTAATGCTGCAGAGTGTGATCCACTAGTGGAAGACATGAGCTGTAATTGGTCACAATCATCATTTAAAAAGCTAACAGAATATCAAGGTGCAGTGGAGGTATTAACAATATGAATTCTTCAGTGAAATATTTCAGACACATACACACACATACACACACACAGAGGTATCCTTGGTAGCAACTTGTGTTTCTTACCATGGATTGATTGGTAAATATGCTCATTTGCTTGTATAAATAACATAGATAAGTAGCACTATGCCTGAGAATTGAAAACTTAAAAATAGCACCTAATGTTTACCAACAAACACTTAAGAGGAAACCTGAGTTTTTAAATATAATGAAAATTAGAAAAGATACAGACCAATTGTCCAAATTTCAACTGTAGACAAGATAATAGAAATAAATAACAACAGGAAAATAAAAGCAAATGGTCCTGAATGAAAAGGGCTAAATATCTTAATAACAAAGTTAAACACTTTTAAAATTTTTTCAAATGACAATATGCTTTTCTGTTCAGTCTCGGAAAATGCCATCTGTAAATCTTCCTCAACTCATATTATCCCACAGACTACATTTCTAGCAGATGCTAAGTATTAAAGAAGATAAAAGCCATGTGGAACAAACACTACCCCAAAAGGGCTTACAACAAAATAAAGTTAAATATTACTCTATACACATTATATCATTAGTTCTTCATTGCACAAAGCTAAGTATATACTTTATGCACTATCTGAAATATTTTGCTTCTATCCCTTTGGGTCATTCCATTATTCCTCCAGGCAGCAGAGAAGTTTTTAAAAAGTTAACTTAACTTATACACACATACATATTCTGTTAACAATTCCAAGTAATCTTGATTAGGAAGCAAGTGCTTTTACTAATAGTTAGTTTATCTTACAAGAATATTAGCAGAAAAACACTTCATGATACGTATCTTGCCATGTGAGTTTGGCCAAATAATAAACTCTTCAGATAGACATATAAAATCAGAAAAGAGCAGGTGCAGTGTCTCATGCCCGTAATTCTAGCACATTGGGAGACCAAGACAGGAGAAGACAGAGCAAGACCCTGTCTTTAAAAAGAAGGAAAAAAATACTGACCCCAGTACAGACAAATATATGGAATGAATACTTGTAATGAAGTTTTAGTGATATACCACACTCTGCTTAATGTATTATAAATGCATACAGCTCCAATAATCATTATCCCAAAGAGTGGAAGCAGTGAGTGTCAGTGAGAAAAAAATAAAATATCCAGCAACTCAAATTTAATTTAAGTGCTAATTGATCTTTCTGTTTAACTTTTTTAAGATAGATAATAGATTAAAGTGGAGTGATGCCATGAAATATTGGAGCTATAATAGACCTTAAGAATCATATAACAGATCAAGTAAGCTGAATCATTTGCCCAAAATGACTTAGTTGCTTGGTTGGCAGAACATGGAGTAGATCCTCCACATCATGAGTTTCCACCAAACCTGGTGGTCACTTGTTATGACTGTTTCTATCATCTAATATGTTGACAAAGTTTTCCTTAAGACTATAACAAATAGATGTATTCCTCTAAATAACCATAAAGGAGTTGGAGTTTATCATGGTTACCTTAAGCAGTATTCCAAAGCTGATATGTATTCAAAACCAATACTTGTTTTAACAATTATTTAAGGACTTCATGAATAATTATCAAAGAATGTTAAGGTTAAAGGAAAGGTTTCATGGGGGAAGTTTCTACTGTTTATGAAGGAATTGTGTAGGGATAACAGAGACACAATTTTTCTAAGAAAAAATGCAAAGAGTTACTGGAATACTTCTGTGAGTCATTGAGGCTGTGCAGGTGATTCTTATCAGGGCAGCATAGGATCTACTACACTGAAAATAAGATAAAAATTGCTATCTGACCTCAGACAAGAACTTATTCCACATGCTCAAGACAATGAGTTCACCTTCTCCTATTCTTACACACATCTTCCATTCAACAGTAGTAATCAGTAGAGAGACTAATCAAAGTCAGTGATTTCGTTGCTTGTGTTACAATTCGTATACCAATTTGTTGAATACTTATTTTTAAAGGCAGTTTTAAACTGATGCTTTTTCTTAATTCAGAGTGATTTAGAGCATTTTAAAGCTATACTTCCAATCTATGACTTTCTGTAATTCAGAAAGGATTATTTAAATTCTCAAGGAACTCTATATGCAAAATCAAGTAAACTGAACTTTTTTGTTTCTTTTTTTTCTTTGAAACAGAGTCTTGCTCTGTCACCCAGGCTGGAGCACAGTGGCGCAATCTCAGCTGACCGCAAGCTCCACCTCCTGGGTTCATGCCATTCTCCTGCCTCAGACTCCGGAGTAGCTGGGACTACAGGTGCCTGCCACCACGCCTGGCTAATTTTTTGTATTTTTAGTAGAAACAGGGGTTTCACCATGTTAGCCAGGACGGTCTCAATCTCCGGACCTCATGATCCACCTGCCTCGGCCTCCCAAAGTGCTGGGATTACAGGCGTGAGCCACCGCGCCCTGCTTTTTTTTTTTTTAAACTTTAAGTTCTGGGATACATGTGCAGAATGTGCAGGTTTGTTACATTGGTATACACGGGCCATGGTGGTTTGGTGCACGTATCAACCCATCATCTAAGTTTTAAGCCCTGCATGCAATAGGTATTTGTCCTAATCCTCTCCCTCCCCTTGCCCCCTACCCACCAACTGGCCAAGGTATGTTATGCTCCCCTCCCTGTGTCCATGTGTTCTCATTGTTCAACTCCCACTTATGAGTGAGAACAATGGGTGTTTAGTTTTCTGTTCCTATGTTACTTTGCTAAAAATGATGGTTTCCAGCTTCATCATGTCCCTGCAAAGGACATGACCTCATCATTTTTTATGGCTCATAGTATTCCATGGTGTCTATGTGCAAGATTTTCTCTATCCAGTCTATCATTGATGGGCATCAGGTTGGTCCTAAGCTTTTGCTATTGTAAATAGTGCTACAATAAACATATGTGTGCATGTGTCTTTCTAGCAGAATGATTTGTAATCTCTTGGGTACATACCCAGTAATGGGATTGCTGGGTCAAATGGTATGTCTGGTTCTAGATCCTTGAGGAACTGCCACGCTGTCTTCTACAATGGTTGAAGTAATTACACTCCCACCAACAGTGTAAAAGCATTCCTATATCTCCACAACCTCACCAGTAACCGTTGTTTCTTGACTTTTTAATGATCACCATTCTAACTGGCATGAGATGGTATCTCATTGTGGTTTTGATTTGCATTTCTCTAATGACCAATGATGATGAGCAATTTTTCATGTTTGTTGGTTGCATGTCTTCTTTTGAGAAGTGTCCATCCATATCCTGCACCCACTTTTTGATGGGGTTGTTATTTTCTTGTAAATTTGTTTAAGTTCCTATAGATTCTGGATATTAGACCTTTGTCAGATGGATAGATTGCAAAAATTTTCTCCCATTCTGTATGCTGCCTGCTCACTCTAATGATAGTTTCTTTCGCTGTGCAGAAGCTCTTTAGTTTAATTAGATCCCATTTGTCAATTTTGGCTTTTGTTGCTATTGCATTGGGTGTTTCAGTCATGAAGTCTTTGCCCATGGCTATGTCCTGAATGGAATTGCCCGGGTTTTTTTCTAGGGTTTTTATGGTTTTAGGTTTTACATTTAAGTCCTTAACCCATCTTGGTTACTTTTTGTATAATGTGTAAGGCAGTGATCCAGTTTCAGTTTTCTTCATATGGCTAGCCAGTTTTCCCAACACCATTTATTAAATAGGGAATCCTTTCCCCATTGCTTGTTTTTGTCAGGTTTGTCAAAGATCAGAGGGTTGTAGATGTGTGGTGTTATTTCTGAGGCCTCTGTTCTGTTTCATTGGTCTATACATCTGTTTTAGTACCAGTACCACGCTGCTTTGTAGTACAGTTTGAAGTCAGGTAACATGATGCCTCTAGCTTTGCCCTTTTTGCTTAGGATTGTCTTAGCTATACAGGCTCCTTTTTGGTTCCATATGAAATTTAAAGTTGTTGGTGTTTTTTTTTGTTTGTTTTTTGTTTTTTTTAACTCTGCGAAGAAAGTCAACGGAAGCTTGAGGGGAATAGCATTGGATCTATACATTACTTTGGGCAATATGGCCATTTTCACAATATTGATTCTTCCTATCCATGAACATTGAATTTTTTTCCATTTGTTTGTGTCCTGTCTTACTTCCTTGGGCAGTGGCTTGTGGTTCTCCTTGAAGAGGTACTTCATGTCCCTTATAAGTTGTATTCCTAGGTATTTTATTCTCCTGTAGCAATTGTGAATGGGAGTTCACTCATGATTTGGCTCTCTGCTTGTCTATTATTGATGTACAGAAATGCTTGTGATTTTTGCACATTGATTTTGTATCCTGAGACTGCTGAAGCTGCTTATCAGCTTAAGGAGGCTTTGGGCTGAGACAATGGAGTTTTCTAAATACACAATCGTGTCATCTGCAAACAGAGACAATCTGACTTCCTCTATTCCTATTTAAATATCCTTTATTTCTTTCCTTGCTTCATTGTCCTGGCCAGAACTTCCAATACTATGTTGAATAGGAGTGGTGAGAGAGGGCATCCTTGTCTTGTGCTGGTTTTCAAAGGGAATGCTTCCAGCTTTTGCCTGTTCAGTATGATATTGGCTATGGGTTAGTCATAAATAGCTCTTATATTTTGAGATATGATCCATCAATACCTAGTTTTTGAGAGTTTTTAGCATGAAGGGATGTTTAATTTTATCAAAGGACTTCTCTGCATCTATTGAGATAATCATATGGTTTCTGTCATTTGTTCTGTTTATGTGATAGATTACATTTATTGATTTGCTTATGTTGAACCAGCCTTGCATCCCAAGCCGACTTGATTGTGGTGGATAAGCTTTTTGATGTGCCGCTGGATTTGTTTGCTAGTATTTTATTGAGGATTTTCACATGGATGTTCATCAGGGATATTGGCCTGAAATTTTCTTTTTTTGTTGTGTCTCTGTCAAGTTTTGGAATCAGGATGATGCTGGCTTCATAAAATGAGGTAGGGAGGAATCCCTCTTTTTCAATTGTTTGGAATAGTTTCAGAAGGAATGGTACCAGCTCCTCTTTGAACCTCTGGTGGAATTCAGCTGTGAATCTGTATGGTCCTGGGCTTTTTTTGGTTGGTAGACTATTAATTACTGCCTCAACTTCAGAACTTGTTATTGGTCTATTCAGGGATTCGACTTCTTCCTGGATTAGTCTTGGGAGGGTGTATGTGTTCAGGAATGTACCAATTTCTTCTAGATTTTCTAGTTTATTTGTATAGAGGTGTTTATAGTATTCTCTGTTGGTAGTTTGTATTTCTCTGAGAATAGTGGTGATATCCACTTTATAATTTTTTATTGTGTCTATTTGATTCTTCTCTCTTTTCTTCTTTAATAGTCTAGCTAGCAGTCTATCTATTTGGTTAATCTTTTCAAAAAACCACCTGCTGGATTCACTGATTTTTTTCAAGGGTTTTTCATGTCTCTACCTCCTTCAGTTCTGCTGTGATCTTAGTTATTTCTTGTCTTCTGCTAGCTTTTGAATTTGTTTGCTATTGCTTCTCCAGTTCTTTTAATTGTGATGTTGGGGTGTCGATTTCAGATCTTTCCAGCTGTCTGAAGTGGGCATTAGTGCTATAAATTTCCCTCTTGACACTGCTTTTTGTGTGTCCTAGATCCTGGTATGTTTTCTCTTTGTTCTCATTGGTTTCAAATAACTTCTTCATTTCTGCCTTAATTTCATTATTTACCCAATATTTATTCAGGAACAGGTTGTTCAATTTCCATGTAGTTGCGTGGTTCTGAGTGAGTTTCTTAATCCTAAATTCTAATTTGATTGCACTGTGGTCTGAAGACCGTTACAATTTCCATTCTTTTGCATTTGTTGAGGAGTGTTTTACTTTGAATTATGTGGCCGATTTGAGAGTAAGTGCTATGTGGTGTTGAGAAGAATGTATATTCTGTTGATTTGGGGTAGACAGTTCTGTAGCAACCCCATGTCTATTAGGTCCACTTGGTCCAGAGCTGAGTTCAAATCCTGAATAACCTTGTTAATTTTCTGTCTCATTGATCTAATATTGACAGTGGGGTGTTAAAGTCTCCCACTATTATTGTGTGGAAGTCTAAGTTTCTTTGCAGGTCTCTAAGAACTTGTTTTATGAATCTGGGTGCTCCTGTATTGGGTGCACATATATATTTATGATAGTTAGCTCTTCTTGTTGCATTGATCCCTTTACCATTAAGTAATACCCTTGTCTTTTTTGATCTTTGTTAGTTTAAAGTCTGTTTTATCAGAGACTAGGATTGCAACCCCTGCTTTTTTTTTTTTTTTTT
>NW_012104142.1:6054082-6058184 GCF_000951045.1 Mandrillus leucophaeus | reverse complement strand
TTGCTTTCCATTTGCTTGGTAAACATTCTTCCATCCCTTTATTTTGAACCTATGTGTGTCTCTGCAAGTGAGATGGGTCTCCTGAATACAGCACACCAACGGATCTTGACTCTTTATCCAATTTGCCAGTCTGGTCTTTTAGTTGGGGCATTTAGGCCATGTACAGTTAAGGTTAATATTATTATATATGAATTTGATCCTGTCATCATGATGTTAGCAGGTTATTTTACACATTAGTTGAAGCAGTTTCTTCATAATGTCATTGGTCTTTATATTTTGGTGTGTTTGTGCAGTGGCTAGTACCACTTTTTCCTTTCCACATTTAGTGCTTCTTTCAGGAGCTCTTGTAAAGCAGGCCTGGTGGTGACAAAATCCCTCAGCATTTCCTTCTCTGAAAAGGATTTTATTTCTCCTTAGTTTATGAAGCTTAGTTTGGCTGGATATGAAATTCTGGGTTGAAAATTCTTTAAGAATGTTGAATAATGGCCCCCACTCTCTTCTGGCTTGTAGAGTTTCTGCAGAGAGATCTGCAATTGGTCTGATGGGTTTCCTTTTGTAGGTAACCTGACCTTTCTCTATGGCTGCCCTTCATTTCAACCTTGGAGAATCTGACAATTAGGTGTCTTGGGGTTGCTCTTCTTGAGGAGTATCTTAGTGGTGTTCTCCATATTTCCCGAATTTCAGTGTTGGCCTGTCTTGTTAGGTTGGGGAAGTTCTCCTGGATAATATCCTGAAGTGTGTTTTTCAACTTGGTTCTGTTCTCCCTTTCACTTTCAGGTACACCAATCAACCATAGGTTTGGTCTTTTCACATAGTCCCATATTTCTTGGAGTTTTTGTTCGTTCCATTTCATTTTTTTCTCTGATCTTCACTCCTTATTTCAGTAAGTTGATATTCAATCTCTGATATCCTTTCTTCTGCTCGATCAGTTTGGCTATTGATACTTGTGTATGCTTCATGAAGTGCTCGTGCTGTGTTTTTCAGCTCCATCAGGTCATTTATGTTCCTCTCTAAACTGACTATTCTAGTTAGTAGTTCCTATAACCTTCTATCAAGGTTCTTAGCTTCCTTGAACTGGGTTAGAACATGCTTCTTCAGCTCAGAGGAGTTTGTTATTACCCACCTTCCGAAGCCTACTTCTGTCAATTCATCAATGTCATTCTCCGTCCAGTTTTGTGCCCTTGCTGGAGAGGAGCTGCAATTATTTGGAGGCAAAGAGGCATTCTGGTTTTTGGAATTTTCAGCGTTTTTGTGCTGGTTTTTCCTCATCATCATGGATTTATCTACCTTTGATCTCTGAGGCTGATGACCTTTGGATGGGGTTTTTGTGTGGGGGTCCTTTTCGTTGATGCTGAGGTTGTTGCTTTCTGTTTGCTAGTTTTTCTTCTAACAGTCAGGTCTCTCTTCTGCAGGTCTGCTGCAGTTTGCTGTAAGTCCATTCCAGACCCTGTTTGCCTGGGTATCACCAATGGAGGCTGCAGAACAGCAAAGACTGCTGCCTGGTCCTTCCTCTGGAAGCTTCGTCCCCCACCAGCCTGATGCCAGCCAGAGCTCTCCTGTTTGAGGTGTCTGTTGACCCCTGTTGGCAGTTCTCTCCCAGTGAGACGGCACAGGAGTCTTCCCAAGTGGGTCCCTGACTTGGGAAGGCAGTCTGTCCCTAAGCAGAGCTCAAGCACTGTGCTGGGAGAATCCTCCTTGTCAGTATTAGTTGTTCTCTTCAGAGCCACCAGGCAGGAAAGTTTATGTCCTCTGAGGCTGCGCCCACAGCCGCCTCTTCCCTCAGGTGCTCTGTCCCAGGGAGATGGGAGTTTTATCCCTAAGTCCTTGAGTAGGTCTGCTGCCTTTCTTTCAGAAATGCCCTGTCCAATGAGGAAGAATCTAGAGAGGGAGTCTGGCCACAGCCGCTTTGCTTCACTGTGGTGAATTCCACCTGGTTCAAACCTCCCGGCTGTCTTAGTACTGTCAGGGAAAAACCACCTACTCAAGCCTCAGTAATTGCAGATGCCCCTTCCCCTACCAAGCCCAATGGTCCCAGGTCAATTTCAGACTGCTGTGCTGGCAGTGAGAATGTTAAGCCAGTGGTTCTTAGCTTGCTGGGCTCCACGAGAGTGGGACCCTCTGAGCTTGGCTCCCTGGCTTCAGCCCCCTTTCCAGGGGAGTTAACAGTCTCGCTGGGGTTCCAGGCACCACTGGGGTATGAAATAAAAACTCCTGCAACTAGCTCAGTGTCTGCCTAAACAGCCGCCCAGTTTTGTGCTTGAAACCCAAGGCCCTGGTGGTATAGGTACACGAGGGAATCTCCTGATCTGCAGATTGCAAAAACCATAGGAAAAGCATAGTATCTGGGTCGGATAGCACAGTCCCTCATGGCTGCCCTCAGCTGGGGGAGGGAGGTCCCCCGACTCCTTGCGCCTCCCAGGTGAAGTGATGCCCCACCCTGCTTCTGCTCACCCTCTGTGGGCTGCAACCACTGCCTAACTAGTCCCAATGAGATGAACTGGGTATCTTAGTTGGAAATGCAGAAAACACCCGCCTTCTGTGTTGGTCTTGCAGGGAGCTGCAGACCAGAGCTCTTCCTATTCAGCCATCTTTTTTTTTTCTTTTTTTTTTTCTTTTTTTGATACAGAGTCTCACTCTGTCACCCAGGCTGGAGTACAGTGGCATGATCTCAGCTCACTGCAAGCTCCTGCCTCAGCCTCCCAAGTAGCTGGGACTACAGGTGCCCACCACGCCCAGCTAATTTTTTGTATTTTTAGTAGAGGTGGGGTTTCACCGTGTTAGCCAGGATGGTCTCAATCTCCTGACCTCATGATCCACCTGCCTCGGCCTCCTATTACAGGCTTGGCCATCTTAAGTATTGAAAATAAATGGTTTTTCTCTTCACTGGTTGTCTTTACTTTGTGAGGCTCCTGACTCCACAGCTTCTCTTCTTCAATTCACTCCTGTTATGGAAGTGTAGTGGCACTCTAAAGTCTGTGTCCTTAACTAGCCAGCTTCATGGCTAAAACAGCCTTTAAGTGCAAGGGGAAAAAACCTCAGGTATTTCCCAAATTGGTAGCTGCAGAGGGGCTCGATCCGTACTGTAAACTGAACATTTCAAAAACAAGATTGCTTTTTCACATTATGAAACCCTTTCAATCTTGCATTTAATTGATTCTACTGTTCTCTTTCCAGTTTTAAAATATTTTTATAGAAAAAATCAAAATATAAGAAATGTAACTCAAAAGTCCAACTGTTAAAACTGAAAATATGAAAATTTAGATTAGCTTACATTAATTACAAGCTAATTAATTAATTACAAAGGATGAGGCCTACATACATTGTAAGTATACTGTACGATAAGTGTAAAACCCTGATCGATATAGGCATTCTATCAATAATATTAAAATTCAGTGTTCACTGAAGCAAAATCAGTACTTTTTTTGGTGATGATATGTACCATGGCACTGGGAAAAATATATATATATGAACTTTGGATTCATTAAAAAACAGAAATTTTGGACAGGCACTGTACTTCCAGCACTTTGGGAGGCTAAATCAGGTAGATCACCTGAGGTCAGGAGTTCGAGATCAGCTTGGCCAACAGGGCGAAACCCCATCTCTACTAAAAATACAAAATTAGCTAGGTCATGACATGCACCTGTAGTCCCAGTTACTCCAGGGGCTGAGGCACAAGAATCGTTTGAACCTGGGAGGTGGAAGTTGCAGTGAGCCAAGATCACACCATTGCACTTCAGCCTGGGCAACAGAGAGAGACTATGTCTCCAAAAAAAAAAAAAAAAAACCAGAAATTTTAAATGCAATGAAATGTAAGCTCATTCAAATGTTTTTCTCAAAAGCCATGAAAAACAAACTATTCTAATATACAAACTAGAATACATTTTATGAAATAGTGAAATAGTCTATTGATTCCACTCAAATAAGATAATGGGACTATACTTTCACATTTTCTTATCAATAGTTCTAATAATTATACATAAAAGACAATTATGTGGGTCAACAGGGGACATACTGTAGATACAAAATTACTAACAGATTGAAAGTACAAGGGTGGAAAAATATATCATGCAGGGTGGATGTGGTGGCTGGCACCTGTAAACCC
>NW_012104142.1:6051414-6054032 GCF_000951045.1 Mandrillus leucophaeus | reverse complement strand
TGGGCTGCAACCACTGCCTAACTAGTCCCAATGAGATGAACTGGGTATCTTAGTTGGAAATGCAGAAAACACCCGCCTTCTGTGTTGGTCTTGCAGGGAGCTGCAGACCAGAGCTCTTCCTATTCAGCCATCTTTTTTTTTTCTTTTTTTTTTTCTTTTTTTGATACAGAGTCTCACTCTGTCACCCAGGCTGGAGTACAGTGGCATGATCTCAGCTCACTGCAAGCTCCTGCCTCAGCCTCCCAAGTAGCTGGGACTACAGGTGCCCACCACGCCCAGCTAATTTTTTGTATTTTTAGTAGAGGTGGGGTTTCACCGTGTTAGCCAGGATGGTCTCAATCTCCTGACCTCATGATCCACCTGCCTCGGCCTCCTATTACAGGCTTGGCCATCTTAAGTATTGAAAATAAATGGTTTTTCTCTTCACTGGTTGTCTTTACTTTGTGAGGCTCCTGACTCCACAGCTTCTCTTCTTCAATTCACTCCTGTTATGGAAGTGTAGTGGCACTCTAAAGTCTGTGTCCTTAACTAGCCAGCTTCATGGCTAAAACAGCCTTTAAGTGCAAGGGGAAAAAACCTCAGGTATTTCCCAAATTGGTAGCTGCAGAGGGGCTCGATCCGTACTGTAAACTGAACATTTCAAAAACAAGATTGCTTTTTCACATTATGAAACCCTTTCAATCTTGCATTTAATTGATTCTACTGTTCTCTTTCCAGTTTTAAAATATTTTTATAGAAAAAATCAAAATATAAGAAATGTAACTCAAAAGTCCAACTGTTAAAACTGAAAATATGAAAATTTAGATTAGCTTACATTAATTACAAGCTAATTAATTAATTACAAAGGATGAGGCCTACATACATTGTAAGTATACTGTACGATAAGTGTAAAACCCTGATCGATATAGGCATTCTATCAATAATATTAAAATTCAGTGTTCACTGAAGCAAAATCAGTACTTTTTTTGGTGATGATATGTACCATGGCACTGGGAAAAATATATATATATGAACTTTGGATTCATTAAAAAACAGAAATTTTGGACAGGCACTGTACTTCCAGCACTTTGGGAGGCTAAATCAGGTAGATCACCTGAGGTCAGGAGTTCGAGATCAGCTTGGCCAACAGGGCGAAACCCCATCTCTACTAAAAATACAAAATTAGCTAGGTCATGACATGCACCTGTAGTCCCAGTTACTCCAGGGGCTGAGGCACAAGAATCGTTTGAACCTGGGAGGTGGAAGTTGCAGTGAGCCAAGATCACACCATTGCACTTCAGCCTGGGCAACAGAGAGAGACTATGTCTCCAAAAAAAAAAAAAAAAAACCAGAAATTTTAAATGCAATGAAATGTAAGCTCATTCAAATGTTTTTCTCAAAAGCCATGAAAAACAAACTATTCTAATATACAAACTAGAATACATTTTATGAAATAGTGAAATAGTCTATTGATTCCACTCAAATAAGATAATGGGACTATACTTTCACATTTTCTTATCAATAGTTCTAATAATTATACATAAAAGACAATTATGTGGGTCAACAGGGGACATACTGTAGATACAAAATTACTAACAGATTGAAAGTACAAGGGTGGAAAAATATATCATGCAGGGTGGATGTGGTGGCTGGCACCTGTAAACCCAACAATTTGAGAGGCCAAGGCAGGGGTTTCACTTTGAGCCAAGAGTTCAAGATCACCCTGGACAATATAATGAGACCTTGTCTCTGCAAAAATTTAAAAATTAGCCAAGCATGATGGTATGCACCTGTAATCCCAGCTACTCAAGAGACTGAGGTGGGAGGATCATTTAAGCCTGGGAATCAGAGGTTCCAGTGAGTGGCAACCTCTGCTTGCCAGTGCACTCCAGCCTGGGCAACAAAGCAAGACCCTATCTGGAAAAAAAAAAAAAAGACATATTATGCAAACAACACCGACAAGAAAGACAAAGTGGTTCTATTAATGTCAGAAAGAATAGCCATTAAACAAATTAGATTATTTATTAGATGAAATGGACAAATACTTAGAAAGGCACAAATGACTAAAAAATTCAAGAAAAAATAGGTAACTTGAACAGACCTATATAACAAGAGATTAAATTAGTAATTAAGAAACTACCCACAAAGAAAAGCCTAGCCCCGAATGGCTTCACTGTTGAATTCTAATGAACGTTTAAAGAAGAATTAGATAAAGCGGCTGCAACACTTGCCCTGATCCTGATCCTCCATCCTCAGACTGGACTGGCAGTGTAGGCCTACAGCCTTGTACTGATGTCAGATGTGAGAGCCTGTGCTTAAGAAATCACATCTCACTGAAGACATTCAAACAAAGGTTGGAACACTACTTTACCAGAACAGAAAGGAAACTCATGCATCAGAAAAGGTGACTAATAAATGTACCAAAAGAATATGGGTGCACAAATACCAGAACCTGATCAGATTAAACAGTTTAAGGAATTTCTTGGGACTGACAATAAACTTACAGAAATCTGCTTTTTGGACTGTGTTAAGACTGCACAAGAGATGCAAAACCTGAAGAGACCAGCTGTTCAGAACACTTTATGGAAATATTTTTAAATGACAAAAAGAATATCCATGAGACTTCAGGAATATCATAT
>NW_012104142.1:6044862-6046754 GCF_000951045.1 Mandrillus leucophaeus | reverse complement strand
CAAGAGCAAAACTCCATCTCAAAAAACAAGCAAACCAAAAGCATTTGGCAAAATCCACTACAACTGACTCTTGAACAACACTGGTTTGAACTTCACA
The DNA here is from genome assembly GCF_000951045.1 of Mandrillus leucophaeus. Classification (NCBI taxonomy): domain Eukaryota; kingdom Metazoa; phylum Chordata; class Mammalia; order Primates; family Cercopithecidae; genus Mandrillus; species Mandrillus leucophaeus. The sequence goes on along the minus strand of NW_012104142.1, from coordinate 6,046,657 downwards.
AATCCACTTACACAAGTATTTTCTTCCACCTCTGCCACCCTTGAGACAGCAAAACCAACTCCTCCTCTGCCTCCTCAGCCTACCCAACATGAAGACAATGATGACTTTTATCAATAAATATTTCCACTTAATAAAGAGTACATCTATTTTCTCATGATTTTCTTAATAATGTATTCTTTATATGACACATATATAAAATATGTGGTAATTGACTTTATGTTACTGGTAAGGCTTCTGGTTAACAGTAGGCTATTAGTTGACAAGTTTTGGGAGACTCAAAAGTTATACATGGATTTTAGACTATGCAGTGGGTCAGCACCCACAATCCCCATATTGTGCAAGGGTCAACTGTACTGTTTCAAGATAAAAACACTAAAAAAACTAGAAATAGAAGGTAACTTCCTCAATCTGATAAAGGGCATCTAAGAAAACTGCAGAGAAACATCAAACTTAACAGTGAATGATTAGATATTTTCCCCCTCTATGCGAAACAAGACTAGGGACATCTCTTCTTGTCACTTCTGTTCACTGTTACACTACAAGTACTGGTCACAGCAATTAAGGAAAGGGAAAAAAAGTTAAACGCTTCCAAATTAGAAAGAAAGAAGGAAATAAAACTATAATCACAGATGACATGGTTTTGTACATAGAAAATCGTAAAGAACCTACTAAAAAATAGTACAGCTAAAAAAGTTCAGAAAGGCTGCAGGATACAAGATCAATATTAACACACACACACACACACACACACACAAAACTGGGCCAGGCACAGTGGCTCATGCCTATAATCCTAAAACTTTGGGAGACTAAGGCCAGAGGATTGCTTGAGCCCAAGAGTTTGAGACCATCCTGGGCAACATGGCAAGACTCTGTCTCTAAGAAAAAAATTAAAAATTAGCCAGGCATTGTGGCACATGTCTGGTGGTCCCAGCTACTTGGGAGGCTGAGGCAGGAAAATCAGGTGAGCCCAGGAGGTCGTGGCTGCAGTGAGCCATGTTTGTGCCACTGCACTTCAGCCTGGGCAACAAAGCATGAGCCTGTCTCAAAAACAAAACAACAACAACAAAAACCACACACAATTGTATCTCTAAGCCATCTGCAACGAATAATCTGAACATAAAATTAAGAAAAGAATTCCACTTACAATAGCATCAAAAATAAAGTAATATTTGGGAATAAGTTTTCTTTACAGTGTAAAATTTATACTCTGAAAACTACAAAACATTGTTGCAACAAATTAAAGGTGATCTAAATAAATGGAAAAACATCCCACATTCATGGAAAATTTTATTAAGATTGGCAATATTACCCATTATGGATGTAGAGATTCAACGCAATCCCTATCAGAATCCAAGCTATACTCATTGTGTAAACTGACAAACTGACTCTAAAATTCACCTGGAATTGCAATGGACCCAAAACAGTCAAGGAGGGAGAATTGAGTGGGTGATAGCTAATGTATATGGGGCTCTTTTTGAGGTGATAAAAATGCTCTAAATTTGATTTATCTCAATAAAGCTTTTTTTTTTTAAGTAGCATGAAAACAAAGAACAATTTAATTTCCTTATGGGAAGAAAGACTCACAGAAAGGTACCAAGAAGTGATATCATTTGTACTAAATATATGTTTTACTATTCTCTAAGTCTTTAAAAATTTGAAAATACACACATAGCAATAATTAACCATAAGAGTACAAATTTGAGCATGCTGGGTTTGAATTACATATTGCTATACTAAGGATGTTCGTAAATGAATTGTCAAGACAATTTTCAATACAATGGCAGCCGAATAAATA
>NW_012104142.1:6041455-6041937 GCF_000951045.1 Mandrillus leucophaeus | reverse complement strand
ATGCAAAACCTGAAGAGACCAGCTGTTCAGAACACTTTATGGAAATATTTTTAAATGACAAAAAGAATATCCATGAGACTTCAGGAATATCATATGCAGCAGAATGAAGCTCTGGCAGCCAAAGCAGGACTCACTGGCCAACCATGATAGAGAAGTCCTAGATTGCCAGCAGCTGCTGCACTGGAAATGAGTATGCATCTGATACAATCCCCAGAAAGCAGTAGCCACCTTGTTAAGCCATCTGTCATGAGTTTTTGGCAAATGGAAACCACTGGAGAAACCAGTGATTATTCCTATTTACCAGGAATAATCAGAATAGAAGGTCTTATTGTTCAATGAAATAAGATGCAACATTTGTTGACGCCTTAAGATTCAGCAGCATGATCACTTGATTAGAAAAATAAACAATTGGCCGGGCGCGGTGGCTCAAGCCTGTAATCCCAGCACTTTGGGAGGCTGAGACGGGCGGATCACGAGGTCAG
>NW_012104142.1:6023420-6038354 GCF_000951045.1 Mandrillus leucophaeus | reverse complement strand
TTTAGTAGAGACGGGGTTTCACCATGTTGGCCAGGCTGGTCTCAAATTCCTGACCTCGTGATCCACCCACCTGGGCCTCCTTAAGTGCTGGGATTACAGGGGTAAGCCACCACGCAGATATACTATGGCAAGTGTAAGAAACTTTAGTATAAATATTGTAAAAATGCAAGTCTAAATGTGAAGGAAACAAATCTAGAGCATCACTTTGAATATACTTGTTATAGTATACTATTAAGGAGAAGAAAAATAACTTTAACTTTGAATGTAACTGTAGCACAATGAAATGAGAACAAGTGTTCTTCAATCAAGCTAATAATAAAATTTCACTCTAAGTTTCTGACATAAAGGATAATGATAGATGTCTAATGAATAGTTAATATTGAAATCACTAAGAAGTATTTTCATATTTTATGAGGTTTTTAAAAAAGTATGTCAGAGTCAATGTTCCAATGCTCCAATAGCATTCTACATATTGTACTATTCCTGATATAAATGTACTTGCAAATGGGCAATAAATTTGCCAGCCATTTTAATCTTTCAAAATTAAGTAAAGTTGGTAATACGCAGCATGCTATATAGATAATTAAAACAGTAAAAAAAAAAAAAAAAAAGTACACTGAATGAAAAACAAGTCTCTCACAAACAGCAATTCCTCAGTTTTCCTCCACTGGTTTCCAGTTTCACATGTGTTCTTACTGAATTTCTATTTATGTTATTTCTTGACTCTATTCTGATGCCCAGATCTGTCAATATATAAACACATAATATACACACACTGAAATATACACTGAATTTTCCAAAACAATCTAGGTTTCTATTCTTTTTAATCAAAGCAAATGCTATGTATGGCTTCATTTTAATTTCTACTTGCTTACAAGTTTGAACAGTAATATTCAGAGTTGTCAAGTTAGGAAGCAAGATATATCACCTGAAACCTGGTTTAGACAACATTTTAAAAATTAAAAGTCATCAGGTATATAAATCAAGATTGTCATACTACTCAAAAATTATATGGGAATGTAAGGAAACAACTGACTTTTTCTCATATAAACAATACTAAATGCAGACACACAATGAAACAATAAACACAGTTCTTTAGATTTGTAACTGGAATTTCACACCTTTTCCTTACCCTAATCAGAGTTGAATACTAAAATTAAATAAATGTAAATTAATAGGCTATTTTAAAATCAAACTAAAACCAATTTATAGTAACAGAATACATTAATATTAACTCAAACAGTTTAAATTCCCTCCTATGTACATGAAAAATGGCCCTTCAAAATGGAAGGGAATTTCATCATCTGGTTTAAAAATAACAATGAAATAAAGAGCAGCACAGACAAGACTACTTTTGGCCTCTGGCTTCTTTCAATATAGAAGTATTATAAAGAAAAGAGTAAGCCAGTGTTGATATAGTAAAGAAACCTCCACTTTAATAACTCATTTTTTTTTCAGGAAAAGAAGTCTGCAAAATCTGTGAAAGTGATTTATCTTCAGGTGAATAAAATGAACACCAATTGATCTTTACCTAGGGAATGACTCTTCTTCCACCAGTTACAAACATATCTCTGTTAAATATCACTAGAATAGGTTGGGTAATTTCATGTTTTGAATAATTTATTTGCACACTTAAGATTTAGGATTGATTCTAAAGTTTTATGCGCAACACCACAGTTTCAATTGGGCCATTAACTTGTTCATTATTTCAACACTTTTTGCATCTGTAAAATGAGTCCACCTTTGTATGGGACCATCATAGAAATGACACCAAACACAGATTTGGTGGGTGAAAGAGGTATGTCAGAGGTAAGATGACCATGAAAAAGGGATATATAAGTTGAGATATGTGAAATGGGCACAAATTGGTAAAGTGAAGGAAAAGAATGTTATATGCAGAGGAATCTGTATGTTTATGTCAACAAGATATATGATCACCAAACATTTCACTTTATAGCAAAGAATTTTGAAGAAATCAAGACTGTCTTCTAACTTAGTGTATAAAGTGGATCATTTTGAAAATAAAATCTACTTTACTTATATTGGTTATCCTAGAAATTCTGTGAAGAGGCTAAAAAAGGAATTTAGGCCAGGGCAGTGGCTCACCCCTGTAATCCTAGCACTTCAGAAGGCCAAGGCAGAAGGACTGCTTGAAGCCAGGAGATTGAGACCAGCCTGGGCAACATGGCCAGACCCCCATCTCTACAAAAAATAAAAATAAAAAAATTAGTCAGGCATGGTGGCATGCATCTATAGTCCTAGCTACTTGGGAAGCTGAAGTAGGAGAATCCCTTGAGCCCAGGTGTTTGAGGCTACAGTGAGCTATGACTGTGCCACTGCACTCCAGCCTGGGAAATGGAACAAGACACTGTCTCTTAAAAGAAATTAAAAAAAAAAAACTCCCCAAAGTAGACCTTACATGCATTCTTCTTAGTGTGTGTATACTATTCTGTAAAATCTTATCAGCTGTAAAGATTCATGTACTCACCAGCACAATTAAGACATAGAACTATTCCACCAACACAAAGAAGCCCTCTCCTGCAACTCCCTTACAGTCATACCTATCCCCTTCTCCCACATTATCTCTAACTCCTGAAACAACAGGTCAATTTTCCAAAACTAATTTTTTTTATTTAAGTAATACTATATAATTGGAATCATACAGTATGTAACATTTTGAGTTTAGCTTTTTTTTACTTAGTGTGATGCCCTTAAGATCTATGGAAACTGCTGACTGTACCAGTAATTTATTCCTTTACAAAGCTTAGCATTCCATTGGATAGATCCCTCACAGTTTGTTTATTCACCTGTTGAAGGTTATCTGGATTGTTTCCAGTTTGAGGCAATTGCAAATTAAGTTGATATAAATATTTGTGTAGCAAGTTTTTACATATACATAAATTTCCATTTCTCTATGTTAAATACTCAGGAATATGATTGCTGAGTCATATGGAATATTTATCTTTAAATTTATAAAAAATGCCAAACTGTTTTCCAGAGTGGCTGTGTCATTTTCTTATCAGCAACAGATGAGAAATCCATTCATTCTGTATTCTCACCATTTTTTACTTTCGCTATCCACATATGTATGCAGCGGTATCTTGTAGTTTTAATTTGTACTTCTCTAATGGCTAAGAATATTGAAAATATTTTACATGGCTTACTTGCTATTACATATTCATTTTTATCATTTAAGTTTTCATTGTTGTTGTTGCTGTTGTTATCCTAGAAATTCTGTATAAAAGCTAGAAAAGGAATTTAGGCCAGGGGCAGTGGCTCATGCCTGTAATCCCAGCACTTTAGGAAGCTGAGGCAGGAGGACTCCTTGAAGCTAGGGTCTCGCTCTGTCACCCAGACTGGAGTGTAGTGGTGCAATCATGGCTCATTTAAGATTCTTAAATACATTTGCAGCCCAGCGTGGTGGCAGGCACCTATAATCCCAGCTACTCGGGAGGCTGAGGCATGACAATCACTTGAACCTGGGAGGCGGAGGCTGTGGTGAGCAGAGATTGCATCATTGCACTCCAGCCTGGGCTACAAGACTCCGACTCAAAAAAAAAAAAATTCATCTGAAGAGGGAATACACAATAATATCTTCAAGTTCACAGTTAGTAAGCTCTTCAAGCTAATTGTAAGACAACACAGATTAATATACAAAAAGCTAATGAAGCCAGCTGTAGTAATAAAAAGTAGAGGAGTGTAAGTATAGAAAATTTAATTTACTTAGAAATGCCATTATAGAGATGATTTGATTAAAGCTATTCACTTTGATAATCCAGGAAAGGCACTGAAAATTCACAAGGCATGAGTCAGATAATGTCAGTGCCCCAGCAATATCCTTTGGACCTAACCCTTTCCCACCACTCCAAATTACTTCCAACAGCCAGTATCTTCCTCTGTATGCCTCAGGGCTTTCCTCTGAATGGCTGAATGCTACTATGCCCACCATAGCACCAGGTGGGTGCACTGTCCTCTGTATGGCAGTCCACAACCAGTAACAGGAAATATACTCACTCTCTCACACTTCAGGTGAGTTAATCCCGAAACTAAATTTGACACTGACTTTCCCAGAATTATCCCACAAGATAAAGCTCCAGCAACCTACTGTGGTAGTTTAGTTAGTAAGCCTTCATTAGCTGTCTTGCTTTCCTTGCATCAGTTCTTGCCTGTTACATACATCTCCAAAGTAGGCATTGTTCTAAAATCCTTGCTTCAGGTTCTGCTGCTGAGAAAACTTATGTATGTTAAACCACCCACCACAATAAAATAACTCTCATTAAAAATCAAAAATACTTGGAAGCAAAAGGTAGTGACAATAAATAAGACATATATATATATAGTAGACCCACCATATCCACGGGTTCTGCATCTGCAGACCAACCAACAGCAGATCAAAAATACTTGGAAGTGGGGGAAATGGATAGTTGCTGAGTCTGTACTGAACATGTACAGACTTTTTTCTTGTCATTATTCCCTAAATAATACAGTATAACAAGTATTTACTTAGCATTTACAGTGTATTAGGTATTATAAGTAATCTAGGGATTAAAGTATATGGGAGGATATGCATAGGTTATGTGCAAATATTATGCCATTTAAGGGACTTGAATATCCATGGATTTGGTATCCACAGAGGGTCCTAGAACCAATCCCTTATGGGCACCAAGGGATGACTATACTTTCCTTTCTCTATTTACTTTTTCTATTTATTATTATTTCATAACTCTCTTCAATTATAAATTAAAAGCATTTCCCCTGCATATCGAAAACCTAATTTCTAATATGTCCATTACATTAAAATTAACAGTGCAAAATTACAGATGTCTACGACTACAAAAAATATCGACTTGTAAAATGCAATAATTTCAACTTCCATGATTAGACAGCAAAACAAAAAAACCAAACACATTAAGCTACAGTAATCAGAGAAGTATGATATTGGAGAAAGAAGAGATCTATCATATAGATCAATGAAACAGAATATGGAATATAGATACACAACCACATAATTGATTTTCAAAAAAGTACAAAGGCAATTAAAGAGATTTAAATAGACTTCGGGAAAGAGTAATGGATCAATTGGATATCCACATGCCAAAGCAAAAAACAACAACCAAAGACTCTGTTACAGACCTCACTCAATATACACAAAAATTAACTCAAAATGGATCACAGATCTACATGTAAAAAGTAAAACTATGAAATTTCTAGTAGAAAATATAGGAGAAAATCTTTCTGACCCTGGATTAGGCAAAGAGTTCTTACATCTCACAAAAGCATAATTCATTTTTAAAGTACATAAATTTGTAAGAACTTCTGCTCACTGAAAGACATTGTTAGGAAAATGAAAACACAAGCCACTCACTAGGAGAAAATATTTGCAAATCACACATCTGATAAAAGTCTTGTCTGCAGAACAGATAAAGAATTCTTAAAACCCTGTAACAAAAATAAACACAATTTTTTTTTTAAAAAAACAGGTAGTTTGAAGAGATACTTCTTCAAAGAACATATGCAGATAGCAAATAAGCATATAAAAACGTGCTTCACATAATTAGGGAAGTAGAAACAAACAATGAGATACTCCTCTCCCCCTTATAATTGATATAGTAATAAAAATTGACAATATCAAGTGCGGAAAGGATGTGGAACCACTAGACTTCTCATATATTACTAGTGGGAATGTGAAATGGCACAGCCACTTTGGAAAGGAGTTTAGCAATACATCTAGTAAAATGAAAATTTATGTTAACACAAAAACATATAAATATTTTTAGCAGCTTTATTCATAATCACCAGAAACAACTCAAATATTCCTCTAGAGTGGACAGAGATACAAAGTGTAGTACATCACGATGATAGAAAACTACTCAGCCATTAAAATTTAAAAACTATTGACAAAGCAAAATGGATGAATCTAAGATGGACTTATGTCAAATAAAGTCAGATTCAAAGGCTATGCACAACATGATTCCATTTGTGTGTATCAGCACCTCAGGAGAGCTGGAGAAAGCTGGGCTGCTACGTTCTGGCACAGTCAATGGCAACAAGCCAAAAAAATAAATAAAATAAAATAAAGAATAGGTCTGTAATCACTTACTGTGATAGTATAAGAGGTTAAACTGGAGAAAGTGCCAGTTACCCCCCATTCCATTTTCCCCTGTGGCATGGCACACTGGTCCACAGGGCAGGCAGACCAGTACAGATGTGAGGGCTGCCTCACTGCCAAAGGGAACCCCCAACAAAAGACTCTGGTAGTTTTATAGACCCAGGAGTCGAGTGAAAGCTAGAGAAGGAAGGGTTAGAAACAGAAAAGTGCAAGTCATAGTAGAGAAAGAGTTGGTGTCTTGCCTCTTTTCCCCAATAAAGTCTTGACAGAGACACTTAAGGAAAGCCTCCCCAAAAGAACCACATAAAGAGGCCTCTGAATGATGGCACCTAGGCTAGGAATGCAGATATGTGTAAGAGGATGACTGGATCCTTGACTGCAATTACCCTCAGAGACTATAAAAGTTTTGCACCAAGTCTGCTCTGGAGACCAGTCTTCCCCCTATGAAGCCTGCCAGAAAAACCTCTGTAAAAGCTTTATGATTGGACCTAAAAAATCACTCATAGGTTGTTGATTAGAAGCAGGAAACCTCAATACAAGTCACTGGAAAAGGTAAAACTATACAAACAGAAAATTATGGAGAATGGGATTTGATTTTACCCTATTTAATAAAGCTAACACAAAAGGCTCTTAACTAATTCATGGATGCAGGCAGAAGACACAAGACTCCTCAAAGAAAAAAATACTTCATTACTTATGACAAAGCAGAAGAACATCAGCATATTTGCATCAGTTCCCCTCATTCCAAGTCCTTTGGGGATGCTCAGATGGATGCTATGCATGAAGTGAGTTTGCATCAGCAAATGAGAAGCACTGAACTTGGGGAATCACCAATTTTATAGCAAGCAGTAAATAAGCTTGCTCTTTGTCTGGGAAGAGATGTTATCACATGTCTCAAGTTTATCAGCTGCACATATAATCCTAAGAAATGTCCCAGGAAAAAGGGAAATCAGAGCCTCACAGTCTTCACAAGCAAGTGAGGAGAACTGTCTCTGTCAACAAAAACAGAGCAGGGATTGCTAAGGGCTGAAGTGGGGGAAAGGAAGACTACAAAGGAGACACAGGGAAAGTTTTGGGGTGATGAAACTATTCTCTATCTTACTTCTGATACTGGTTGCAAGACTGTGTGCATGTGTCATAACTTGCAGAAACATACACTACAAAGATCACTTTTTTATATATAAATTATAACTCAAAGGGGAAAAAATACTTTTTTTGGAAAAAAAGTATTTTTTTTTATAAATAAGTTTTTTTAAAAGAATTTCTTCTCTAGAAAATAGTAAATCTTCCCTAAAAAAAAAAACACCAAAAATCTACCCAGGACCCTGTGGTACCATCTCTGGTGTCCCTTTCTGCATATGTCTACTTTCAGTTGCCAACTACTTAATGTTTACAGTATTCATTTAAAGTTAATTAATTATACTGTCAGATATGCTTCAACACCTATTCAAGCATTAAATCAGGACTTATCATTTCTAAATCTTTTCTTTCTTTTTTTTTTTCTTTTTTTTTGAGATGGAGTCTCGCTCTGTCGCCCAGGCTAGAGTGTAGTGGCGCGATCTAGGCTCACCGCAAGCTCCGCCTCCCGGGTTCATGCCATTCTCCTGCCTCAGCCTCCCAAGTAGCTGGGACTACAGGCACCAACCACTACGCCGGGCTAATTTTTTTTTTTTTTTTTTTTTTTTTTTTGTATTTTTGGTAGAGACGGGGTTTCATTGTGTTAGCCAGGACACTGACCTCGTGATCCTCCCACCTTAGCCTCCCAAAGTGCTGGGCTTACAGGCGCGAGCCACTGTGCCGGGACAATCTTTTGTTTCTTACAACAGTTTTTGAGAAAGAAAACAGATAAAATTTGCAAAACAATATATTAAAAATTAGTATAGTTTACTGCTGCCTTTCAGCTCTCTAAATCAAGATATCAAAAATAAAACAACATTTGGCAGGCATCCCTTCATACTCCCCGCCATGGATATTAACCCACAAATAAGATAAATCCTCAAAATTATTAAATTGCCATTGTTCATGTTTCTCCTATTGACCGATGATCTAAACTCTCATTTTAGTAAGGTTCTAATAGAATGGAACATCTGTTTTATGTTACATGGGAGGCAGCAAAATTCTTCCTCTCTGACCGGATTATTAATGCTCATACCTTCTATGGTGTTAGACTTCTCATTCGTATCCCTGCACTAGCTCTCTAAAGTACAACATACCCCCTAATGTAAAACATTTTCCTTTTAACTGTGCAATACTGTAGATGCCATATTTTTAATGTGACATGCTGGTATTTCTTTTTTAAAACCACAAATGCATTTCTTATTCTCAATCACAAATTTAAATTTCCTGTGTATTCCCAGCCCACTAGGCATTTTTGTTTTAAAATAGCTGAAAAAATAGATGATTTCAATTTTTTGATTTGTCATCTCATTTTACATAGACCTCTTTCCAAGTAACTGTTAGAATGGAAAGTGAAAAGATATTTAGCTTTTAATCCTTTTTCTATAAAATCAATGTAAGCTTAAGAAAGACTGTAAAATATTTCTACTTCTTAAGACGAATAGTAGTAAGTCCATGCCACATCTAAAATGATCTAAAATAATACATTATATTCAATTTAAGCAAAATAACCTTAATAAGGAATTCTTCCAGTGTTCAAGCTTAAAATTATTTTAACATGAGTGTTTTCATTTTTAAAAGTCATCAAAATCTGACATATATTCCTTATTTCACAGATTTACACAAATACTTAGCTGAAACCATCTTACATTTCATTGGTTAAATTACGATAAAGTAATACTCTTCAAATGGAGTTGTATTTCTAATACCTTCAGTTTTTCTTGTTGTGCAATATTTTGTTCATTATGAACAGATTCTGACAAAATTGAGACAAATTGCATCACTACTGATGACTCTCAATTAGGTCTTCAGTTCATTTCCCTTGCCTAACTCTAAAAAAGCTACATATGGTTTAAACCACTGGTACTTTTTACTTTCTGCCAATACACAAACCATGCTTTTTTGTGTTGAAAACATTCCCATGAATAATTATACTAGTCTCCAAAGAGACCAGATGGTAATAAATTCTACAGCAGATCTGGAAGCTTTCTCTAAATTTACCTTTTTATAGTCTCACTATCATAATACAGTTCTTTGTGCTATAGCTTAGAATAGCTATGGCTAGACATAGAAATGTGAGTAAACTTTGTACACAAATAAAAAAATACAATCATTTCAGGGTCTTTCATAACTACATACACCTCTCATCTAATATTATCATCAACAACTTTTAAGAGAGCATCACCTTGATAGAGTATGACATTACTAATCAAATTATAAAATTTTTACATTTGCAAAATGTTACTATGAAAGGAAAATTTGTCTGGGCACAGTGGCCCATGGCCGTAATCCCAGCACTTTGGGAGGCCTAGGTGGGTGGATCACTTTAGGTCAGGAGTTTAATACTAGCCTGGTCAATAGGGTGAAACTCTGTCTCTACAAAAAAATACAAAAAAAAAAAAATTAGTTGGGCACGGTGGCAGAAGCCTGTAATCCAGCTACTTAGGAGACTGAGGCAGGAGGATTGCTCAAACCCAGGAGGCAGAATTTGCAGTGAGCCAAGATCGCGACACTGAGCTTCAGCCTGGGCGACAGAGCATGACTCCATCTCAAAAATAAAACAAATAAAGTAAAATTTAAGAAATATGATCCAGCTAGCTACAGCAAATGGTATGAAGTTAAAGAAATAGAAACGTTGGCTGGGTGCAGTGACTCACGCCTATAATCCCTGCACTTTGGGAGGCCGAGGCAGGTGGATCACCTGAGGTCAGGAGTTTGAGACCAACCTGGCCAACATGATGAAACCCCGTCTCTACTGAAAATACAAAGAATTAGCCGGGTGTGGTGGTGGGCACCTGTAATCCCAGCTACTCGGGAGGCCTGAGACAGGAGAACCACTTGAACCTGGGAGGTGCAAGTTGCAGTGAGCTGAGATCGTACCACTGCACTCCAGCCTGGGTAACAAAGGCAAAACTCCATCTAAAAAAAAATAATAATAAATAAATAAATAGAAATGTAGACTAATGTTTACTAGTATTGCCACTGATTCTATTTTGTTATTCTTCTGGAAAACATGAATAAATTATTCTGGCCTTGCTATTTCAATTGAAGTAAAATAACTTGCACAATCTTCATTATTTATATTAATCATAGATCACTCCATTTTACTTAAGAGCATCGTGTTTGTGAGAAAAAAAAAATCAAAAGAGGTTTTCAAAACCAGAAGTATTATTCGAAACTTTCAAAACACATTGTGGTATATAAAATTAAATTTTAGGCATTTCCTTCCATCTGTAAGAAGCAAAACACAGCCATAGTAGTTTATTTTCTACTTTTATACCAGTATACTGGTTGCAATACTGGTGTAAAATATTAGCTGAATAATTTTTGGCATAAATTATTCTTATAGCTCAAAACAACTATGTATAAAAGAAATGAAAACAAAAAAGAAAAAAGTTCAAATAGAAACAGGAAATATAAATTGGGGTGGGAAGGTACAGGGACTACTGAAAACAGGGATTAAAAACAATGTCTAAAAGTTATTGTATTATTTTAATAGTCATTGTTGCTTCAAAACATGGTGACTATAAATAAGAAATACTATCTCACATACTTTTGGTGGGTCAGGAATTTAGGAGCAGCTTAGTGAAACAGTTCTCTCTTGGGGTGTCTCATCAGGTTGTAGTCGGTTAAGTAAGGCAGGGCTCCAGTAATCTGATGATTTGACTGGGGCTGGCTCACTCATATGGCCAGCATATTGGCGTTGGTTGCCGCTGGAAGGCTTATGTTCCTGCCCATGTGGACCTCTTCATAGGTTGACTGCGTATCCTCAAGACATAGTTGAATTCCCCATTATGGGTGTCCCAAGAAAAAATAATATGGAAGTATTTATGCCTTTAACGATCTAGCCTCAGAAATAGCACACCATCATTACATACATTCTACTTATTAGAAGCAAGTCGCTAAGTCTGGGCCATATTCAAGAGAGGGGAAATTAGGTTCTACCTTTTCAATAGAGAAGTATTAAAGAACTTGTGAAGATGCTTTTAAATAATTTTTTTTAAGAGACAGGGTGCCACTGTGTTTCCCAGGCTAGAGTACAACGGCTATTCACAGGAGCAATCATAGCATACTGCAGCCTCAAACTCCTGGCCTCAAGTGATCCTCCCATCTCAACCTCCTGAGTAGCAAGGACTACAGGTATGCACCACCATACCTGGCTTTCACTTTTCATATTAGAGTAGGTGACAACTGTTACATAAAGCAAAAACCCACATTAGATAAAAAAATAAATATATAAAAATAATTATTATTTGGTTTTGAGACAATGTCTAGCTCTGTTGCCTAGGCTGGAGTGCAGTAGCAGAATCATGGCTCACTACAGCCTCAACCTCCTAGGCTCAAGCAATTCTTGCACCCCAGCTTCCTGACTAGCTGGGATGACAGGCATGCACCACTGTGCCCTGCTAATTTTTTTTATTATTATTTGTAGAGACAGGGTTTTGTCATGTTGCCCAGGCTGGTCTTGAACTCCTGAGCTCAACTGATCCTTTGGCCTTGGCTTCTCAAAGTGCTAGGATTATAAGCATGAGCCACCACACTTGGCCTATTATTCTTAAAAGAACAAAAAATTTATCTGATCCACTTAATGATACATATAATTGTTCATATATACATAAATCATATACCATCTTCATAAAGGAAAGTCATTAGTACTGCTTTTATAAAATTAAATCTAAGTTTTTCTCTTATTTTGACAGAGCTCTAATTTCTAAAATGCTCATAAATTTTCAGTTTTCTGCTACATGTATTAAAATACATGCCACCTGCAACCCACTAGCTACTTGTTCTAAAACCATAGTTTCCCAGTGGTCACCTAACATCCATCCATCCAACCAATCTTCTTCCTTGTTTGAAAATTCCACTGCATACCTACTAATTTTTATGCAGAGATTTTTAAATGAAAATTCTGGTTAATAGGTGGGCAACAGTTACTACCAAGTGAAGTCTATAAGCCAAGGTGTATGGACTTCTACATAGTGGGTTGTAAATGCTTGGTATGGGAAGAATTCAAGAAGGAGAAAAGAATGAGAAAGAGTTTCGTGATAGTCCCAAGTTCATACTTGCCCAGCTTGGCTTAATTCTACAGCACATCCTTCTTGCCGCAAATCACTGTGGTATGTTACAATCTAGACTATTGGGATAACAAAGTAAAAAACCAAAGTATCTCCGCAGCAAAAGTATCAAAGAACACAAATACTCTAAAAACATTTTTCTTTAAAAAACATGGCACAGTGATGTTAGCAAAATGGAAGGGTAGGAATTTTTGTCTGGTTCTCTATACCCTATAGAGTTTCAATTAGTGACTTCTCAGTGGCAAGACGACTACCCTGGATCTCTTGGAACTCAGGATGATGTCTCATTGTACCACAGAGCTGAGAAAAATCTGGGAACAGTGTATTAGTCCATTTTCACACTGCTATAAAGAAATATACAAGACTGGGTAATTTATAAAGAAAAGAGGTTTAATTGACTCACAGCTCCATATGACTGGGGAGGCCTTGGAAAACTTACAATCACGCTGGAACACAAAGGGGAAGTAATGACCTTCTTCACATGGTAGCAGAAGAAAAAGACAGAGAGTGAAGAAGGACCTGCCAAACACTTATAAAACCATCAGATTCATAAGAACTTACTCACTATCATGAGAACAGTATGGGGGGAACCACCCCCATGATCCAATCACCTCCCACTAGGTCCCTCCCTCAACATGTGGGGATTATGGGGATTACAACTGGAGATGAGGTTTGGGGCGAGGGACACAGAGCCAAACCATATCAGATAGTAAGGGAAATGGTGCTTTGACTGCAACACCCTTCCCCTAAGCCCGCATATGCAGAAATCCCCTGGATGCAAGTTTCTGTGGTAGAAAAAATGAGTGGGAAGTGGGTATTCGGCCTATTGTAAGCATAGTATATAAACCTCTTATATCTTTAATATGAAGATTAAAGACAAAACTATTAAAAATAATTATAACTACAACAGTTGATAGTGGGATATGCAGTTTTAAAAGTTGTAAGTTGTAACATCAAAAATTCAAAATATGTGGCTGGACGAGTTGGCTCATGCCTGTAATCCCAGCACTTTGGGAGGCCGAGGCAGGCAGATCACTTGAGGTCAGGAGTTCAAGACCAGCCTGGGCAACATGGTGAAACTCCGTCTCTACTAAAAATATAAAAATTGCCTGAGCAAGGTGGTACACCCCTGTAATCCCAGCTACCTGGGTGGCTGAGGCATGAGAATTGCTTGAAACCAGGAGGTGGAGGTTGCAGTGAGCTGAGATTGTGCCACTGCACTCCAGCCTGGGTGACAGAGTGAGACTATCTCAAAAAAAATTCAAAATTCGAGAGAAAAAGAGGAGTTAAAGTACAAGGTGTTTATTAAACATTTTTAGCAATCAAAGTTAAGTTGTTACTAGTTTAAAATAACCTGATATAAGCAAATATCAATAAATCTAAAGGGAAAGATAGAGTATAAAATAATCATAGTAGACAACTTTTTTTTTTAACTTTTATTTTAGGTTCAGGGGTACATGTGCAGGTATGTTACATGTGCAGGTTGTGTCATGGGGGTTTGTTGTACACATTATTTCATCACCCAGATACTAAGCAGAGTATGTAATTGTTACTGTTTCCGATCTTCTGCCTAGTAGGAAACTTCAGCACCCCACTTAAGCAATAGAAACATTATTCAGACAGAAAACCAAAAAAGAAACATTAGGTTTAAACTGTATTCTCGACCAAATAGGCCTAACAGACATTTACAGAACATTCTATCCAGCGGCTGAAGATTACACATTCTTCTCAACTGAACATGAAACATGCTTCAGGATAGAGTGTATATTACGCCACAACATAAGTCTTAACAAATTTCAGTTCAAAATCATAGATTATCTTTTCTGATCACAATGTCATAAAACTAGAAGTCAATAATAAGAGGAAAATCAGAAACTCTACAAGTACATGGAAATTAAACAACATGGTCAATGAAAATATTAAAGAGAAATAAAAAGATTTTTTGAAACAATGCCAATGGAAACAAAGCATAACCTATCTGATACAGCAAAAGCAGGTCTAAGAGGGATGTTTGTAGTAATTAACACATAAATCCCCAAAGAGGAAAGATACAAACCTAATGTTGCACCTCAAGGGACTAGAAAAACAAGAACAAGCCAAACCCCAAATTAGCAGAAAAAAATAAATAATAAAGAGAAGAAATAAATGAAATAGAGATCTAAAAACCACACAAAAGATAAATACAACAAATAATTAGGTTTTTGCAACGATAACCAAAAGCAACAAACCTTTAGCTAGACTAAGAAAAAAAGGAGAAGATACAAATAAAAAAGTGAGAAACAAAAAAGGAGACACTACAATTGGTCCCAGAGAAATACAAAGAATTATAAGAGACTCTCATTAACAATTATATACCAACAAACTAGAAAATCTAGAAGAAATAAATTTCTGAAAACATATAACCTACCAAAATTTAATTATGAAGATATAAAAAATTAGAACAGACCAATAAGTAAAGAGATTAAATCGGTGATAAAAAGTCTCCCATCAAAGAAAAAAGAAAAAATGCCTAGGACCTGATGGCTTCACTGCTGTATTCTATCAAAATTTTCATTTTGTTTTTTTAAAGAGACAGGGTCTTGCTCTGTTGCCCAGGCTGCTGTACAGTGGCATGATCAGAGTTCACTGCCGCCT
>NW_012104142.1:5999174-6023175 GCF_000951045.1 Mandrillus leucophaeus | reverse complement strand
GTGTAAGCCAACACACACCCAGCCCTACCAAATATTCAAAGCAAAACTAATACCAATTCTTCTCAAATTATTTTTAAAAATTAAAGAGGAAGGAATTCTTCTAAACTCATTCTACAAAATCAGCAATACCCTGATACCAAAACCTAACAAGGACACAACAAAAATAAGAAAACTACAGGCCAATGTCTCTGATGAACCTCGATGGAAAAATCCTGAACAAAATACCAGCAAACCAAATTCAATAGCACATTAATTCTGAGAGGCCAAGTAAATAACTTGAAGTCAGGGGTCCAAGACCACCCTGGCCAACATGGTGAAACCCTTCTCTACTAAAAGCACAAAAATTAGCCAGGCATGGTGGTGGGCGCCTGTAATCCCAGCTACTCGGGAGGCTGAGGCAGGAGAATCGCTTGAATCCAGGAGGTGGAGCACCTCTGCACCCCAGCCTAGGTGACAGAGTGAGACTCCGTCTTAAGAAAGAAAAAAAAAAGCCAGCACATTAACAAGATAATTCACCAGGATCAAGTGGATTCGTCCTATGGATATACGAATGGTTCAACATACACAAATCAATAACTGTGATATATCACATTAAATGCAGGAAAAAAACATATAATCATTTCAATAGATGCAGAAAAGCATTTGACAAAATTCAACATTCCTTCATGTTACAATTATCAACAAATTGGGAATAGAAGGAATGTAGCTCAGCACAATAAAGGCCATAGATGAAAAACCCAAAGCTATCATTCTGAATGGGGAAAAAGTGAAAGCTTTTCCTCTGAAATCTGGAACAAGACAAGGATGTATACGTTCACCTTTTCTATTCATCATAGTCTAGAAGACCCGGCCAGAACAATTAGGCAAGAGAAAGAAATAAAAGGCATCCAAATTGGAAAGGTGGAAATTAAATTGTTCTTGTTTGCAGACAACATGATCTCATACGCAGAAAACCCTAAAGAATGTACCAAAATACTGTCAGAACTAATAATCACATTCAGTAAAGTTGTAGGATACAAAACAAACATACAAAAGCATGTCTATACATCAACCACAAACTACCTGAAAAAACAAAAATCAAGTAAACAATTCCTCTTAAAATAGTTATAAAAATAGCTAAAATACCTAGGGATAAATTCAACAAAGGAGGTAAAAGATCTCTAAGATGAAAAGTATAAAACACTGATGAAAGAAATTAAAGAAGACACAAATAAATGAAAAGATAGCCTGCATTCATGTAATGAAAAAATTAATAACGCTAAAATGTTCATACTATCCAAAGTGATCTACAGATTCAAAGTAAACCCTCTCAAAATGCCAATGACAATCTTCACAGAAATAGAAAAAAAATTCTAAAATTCATATAGAACCACAAAACATCCCAAACAGCAAAAGCAATCTTGAGCAAAAATGACAAAGACACATCATGCTATCTGACTTCAAAAAGATCCAGCAATTCCACTTTTGGGTACATATTCAGTGGAAATGATTAAGATATATCTGCACTTCCATATTTATTGCTTTATTATTCACAACAGCCAAGATATGTAATCAACCTAAGAGTTCATCAGGCAATGAATGAATGCGGTATATATACACAATGCGGTATATATACACAATGGAATACCATTCATCCACAAAAAAAAAAAGAAAAAAATCCTCTCATTTGTGGTAACATGGAGGAAGCTGGAGAATATCATGTTAAAAGAAATAAGCCAGGTACAAAAAACAAATGCTACATAATCTCAACTCACATGTGAACTATAAAAAAGCTGATCTCATAGGAGAGTAAAATGGTGTTTTTCAGAGGCCTGGGTAATTAGAGGGGTAGAAGGATGGAGAGATATTGGTGAAAGAATCTAGAATCACAGATATGAATAGGTTTTTGATAATTGTTTAAAGGCTGTGCACAGTGGCTCACACCTGTAATCCCAGCACTTTGGGAGGGAGAGGCAGGAGGGTTGCTTGAGGTCAGGAACAACATCAGCCTGGGCAACAAAGCAAGATTCCATTTCCACAGAAAATTTACAAGTTAAAAATTAGCTGAGCATGCTGGCACAGGCCGGTGGACCCAGCTACTCGGGAGGCAGAGGTGGGAGGATCACTTGTGCTTAGGAGTTGGAGGCTGCAGTGAGCCATGATTGTGCCACTGCACTCCAGCCTCGAAGACAGAGCAAGATGCCATCTCCAAAAACAAAAATAATTGTCTAGAATAGGCAAACATATAGAAACAAAACTAGATAAGTGAATGTCTGGGGCCCAGGGGTTGAATGGAAAGAAGATGAGGGGGTGAGAGAGAAATGGGGAATGACTACTAATAGAGTTTCTTCATTTGATAATGAAAATATTGTGAAACTGACTGTGGTGATGGTTGCACAGCTAGCTAAATCTGTGAACACACTAAGAGCCACAGGGTCATACATTTTAAACAGGTGAATTGTATGTGAACTATATTCCAATAAAGTTATTTAAAGAAGAAGGAAATGTGTATTAATTGGAATGTAAGTTAGAAAATGAATACAATTAAATATTTTCTTTGCTTTCAAAAACGATGGCAGCTGACAGTACCACTGTATAATTTAAATGGCAAAGACCATCCTTGTGAACCAATTAACAAATGAGACTCTTTCAGAAAAATTTGAGTTCAATTTTCATTTCAAATAAATGAATATACCATCCATAGGACAAAAAAAAGTTTCTGAATTCCAATTCCAAAATAGAATAAAAAGGAATAGAGTTTCATCCCCTTGATGAAATTATGTCCCATTGCTTGTAGTATTTCTTACTGAAGGTTTATTTGTTTTGCTTTTAGACAGAAAAATACAATTTCAAATTGTACCCATGTTTAATATCATACCCAGGAACACTGCATGACATTAAGGTCCACAAGAGTAGAGATATATCATTCTTTTATGAAGTGGGTAACTGTGATATGTGTAGATTTATACTGGACAACTGCAGAGCACAACCATAACTGCTGAGACAGAACTAAAAGCATGTCATCACTAATAGTAGTAAAATAATTTCTTAATATAATACATAAAAAAATGTAGGAAGAAAGGAAGAAGAGGGGAGGGAGGAGGAAGGACAGGAAGAGAAGGGAAGAAGATGTAAGGAACGGAGGAGGAGGAAAAAGAAGGGAAGGGGAGAGGAGGGATGAAGGGAAAAAGAGAGAGAAAGGAAAGGAGAGAGACAAGGAAAGGAGAGAGGGAGAAAAGGGAGGAAGGGAAAAATGAAATACTGATTTTTCTTTACATTAAAGAATCTGATCTAAGTTAGAATAATTTCACAAACACATCAAAAGTATTATAATTGAGGACAGCAAGCCACTGCTTCCTTCATCTTATTTTAGCTACGAAAAGTTTACAACCTAATTTGAAAAGGGAAGAGCTCAGAAAGGCAAACAAAGAGGAGTATTAATTCATATTTAAACTTTAAAAATTATAAGGAGGTATCAAAATTTGAATAGTCAACCTTATTTGTAGGGCTTATGTTACTTAAAATTATTCATTAATCATAAAATTGACAGAATTAGTACTTAGTACTTTCTTAAATGACAGAAAGAATTGATGAGACTGTGTTGCATCACCTTCTGCCACATCCTGCTATAATTATAAATACAGTTGTACTACTGACATTTCTACAACTGCTCCAGGTGAAAGCATTTGAACAGAGAATTCTCTTTGATCACTTCATTGTCATTTCTTCTTTTTAAATTTACATCTGGACTGTTCCAATGCACAGAAGTACATCTCATAAAAAACCTTTTAACCTCTAACTAGCTTTTCTAGGTAAAATAGGTCACAAAAGAGATAATCAGATTTTTTTTTAATACAGACAAACTTTAGATTAACTTTTTTCAAAAAAGATCTCGAAATACATAAACAACATGAGTCCTTTGATTTAAATCAGTTTTAATTTCTAAATACCATAACTCAATTAGTAATGTTACACCAATTGGTAGTTCTTGAAATATCAGCTTTACAATTTTGAGTTCAATGTTTCTATTTCATTCAAACATAATTCCTAAAACTTTTGTTTAGTGTTTTTAGAAACTCATTTTACATAGCATTTTGGAAAGCTTTAAAATACAACTATGAACACTAGTTTATTATGTGATGTTTTACATCAAGAAAATAATTAAAAGCATCCCCCTGAGATGTATAAAACATAAAACACACGACATTTAGGCAGTCCTCTCAAATTTTAATTAAAAATGAAACAACAACATGGTTAAAATTTTACTGGAAGTTAAAGACAAATATGGAGGCTTATCTAACTGGAAGAGACATGAAAAACTGCAAGACTGAATGTAAGTCAATAATCATAAAAGCAGATTAGAAATTATAAGACAGAAATAAGGATCTGCTAATTTGAGAGGAGACCAAGCTAATGTCTTGAGGATCGTTTGAGCCCAGGAATGCAGGACTAGCCTGGTTAATATGGCAAAACCCCATCTGTACAAAAAAGTTAAATATAAGGTGGGTGTGGTGGTGTGCACCTATAGTACCAACTACTCAAGAGGCTGAGGTAGGAGAATTCCTTGAGCCCAGGAGGTTAAGGATGTGGTGAGCTGTGATCGCACCACTGCACTCCAGCCTAGGTGACAGAGTGAGACTCTGTCTCAAAAAAATAAAAAACAAAATAAAATAAAATAAAAATCCATATAGCCTCAATATGATAATAATTACAGGAAAAAAGTGATTCAAATGATTACCTGCTTATATTCCAGTTAACAAAGGATAAGATGGTATTTAAAATTTCTGAGATGCCCAGAATATACCCCAAGATGGCATTTTAAAAATAAATTTTAAAATACTATAGATAAATTAAATTGAAGGAAGCTTAAAAACAACTGAACCTAGAACTTAAATAGAAATACCTCATGTAGCTCACCATCAGGCTTCTGAAAAATTCAATGAGTCACATAACACTATAAATCTCCAAGGAACAAAAAGGTATCTAGGCACCAAGGAAAACTGTCATCCCTGGGAAGCATGAATGAAAGAGTCCATTTACTGATAGCTGTATTTAAAGTGATGCATATTCGACACTCTCTCTGACAACCTACAATTACTCCCAAATTGAAGAAGACAGTAAGAAGTGAAGAAAACAAGTGAAACACTACTCAAAATCTCTCACACTTAGAGAATTAAAAATTGAAGTCTTCTCAGGATGAGAGAAAAATCTCCAGTAAAAAAAGCAAGCTGAGGTTACTAGTTAGAACAGTAGGGTTCTATTTCTGCTTTGCTTACTCACCATGGTGTTTTTTTCTATCTTATTTAGTCAGAATCCTTATCATTAAACAATCTTCGCAGACCAACATATTAATTATGAGAATGCCAGAAAGAAAACAGAGAAAAAATAAAAGAAAAAAATGTTTGAAGATAAAATGGTCCAAAACTTCCCAACTTTGATAAAATGTATGAATCTACACATCCAAGCATGAACTTGAAGCATGAATTTAATAAGCTCTAAACATGATAAACACAAAAAGATTCACACCAAGACACATTATAGTCAACTGTTGAAAGACAAAGAAAAGGAAAGAATTTTGAAATAAGTGAGAGAAAAGCAACTGGTCCCAAGTCAGGATTCTCAATAAGATTAAGAACTAATTCTCATCAGAAACCATGTAGGCCAAAAAGCAGTGAGTTGACATATTTAATGTATTAAACGAAAGGCACTGTTAACCAAGAATTATATATCCAACAAAACTACCCTATAATAAAGGGGCTATTTAAGACATTCCCAGATAAACAAAAGCTAAGACAGTTTGTTAACAATAGACCAGCCCTACACAAAATGCCAAAGAGAATCCTTCAGGCTGAAATGAAAGGACATAGTAAATATAAATGCCAGTATCACTGAACTTTTGGTTTGTAATTCCTTTTATTCTATATGATTTAAAAGGCAAATGAATAAAATAATAATTATAAATCTATGTTAATGGGCATGCAATATACAAAGACATAATCAATGAGAGTAATAATATATAAGAAGAGGATGAAGATGTAAAGGAGTAGTGTTTGTATATTATTGAAACTACATTGGTATTATCCAAATCAGGTTGTTATGAGTTTACAATGTTAATTGTAATTTAAATGGTAAATAATAAAAGTAACTAAAACATATACAGGAAAGAAAAGGAAGATGGTATCAAAAAAGAACACTACCAAAAATTAACTTATTGATGTTTTATTACTTAGACACAAAAATTTAAAAACACATAGTTGTTATGGGCTGAACTATAAACATCCCTCCACGGACCCTCCTGCCACTATTCATATGTTGAAGCCCTAAACTCCAGTATCTCACAATGTGACTACATTTGAAGATAGGGTCTTTAACAAGGTAATTAAATTAATGGAGGGCAGTAAGGTAGGCCTTAATCCAATCTGACTGGTGTTCTTATAAGAAGACATTAGGACACGCAGACACACTCCAGGGGTACATATGTACGAAGAAACCACCACGCAAAGAGGCAGAAAGAGGGTAGCCATCTGCAGGCCAAGAAGCAAGGCCTCTGAAGGAATCAAGGTGTCAACACTTTGATCTGGGACTCCAACACTGTGAGAAAATAAATCTTTGTTGTTTAAGCCATCTAGTCTCTGAAATTGTTAAGAATGCTCTAGCTAACTAACATTGAACTTATTCATAATCATATATTATTCTGCATTATTTATTTCTGTCACACTTTAAAAAAAAAATGTAACTATAGTTGGATTAAATATTTTACCAATATTGAATTAAAAAGAACAATGGCATGCTTCTTTTTGCCTATGAAATAAGAAAATATTTTTACTTTTATGTTTCCTTTCTATACTTCACTAGAGCCATTAGGTCAATCCTTCTTGTATGTGTGGTGAAACTTAACACACAGTCAAAGGTAAAATCCACTGTGACTTACACCTCCGATGCATCAAGCCCACATTCTTGGTATCAATCCAATGCAATGACATTAAGCTAAATATCCTCTCAACAAAAGCATGTAAACAGAATACTTAGGATTTTAATTACTATCAATAATAGGTGTTTAGATATAGGAATTAGTTTATAGTTCTATAAAAATATCCATCTATCTTTTAGCTAAATGCATGTTTGGCATTCCAGCTCCTTATGAATCACATCCCTTGTGTTTACAGATTCATTATATAGGCTTATCAGTGTTCAAAATGTCCATCATTTTAAAACACTCTGAAAGACATTGGCTATCATCCTAAGTTAAATTTCTCTTTCTTGCAGAAATGGTTTTAAAACACCTGAATTTGAATTCGTGATGTCAAAACTGGATTTTTTAGTAAAGAAACTGAAAAAAAGTTTTATTTAACCTCGTTGCTCTTTTCTGTGACTTTTTTACTTGAGTTCTGAAGCACTCTTAATATAAAAATGAGCCATTTGGGCCAGGTACAATGGTTCACACCTATAATCCTAGCACTTTGGGAGACTAAGGCAGGAGGATCACTTGAAGCCAAAAGTTCAAGACCAATCTGGGCAACATACAGAGACCCTGTCTCTACAACAAATAAATTAGCCAAGTATGGCACGGTATGACTGTAGTCCTAGCTACTCAGGAGATGGAGGAAGGAGGACTCTTTGAGACCAGCAGTTCAAGGCTGGAGTGAGCTATGATCACACCACTACATTCCAACCTAGGCAACAGAGCGAGAGAGAGAGTCTCAAAAAAAAATATACAATAATAAATAAATAAAATTATTTGTGTGGTTTTTTTTTTTTTTGGTATGTGTTTTTTCTAGCCTACTTGTGGCCTCTTCAAAAACAGAAACAAGCTGGGCACAGTGGCTCACACCTGCAATTCCAGCACTTTGGGAGGCCGAGGTGGGTGGATCACAAGGTCAAGAGATCAAGACTGTCCTGTCCAACATGGTGAAACCCCGTCTCTACTAAAAATACAAAAATTATCTGGGCATGGTGGCACATGCCTATAGTCTCAGCTACTTGGGAAGCTGAGGCAGGAGAATCACTTGAACCCGGGAGGCAGAGGTTGCAGTGAGCAGAGATCGCACCACTGCACTCCAGCCTAGCAACAGAGTGAGACTCTGTCTCAAAACAAACAAACAAACAAACAAAAGAAACAGAAACCGCAAAAAAATATCTTTTTCTATAATCTTGTTTTTCCATTCTCATTCTCAATGTACTGCCAAATCAGAGAAGGGCATTCCTTTGGTCTCATATTTTGTTAATATTGTACTGCAAGGCATCTACGTCCAGCAACAAAAATAGCCATCTTTTAGGCACATATTCAAGGAGGTCATTTTCTTCCATTTATTTTTCTTTTTGTAGAGACAAGGTTTCAAACTACTGGAATCAAGCGATCCTCCTGACTTAGCCTCTCAAAATGCTGGGATTACAGGCATGAGTCACAATGCCAGCCTTTTTCCATTTCTTTCAAGTCAAAAATCACATTAAGCGCTTCCACAAATTTTTTAAAAACTGGCAACATAACCAAAAGAGTTCATTAAGAAAGCATCAATGATCAAACTTAAGCAAGTCACACCTCTTTTTAGCAGTGTTATATACATGCTGTGCAGGATATTGAGCAGATAAGAACTTTTCACTTTCATTAGTAAGCAGTTCAGACCAAACGAAATTTACCAAAATTTACATTTGTACTGTATATCAAATAAATCTAGAATTGTACTTGGACAAGATATCAACAATATTTGTTTTTGTTGCCTATGGTTTCATTAAAATCTTCAAGACCATGATTTGACATATCAAAATACCTAAGAGCTTTGGGGACATTTTCTTGTTGACATAATTTGTCATATAACTTGATATATGAAAGTATGATTACTAGTAAGATCTCACATAGTAAGTTACCCAAAACTTCAAATTCCTTTTATTACCTTGCAAAAGACAAGAACAAATAAACCATTACTAGAATACACTGTTAGAATGAATGTGAAATATTGTAAAAAGTGCAAAAGAATAAAAGTAGGCAATGACTGCTTTATTATGAGACCAATATCAGGGAGAAAGCTGAGGGAGAACTTAATCATATAATAATAAACTTTTAGAAGGCAGAAACTGATGAAGATCTTCAAGAAAGGAGACAATCAGTGAACAGCTAATAGCCTCCCCGTATTAGTTCATTTTCACACTATGGTAAAGAACTGCCTGAGACTGGGTTATTTATTTATTTATTTATTTATTTATTTTTTTTTGAGACAGAGTCTCGCTCTGTCGCCCAGGCTGGAGTGCAGTGGCGCGATCTCCACTCACTGCAAGCTCCGCCCCCGGGTTCATGCCATTCTCCTGCCTCAGCCTCGCAAGTAGCTGGGACTACAGGCGCCCGCCACCTCGCCCGGCTAGTTTTTCGTATTTTTAGTAGAGACGGGGTTTCACAGTGTGAGCCAGGATGGTCTCGATCTCCTGACCTCGTGATCCGCCCGTCTCGGCCTCCCAAAGTGTTGGGATTACAGGCGTGCGCCACCGCGCCCGGCCAGAGACTGGGTAATTTATAAAGAAAAAAAGGCCGAGGCGGGCGGATCACGAGGTCAGGAGATCCAGACCATACTGGCTAACACGGTGAAACTCCATCTCTACAAAACATAGAAAAAATTAGCCAGGCATGGTGGCGGGCGCCTGTAGTCCCAGCTACTCGGGAGGCTGAGGCAGGAGAATGGCGTGAACCCGGGAGGCAGAGCTTGCAGTGATCCAAGATCATGCCACTGCACTCCAGCCTGGGAGACAGAGTGAGACTTCGTTTCAAAAAAAAAAAAGAAAAAAGGTTTAATTGACTCACAGTTTAGCATGGCTGGAAAGGCCTCTGAAAACTTATAATCATGGCAGAAGGCAAAGAAGAAGAAAGGCACCTTCTTTACAAGGCAGCAAGAATGGGAAATGCTGAGCAAAGGGGTAAGAGCCCCTTATAAAGCCATCAGATATTGTGAGAACTCACTCACTATCACGGGAACAACATGAAGGAAACTGCCCCCATAAGTCAATTACCTCCACCTGGTCTCTCCCTTGGCATGTGGGGATTACAGGGATTACAATTCAAGATGAGATTTGTGTGGGGACACAAAGCCTAACCATATCACCTCCAGTTCTAGTAGGAGAAGAGACTGAAAACTGCAAAATGCAAAACGTGCCTTTATAAATTAAGGCTTTAGTAAATTATCCTCTTTTTTTTTTTTTTTTTTTTTTTTGAGATGGAGTCTCACTCTGTTGCCCAGGCTGGAGTGCAGTGGCATGATCTCAGCTCACTGCAACCTCTACTGCCCAGGTTCAAGCTATTCTCTGGCCTCAGTCTCCCAAGTAGCTGGGATGACAGGCATATGCCACCACACCTGGCTAATTTTTGTACTTTTTTAGTAGAGACGGGGTTTCACCATGTTGGTCAGCCTGATCTGGATCTCCAGACCTCAAGTGATCTGTCCACCTCAGCTTCCCAAAGTGCTGGGATTACAGGCGTGAGCCACCGCGCCTGGCTGTAAATCATCCTTTTTCTATTACTCTGGAAGTTCATAAAGTGACCACCTGGATGTTCTACCAAAAACAATACAAATCAACTGACCAACAGAAATACTCAGGCCACTTCGTATTAATGACCACCTTAAAGATTCATTTTTACAAAAGATTTGAAAACTATGATTAAATCTGAGCTTGGAAGTATGTGGAATAATCATACTATATGTCTAAATCAACTAAGAGTTACTTGAAAAGAAATCATTCTGGATTTTGTCAATTTTCCACTTTTCCAGTTCTTGAAGTTAATTAGAATTCAAAGGGAATGCATTAATCAATAAAAAAGAAAAAGAAATCTAGTATAGCAGAACTGACACATGATTGCAATGAGCAGAATTTTGAGCTAGCTTCAAACTGCAAAAGTAGGAACCAGTGGTATGTAAAACTTGTTCATATCTTTCAACGCTGGAAGATTAAGCAGATCACTAACTCTCTCAATCAAGATTAGGTTAAACTGGTAACTCAAAGAGTATATGCCTAATGAGTTTATTCAATTACTCATTGGAAGATATGGGAATAGAGACAGATATACAGATATATTAAAGATATACCCCGGTATAGATATAACGATGTGTATACATATCTACCAACATATCTGTCTATACATAGATATTCAGGTATGAACATATACATATATATTTATGTATATAGATATCTATATATAATACAGAGCAATTTCTACTATCTTGTGGCAGAAACGTCCTTTCTAAGGAGGACATGCAGGAAATGAAGAAGCCATAAAGTTTAATTACATTAAAAACTTTGAAAGTTACATGAAGAACTAAGGCACCGTACAAGACACTGTAAGAGTTAATGTACACATGACAAAAAATAAATACTTTCAACTTATAAAATAAAAAGGAATACTATCTATAAAATATGAAGAATTTCTATAAATCTGTAACATATGAAAAATTATAAAATGATAGTGAAAGGAAACAAGTAATTTAAGAAGAAATGCAAATGAACAATAAACATATCAAAAGTTCAAGCTTACCAACAGCCAAAGAAATAGCAATTAAAGTAACTTTTGATTAGATGTGCAATGACTACTAAAATCCCAATTCAAATGAACAAAACTATATTCTACAGCAACACAATATAAATGGAAACAATTATGCAAAATAGACATGGGTCTAGAATCATTTTGAATCCTTTTAACTTTTAAAATAAGTAACCAACCTGAGCCACTTTAATTGAGTTCTGGGTAGAGCCACCAGCATGATACTCGACTTTGAATTTTTTCACGAGTTCATCAAACCTATAAGGAAATCACAGTAGAAAAGAGTAAGTTACCTTCTGTGAGTTGCCACAATGTAAACTTTTCTGAGCAGAAGAGTATTAAAACACAAATAGTAAAATGTTTTAATTCTTTAAGTATGTTGAATAAATGAATTGAAGTATCTTATAACAAAAATGCTGAATTTCCACATTTAAGAAATGTTTTCCATAAGTGTACAACTATAAGAATTTAAGAATTTAAAACACAGACTGTCCATAATTAGCCATTAAACTAAACAGAAAGTAAAAGTAATAATTAATAGATTGCCAAATGGAGGTCACATGTGGCAAATTGGTTAAGTCAAAATCAGAATCCCAGTCTCAGAATTACTTGTTACTATAAACATACAGAAATCAGTGTGTATTTCTCCTCATTCCAGACAACTAAGAGAGTTTTCTATAGAAACTAAACAAAATTTCACTTAATGTTACCCTTGGAATCAGTTCAAGAAGTATGAAAATTATAAGACCTTACACTTCAAAAGAGATGATGAAGCATATGTTCATTTCCTCTTCTACATCTTACTAAATGTCAAAAAATATATTTTATATATAAAAATAAACAAAAGTATAACAGCACTGTCTGTAAAGCAAGGAAAGAAAGATGCCACAAACAGACCTATCTAATTATATGAAAAGATGCAGCTAGAGAATGACACAGTTTCTATACACTAACTTAACAATTATTGAAAAATTTTTGAAAAATAAATAGTTGGATGCATTACCTGAGCAATCAAAATATGCATGGGTAAAAACTAAGATAAAAATAGAGAAGTTGAAATTTTTAAAAATACCAAAAAATAGACAGAAAATATAAGAGATTAAAAATATGAGATAAAAATTAAAAGGTGCAGAGAATTTATTAGGTGCTCCGAGATCTATTTAACAGGAAATACAGAAAGGGAAAATAAACATTATGAAGAGTAAGAGAGAAATGTTGGGGGAAAAAAAGGTGAAACATAAATATGGTCAGATTTTTCCAAACATCAAACAGTTTTACAAGGGATTAGGGACTAGGACCCCATACTTGGACACATTTTGTGTAATCTCTCATATTAAGATAAAACCCTAAAAGCATATAAAATGAAAAATAATAATTACCTTAAAAGGAATAAAAATCAGACTACTACTAAACTTCTCAAAGAATACCAGATGCTAAAAATATAATGGAGTAACGTATTCTATGCTGAGAAGGGAGGAAATTTTTGAAACTAGAAATTTTCAATATGTACTCAAATTATCAGGTTAATAAGGCAAAGCAATATTTAATAATCCTTTATCCTATGTGGAAAAAATTACTAAGGAGATGTGCCAAACTCTCCCCCCAAAAAAACAGAAGAAAGATGGAATGAGGTTAAAAGAAAAGGAGGGTGATATACGACTTTGAAAAAGAAAGCCATAAAAAAGTTAAAAGTGCCCATCATACATTATTGCAAGCAAAATTCTCCCTTTTATGGAGAAGACTCCATAAATATCTCAAATTGTTAAAAATCAAGTTTTTAAAAAGGTTTTAAATATATTGTTGAAGTCATAAAGTCAATCAATAAAAAAATCAAACCAAAGCAAATATAAGGAAGAATAAAAAGGCAAAACAGTGTAAGTGCACTACATTCTTCATCTTCCAGTATAGAGTTCACAGACATTGTATAAACTTAATTAAAAATAAGCATAAATTCATTATTTAGATTTATAATGTTAAGCTAAAAACATTACCTTTTCTTTTTTTTTTTTGAGACAGAATCTTCCTTTGTCACCCAGGCTGGAGTGCAGTGGCGCAAACATAGCTCAATGCAGCCTCCATCTCCTGGGCTCTAAGGATCCTCCCACCTCAGTCCCCCAAACAGCTGGGAATACAGGTATGCGCCACCATACTTGGCTAATTTTTTTTTGTATTTTATTTTGTAGAAACGGGCTTCACCATGTTGCCCGGGCAGATATCAAACTCCTGAGCTCAGGCGATCCTCCCACCTCAGCCTCCTAAAGTGCTAGGATTACAGGTGTGAGTCATGGAACCAGGGCCTAAAAACATTACCTTTTAACAGTATTTGCATCTCTATGGAGTTGATATAAAAGGATTTTTTTTTTTTTTTTTACTGGTGTTTATAGTTTACTTTCGTTTTTTATAAATTTCTCTAGGATAATTTTTAAAAAATGTGCAAAATTTAAGAAGTGTCTATGTAACTACTACTCAGGTTAAGGAAAAAAAACACTGAACTGACTTAGAAAACCCAGTATCTTATATATATCTCTCATATATAATATATACATATATATACACACACACACACAAACACACACACTCTGTCTCTCTACAAGTGTCCTTACCCTGTTGTTCTTCACGAGTACTTTGGCCGTTCTTGGTTCTTTGCACTTCATATAAATTTACAACTAGTTGTCAAACTCCAAAAACCAACTTGTTAGGGTTTTTTTTTTTTTGAGACTGAGTCTCGCTCTGTTGCCAGACTGGAATGCACTGGCGCAACCTTGGCTCACTGCAACCTCCAACTCCCTCGTTCAAGCAATACTCCTGCCTCAGCCTCCCAAGTAGCTGGGACTACAGGCGCATCCCACCATGTCCATCTAATTTTTCTATTTTTAGTAGAGACGGGGTTTCACTATGTTGGTCAGGATGGTCTCCATCTCTTGACCTCGTGATCCATCCACCTCAGCTTCCCAAAGTGCTGGGATTATAGGCGTAAGCCACCGTGCCCAACTTGTTAGAAAATTAGTGATTGCACTAATTTTCTATATCTATGCTGGGAAAAGTGATATATTTCCAATATTACATCATCTAATCCATGGTTACAGTATCTCTCAAAGTTTCATGTTTGCCACAAAGCCCCCACATCTTTTATTCTGATCACTACTTCATACTTCATGTTTTAATACTATTATGATATTGTTTAAACTTAATTTTTATTTGTGACTGATATTTATAAACATTCTTTATATCCATTTTTTCAGCCAAGTTTCTAATATTTAACTCCAAAGATTTATGTGTTTTTAACAAATTAAACATAATTATCATTTGTGAATAAGGACAATTTTTTCCTCCCCTTTCTTGCGTTAGTACAAAGACTACAAGCTCTGGCATAATATAAATAGAGAATAAACAATAGTAGGTGGAAATGGGCAAATTTAGTCTTGTTCTGAATTTTGGCCTGAAAAATCCTGATGAATAGCAGAATTAGTCGATTTTCCAAAATTAGAAGTCTTCAAATAAGCATTTAATTTTCTACCTTGATGTAGTTTTAACTATGTGTATGTGTTGCTTCTATTAAAGTATTAAGCATTTTTAAATGTTACAGATTTAAAATAGATTTATGTCTATGGTATTTTCCATGTTATTTCAAATGAGAAATGTTAATTTACAAAAACTTATGCGCAATATAATCCTTTTTTGTGTAAACAAAATTATCCAATATACATGTCTACTGAAAAGAACCTGGAAGAATACAACCAAAGTATTAACAGTAGTTATCGCCAAATTAGGAACAATTATGGCTCTTTTATACATCTGTTTAAATTGTGCAGTAAGCATATAAACTGTTTTGTAATGAAAAATCAACTTCATTTTATAATAAAAGAACATAGCAATTTTCCATACAATTATTTTAAAAGAATTATATATAGAACAAAGCTGGATAAAAAGCAAGAGCAGAGAAAGAAGTGATTCTGAACAAAAAAGGCAGGGAAAGTTTAACATCTGAATTGAAATTTGACATTTAAGGGAAAAAAAAATATTCAGGGTTGAGGGTGAAACAATAAACATGATGTATTCAGAAAAACCAGTTAAACACAAACAAAATGCAGGTCAAAATCAAAGTAGTAAAAATTGACAGAGAAAAGGTAGTAACTATCAGGCTAATAAGTGTAGACATTATTCTGAAGGCTACTAGAAATTATTAAACTCTATTTAGCAATAGTGCGGAAAGAGCACTTTTTAAAAATGATAACACTAGAGGACAGAGTAAAGAGAAGCAGACCACCTGCCTTTAGAATAGCTCATATGAAAGACCAGATAGAGAGACGAGACCAAACTAAGGAATCATTCTGAAGTTGAAGATATAGGATGTGATAAAGAAGTGTAAGATGTGGAAGAGGGATGATAATTCTGAGGTTGCTAGTTTGGATAACGAGTTGGATGGTGTTAGAAAAGAAATACAGGAGAGCAGAAAATCTTAAGAAGGGAAAGGAACTCCTAAGTAGCCAACTAACAAACCAAGAAATATTTATCTTCAGGGAACTGATTGTACTGTGGCAAGACTAACAGGTGTTTAAGGATGAAAGAGTTTATGGTATCATTACATTTTATGGGAAACTTCTATATATTTTCCTTACAGGACTTTTTCCATAGGGAATAAAGTATGGGAATTTTAGGAATTTATAGATTCCTTCTTACTTTCTCCTTTTGGTTGACATTCTTTGTCTGAATGGGGTGGCCATATAAACACCTCAATTAAAAGCCTGACAGAATTGGAAGGACAGTACCTGATCCATTTTTCTACCACAAGCCTACTATAGTCATTATCATTGGAAGAAAGTTAATAAACCTTGTAATATAATTATTTATAAGTTACATTATTACAGGAAAAAATTATAACTTATAAAGATATGAATATAGTAATATTAAACAAATGTACAAAATAACACTAAAAATAAGAGAAGCAAATTAAGATAAAGTTGAAAGAACACAAAATGTAAGACATAAACATTTATAGTTTATAAAAGCTGAAATATAATATGGGATGTCCTTATAATAATTGTTCAACAAAATGATCAATAAATTCATTCAATATAATTATTTTGTCTTTAAAAATTAATATACTGTCCTCCCACCTGTCTAAAACACAGGTCTAGGATGTCTGTTGGACTTTTTATTTTCAAGAGTGATGGTGTTTGTTACCGATCCACACTTCATACACCCCACCCCTTTTTTTCAGTCTCTTAAACCTCCCCGATACCTCTGCTCTCCAAATGTACAGACAAAGCAGCAGAATGAATACTGGAATATCATGTTTATAACTCCACTTATAAGAGACT
Organism: Mandrillus leucophaeus; assembly: GCF_000951045.1. Lineage (NCBI taxonomy): Eukaryota > Metazoa > Chordata > Mammalia > Primates > Cercopithecidae > Mandrillus > Mandrillus leucophaeus. The sequence goes on along the minus strand of NW_012104142.1, from coordinate 6,006,357 downwards.
TGAATTCTTACTATGTTCTGTCTCCTCTCAATTCTGAAGGTACATCTTATTTGTGACTTTAATTGTATCTGTTGTTTTGAGGAAGATGAGAAAGTTTAGATTCATTATCCTCCAAGTCCAGTTTAAATGGCTTTTGATGGTATAAGTGGCAGCCTAAAAACTGGAAGATCAACACAGTAATCAAGGATATATTAAGACCATGTAAAATAAAAATAGAAATATGTAGAATTAAATACCTTGTTGTTGGAAACTAAATGAATTACTTTTAAATAAAAGGCAACTATTGTCAGTTATATTTAGGATGTATCTAGAAAATGTATCCTGAAAAGCTAGAAAAACAATAGAAAAAGTGAAGAGAACAATAAGGAATACAAAAGGGAGAGAAGAAATTTTAAAACACAAATAGCACTGTAATTTCTATTGTGACTTTTTTCTCCTTACCTAACATGAATAAAAAAGATTCCATGATTATACCCTTCAACACAGCATCCTATATGAATAAAAGTACTTATAAATAAGAAATAAGAAGAATTATGAACAGGAAAATGTCCACAAAACCAACACTTTACAATTTCTAGTTCTATCTAAGGGCAATTGCTTTCCATTTTCACAGAAACTAAAGTGACTAAGTTATTTCAAACTCAGGGGGAAGGGGGAGTGGGAGGGAAGGAGAGAGAGGGAACAAGCATATGAGAGTGTGCATGTGCTCAGCATATTATCAGGAGAAGAAGACCTCACGTTGTGTTAACATCAGCACAGTGTAAAAACATTAACAATTTTTGAACATTTCATAGATTGACATATGAAGAATAGGACATGTGATTAAAATCTTTACAATGAAATTCCAAAAATTTAACTTCCTTAAGAAAGCATTCGTAACTGCCAAGTAGAATTTCTGATGAAGTTCTTCCTTAAACTTCTCATCTAAACAAATAATAAGTTAAAAACATAAGTAATTCTAAACAGGTTATACTTATTAAGATCAAATGTTAAGAGAATAACACAGGCAAGGGAATCGACAGGCAAACTGTAAAATTCAAAGCTTTGAAATCTTTTACTGCAAATGTTTGGTGAGGTTTTAAAAAACTCAAATGTCAGTTTGTTAAAAGCCAAACTAACATTTTCCACATGTGTTTATATTTAAGCATATTTTTACAAGATGGAAAACGTAACAGTTATTCAAAACTAAGGTTAAGCTATTAGTTCATAAGGATTATAATTTGAAGACATTTCTTGAACCTCCAATTTTATTTTCTTTGATAAGAAAGTAATTTTAAGCATGTATTGCTTAGATAAGCCCTTATTCAACTCTAACATGTTTAAAGGTTTAATTATTCCCATTTATAACTCTGAACGTGAAGATCATTGTTCCTAAGATAATCAAATATACTGCTGAAAAGCACTTTGTATATAAGTATAGATTATTAAAATAAAATGAATTATTCCTAAATTTAGATGCATGATACGTGCATTAGGTTTCTACTCACTGTAAGAACACAACAAAATTTCACTAAACCAATTTATGATTTTCATTAAATAGTAACTGGTTGACATTTAGTTTTAAATCACAAAAAGAAAAAGTCATATGTAAGAAAAAGAAAAATACTGCAGGACAGTGGTTCTCAAAATTAGATGGGTAATCTCATGGTAAACCTAGAGCATCACCCACACGTCCACAGACAGGTACTTCCAAAACACAAATTATATACTCCAACTCCCTTACTGGTTTGCTTTCAGCTGTTATTTCTACCAGAGTCCAAGGTTTATAATGGGTCTGAGTTTCTCTGATGATAGAAATATTCCAGAAACATATGTAATAGATATGGAGAGAGAGTAGTTAAGCAATAACTAGCTAATCATTTCTCTCTACCAAACTTCAAAAATATCACTCATCAGAAATACTCAAACATCTAAAATCTCTTATCAAAACATAACATATGGAACTTCCGATTCTGGGTAGCATATACTGCATCACAGCCAACGTTCATACTGATGACACCTAGGAAGGCCACATAAATCATAAGTCACATTGTTAATGGTACCAAAGAGCTCTGAAGCAACAAGCACAAAGTGGACAAATTTCCAGAGAGGTGAGACCTGTTCACAGGGGCAGGCCAGAACTAGCAGTTTTTTGTTTCACCTGCCAACATTTGCAGCCAGAAGCATGAAGACAGAGAAACAAAATTTGACATTTCCCAAACCTAAAACACACAGCTAGTTTGCCCCAAAACACATTTGCTGAATTCTGAAGCTGAATGCTAAGTTAAAGAGGTTAACCAAAATAGTTCCAAAAGCAGAAAGTTCTCTGAGTCTAGCAGTGCTTACAAAAGACAGGACAAGAAAAGAGCAACTAAAAACATAATAGACAAGAAATTAAAGCCCTAAAAGGAGTGGAGAATAAAAACAAGGATCCGTGGCACATTTCCACTGGGGTTTGGGGGGAAGGATATACTTATACTGGTTACATGTGAAACCTCAAAATTCACACTTTGTGCTTAGCAGAAGATAACGATAAGGAAGGGGGCAATGGGGGAAAACAGCAGGGAATTTAGCAATTACATAAGGCTGAAGTAATAACATTGGAAACCGAAAACCTAAAACAAAAGATCATTTCCCCTTTGACATAATTGCCAAATTTTGAAGGCAGACAGAAATTAAGCTAGACACCTCTGAATTAAGCTGGAAACCTCTGAGGTCAGTTTGGTACCCTCATTCTGGTGGGCTGTTTCAGAGCTGAGACCACTGGTCTCAATTTAAAGTCCTAGAGGTTCAGGCTCTAGGAATAGAAGCAAACAGGCTTGACTGAACTATCAACACTGAAAAATCAACTTTGACCTAGCTTAACCCTTAATTTTTATTAAGGTAATATGCTCTCCCCTCACTCCGTATCAGCCTCATACAGAAAAGAGTGAACACTCTGGTAGAAGATACAATCTGAAGAATCTACAATTTGTATATACAGTATTGGTAAATAATAATAAACTGAAAGTTATAACAAGAGGTAAAATAATTTGACTAAAATGCAAGAAAGAAAAGAGCAAGAGAAGAGTATCTGCCTACTACTTAGACCCAGACATGGTTATAGTCACAGGAAGTATGTGCAGAGCTGGGAAAATAAAGCTCCAATTCTCTGGCTGGATTACCAAAGCAGAGAGCTCCAGGGAACCACAAACTACTAGGACTCTTCAGACAACTAAAAAAAGGTGAAAAGACTCAGCAAAGAAACAGAAGATAAAGAAGATAAAATAAAAATATTAGAACTTTAAAATTCAATAACTAGAAATTTAAAAATAACCAGATGGGCTTAATAGTAAAATGAAGAAGACTGTTAAGAATCAGTATAGTTAAAAATAAATCAATAAAAGTTTTCCAATCTGCAGGACAGAAAAAGGATTTTTTTTAAAAATGAAAAAAGACTCAGACCTATAAGACAACACTAAAAGATCTAAATTTGTGCATGAGAAACAGAAGAAAAAAAGTGCAGTGCAGAAAAAGAAAACTGAAAAAATAATGACTTGACCAGGCAGGGTGGCTCACAACTATAATCTCAGCACTTTGAGAGGTCAAAGCAGGAGGACTGCTTGAACCCACGAGTTTGAAACCAGCCTGGGCAACATAATGAGACCCTACTTCTACGAAAAAATAAAAATAGCCAGGCATAGTGATGCATGCCTGTAGTCCCAGCTACTCAGGAGGTTGAGGCAGGAGGATCACTTCAGTCCAAGAATTTGAGGCTGTAGTGAACTAAGATTATACCACTGCACTCCCTGAACCACAAAGCAAGACGCTGCTTCTAAAAAAGGAAAAGGAAAGAAAGAAAAAAAATGGCTTTAAAATTTCCAAATTTGATGAATGATATACTCTTAACAGATTCAAGCTCAGAAACTCCACACAGGATAAGCAAACACAAAATCCACACTCATACACAAGAGAAGAACACAGAGAGTGGAACCAAGGGATACACCAAAATTTAAGTGGAGAAGGTACCAGCAAAGAGGGATGGAAACAGCCCACCTGTCAGAAAAAAGAGCTAAGGGAGGGGAAAAGCTGTGGGGGTAAAGGAGGAAGAAAGGAGCAGAGGAAGGAGGGAAGGGGATAGATCCAACATGGCCAAATTCCTCACTACAGACATATAAGATCAATTTGATATCAATATATGATTTCCTATAGTGGAGTCATCAGGACAGGCAACATTCCTCAATGGTTAGAAGCAAAGGCTCTGGTGTCAGATAGACCCAGCTTTAATTCCATATTCATCTAATTGTATGACATGGGACAAGTACGGCTGGCCCTCCATATCCATAAGTTCCACATCCATGGATTCAACCAACCATAGATTGAAAATATTTGGAAAATATGTACTGAATATGTAAATAGTGTTTTTTCCTTGACATTATTCCCTAAACAACAGAGTATAACAACTACTTACACAGCATTTACATTCTATTAGGTATTATAAGTAATCTAGAAATGATTTAAAGTACATAGGAGGATATGCATATGTTATATACAAATACCACAGAATTTTATATCAGGTACTTGAGAATCCTTGGATTTTGGTATCTGAGGAAGTTCCTGGAACCAATCCCCCATGAATACCAAAGGACAACTGTACTTTAAGTTCTCTGAGATTAGGTTTCCTCATTTGTAAAACATAGCATTAAAGACTATTTCTTTTTGTGTTCCACAATATTTAAGCATAGTGCCTGATGGATAATGGGTACACAGAAAAAAAAATTGATGAATGAATGGTTGAATGAACAAACTAAAAAAGGATTAAATGAGAATTGCTGCTGCTACTGTTCTTGGATTTTTAAGAACATGTACACTACCAACCTATACAAATTTTAACAAAACTAGATTTTCCTTGAATATTTTAAAAATAATTAAATATTGATTTGGTTTGTGCTTGTATCCCTGTTACAAGCACAATTTTATCGATTGTAAAAAAGAATTTCTATTCTCTGATGAAATTCTTTATCTTGTATCCCTGTTACCTACTGCTTTTGAGAGAAATCTCATTCTAAGACATAAATTTTCGATTAACACAGATATGATGTTACCCAGCAAGAAATAACAAAATCAAATTTCTAAACAAGTGAGATGAAATAAGGTGCCTGTACTTGCTTCCCTTGAGAGATTGTGTGTGTGTACAGCACACTATTCCACTCTTTCATTTCATTTACCTTGAACGTAGTAAGCCCTCAATAAATGCCATCAACTAAGTTTATAATTGTGGAAAAATAACTTAGTTACTGATTTTGCAGAAAATGTTCAATTGGGCTACCACCTAAAAAAAAAAGAAGTAAATGACCGACATCTTTAATATTTTTAATTAAAACTTCCCAACACTTGGAAGACACTTGATACAAAGCATTCTCAATCCCCACTGTGCTAAGTAATGAAGAACAGAATCTATTCAATAACCCACTAAACAATTAACCAAATGTTACAGCTATACAAAACAAATATGAATCACATAACAATGTAAATTCAAAAGTATATAGACATACAATATTATTTTTACATTACTGTTAATACAATTCTCATTTTGACAATACCTTTTTTTTTTTTTTTTTTTTTGAGACAGAGTTTCACTCTTGTTGCCCAGGCTGGAGGGCAATGGCGTGAACTCAGCTCACTGCAACCTCCGCCTCCCGGGTTCAAGCGATTCTCCTGCCTCAGCCTCCCTAGTAGCTGGGATTACAGCCACCAGTCACCACACCCAGCTAATTTTTTAAATATTTTTAGTAGAGACAGTGTTTCACTCTGTTGGTCAGGCTGGTCTCGAACTCCTGATCTCCAGCGATCCACCCGTCTCAGCCTCCCAAAGTGCTGGGATTACAGGTATGAGCCACAGCACCCAGCTTGATATTTTAAAAGTAAGGATTTTGAAAATTTATCAGTGTAGAAGCTTTATCTTATGCATGCCTTTCTAGAAAAAAAAATTAAAACCAAAGTGTTTAGATACTGGAGATACTTTCTTTCATCTTCCAAATACTACAAACAAAGATTCCAATAAAGAAAACCACAAGTTTGCTGAAGTTTAAAACATCTGGGCAATATCTTAAGATACTCATTTTTAAGAGCTCCATATTAAAGAATAGCCTGAAGGGTAGATGATAAATCTGCTCTAAAACTGAAAGTGTGTTTTTAATCCTATTGAATATAAACAGGTTTTTTCTTTTTTTTCTTAAGTGGGGGAACTATAATCCAGATGCAAAGTGCTGAAACACAAAATATTCCATAAAAGGAAACTTTAAAAATACAGACTAGCGTTCAATTTTAAAATAATCACAAGAATATGTTTTTACTGAGACATTAACAACTGTAAGTGTCAATAATCCTTTTGTAACTGCTAACTGAAAAATATACAGGTGATTATCTCATTATTGTGTTTCAGATCTTCTGAACAGGTTATAAATATACTTTTGTAAAGATGTCCCCAGCTGTAAACTCTCATAAGCTAAACAAAAAACTGAAGATGCATCTTTATTATGCATAAAGTTAATACTAATGCAAAAGTATGTTTCATTAACAATATCATTTGCCAAAATATACATTATAGAGAAATGATATCAAGGCATGGTACATGAGATCCTTAAACTCATATTTCCCACAGAATTTAAAATAAAACTGCCTGCCATGCTTATGAATTTGAAGAAATTATTCTGGTTTTTTTTTTTTTTTTTTTAAACAAAAACTCACACTAGACTCAGTAAAATGAGGAATACAAATTCCTTTCCTTTTTTTGAGACAGGGTCTCCCTTTGTAATGGAGGCTGGAGTGCAGTGGCATGATTTGGGCTCACTGCAACCTCCGCCTCCCAGGCTCAAGCCAACCTCCCACCTCAGTGCCATGAGTAGCTGGGACCATAGGCATGCAGCACTACGACCAGCTAATTTAAAAATATGTATTTTTGTTAGAGGCGAGGTTTTGCCATGTTGCTCAGGTTGGTTTTGAACTCCTGGACTCAAATAAGCCACCTGCCTTGGCCTCCCAAAGTGCTGAAATTATAGGCATAAGCCACTGTGCCCAGCCTGGAATATAAATTCTTTCCAGTACAAACTGGATTTCAAAAGTAAATCACTCTGAGAAAACCATCAACAGTCCATTTGAAAGCAAAAACAGGCCAGGGGTGGTGGCTCATGCCTATAATCCTAGCACTTTGGGAGGCGAAGGT
>NW_012104142.1:5997363-5998274 GCF_000951045.1 Mandrillus leucophaeus | reverse complement strand
TTTTGTATTTTTAGTAGAGATGGTGATTAACCATATTGGCCAGACTGGTCTTGAACTCCTGCCCTCATGATCCACCCACCTCAGCCTCCTGAAGTGTTGGGATTACAGGTGTGAGACACTGTGCCCAGCCAAAGTTACTGTTATCTATCAAAATTGATCACAAATATCCATCTGTTAACACTGATCTATAATAATTTCGCATATTTCAACTTTGAGTGTCTCCACATACAAATGGATACTCCCAAATGCTGATATAAATCCAATAGCATATGATTTAAATTAAGCATATTTATCACTTAGAAAGCATTTATAGAATTCTGTCAGAGCTTTTTCTTGATATTTCCCGTTTAGCATGTAGACTGTAGATTAATCACTTCTACTGCAACATAAGGTAGAAGCTCCTCGATTGCAGTGTTAGATGGATTTTGAAATAAAGAAGTTATCTCTGCCCTGGCATCGATATTGCTAAAACTATAGTTTGAGCCCACAAACATCTGCTACAAATGTGTGTGGAAATAGAAGTATCACTTTTTGTTTTAACTTTTGACAGAATGGGACATTGTATATAAAGCAGCTTGACATTACTTGTGATTCCAACTACATTAGCTGCTGTACAATAACTTTACCATAGTATAAGTTTTACATATAAGCACTGGTATGCCTCAAAATTAAGAAACCATATAAAGGCTGCTGCAGTGGCTCACACCTGTAATCCCAGCACTATGGGAAGCCAAAGTGAGTGGACAGCTTGACATTAGGAGTCTGAGATCAGGCTGGCCAACGTGGTGAAATCCTGTCTCTACTAAAAATACAAAAAGCTTAGCTGGGCATGATGGCATAAGGCTGTAGTCCCAGCTACTTGGGAGGCTGAGGTAGGAGAATTGCTTGAACCAGGGAGGTGGAGGTTGCAG
>NW_012104142.1:5994796-5996308 GCF_000951045.1 Mandrillus leucophaeus | reverse complement strand
GAGTGTAGTGGCATAATCTCTGCTCACTGTATCCTCTACCTCCCAGATTCAAGCAATTCTCCTGCCTCAGCCTCCTAAAGTAGCTGGAATTACAGGCATATGCCACCACACCCCGCTAATTTTTGTTCTGTTTTGTTTTTTGTTTTTTTTTAGTAGAGATGGGGTTTCACCATGTTGGTTAGCCTGGTCTCGAACTCCTGACCTCAAGTGATCTGCCCACCTCAGCCTCCCAAAGTGCTGGGATTACAGGCGTGAGCCACTGTGCCCAGCCTCCACATATATTTTTACTACTATCAGTAGCAACACATCTTAACAGATTCTACTTCAGATTATGCTGAATTAGTGTTTTCTGAAATTTTTTGAAAATATTCACGTCTGCAGATGTTTCATCGACTTTTCATGAAAGCTAATTTTTCAGTCACTTCAAACTCAGCATTGGCTCTTTGAATAAACAACCGATCAGTGTCAGTAACATCTGTTGGTTCATCAGAGCCAAGTAAAACCACTATCTTCTTTAATTGACTACTGATGTTACACCCAATGTCCTCAATTCACTTTTTCGTTTTTATTTTAGAGAAGGGGTCTTGCTGTGCTCCCCAGGCTGAACTCAAACTCCTGGGATCAAATGGATCCTCCCATCTCAGCCTCCCAAGAAGCTAGGACTACAAGTGCACACCACCATGCCTGGCTAATGTCCTCAATTCTGGTTTTTTTGTTTTGGGTGGTTTTTTTTTTTTTGGTTTTTTTTTTTGGTAGAGATGGGGTCTTGCCATCTTGTCCAGGCTAAACTTAAACTCCTGGGCTCAAGTGGATCCTCCCACCTTCACCTCTCAAAGTGCTGAGATTATAGGCATAAGCCACCACACCTGGCCTAAAATCCTCAATACTCTTTTTATTTTTATTTTTGTAAAGATAGGGTCTCACTATGTTGCCCCGGCTAGTCTTGAACTCCTAGGCTCATGTGATCCTCTTGCTTCAGCCTCCCAAAATGCTGGGGTTACAGGTGTGAGCCACTGCAACTAGCCTAATGTCCTCAATTCTTAAAGCAATGATGTTCACCAAATGGCTAATGATATTTTTTTTAATTTTTCTTTTCTGAAAATATTCTTTAGCTGCTACAATGAAACACAACTTAATTAACTCACCATTAGTAAATAGCTCTCCTTGCTTTGCTAAAAAATGGGCCACTTAAAACCTTACATTAAGTCCAGCCTCTTTTTCAGTATGACAGTGAGTGAGAGAAAAAGTGAGTGCATGAAAAATTCTGCTGTTATAACATATTATGTTTTAAATTTTTGAATTTTTATGAGAATTATGTTCCTATGAATTTGGAATACTGTAAGTGCTCAGCCCGGTAATGGCAATATATATTCTATTTCTTTAGTAGGGCATAATAAACCTAATGCTTTACCATCTAATTGGATAAAATAATCCCCAGTCCACTGTGCTTTAAAACCATGAGATTTTCTCCTTTTCTTGTTTTGACATATAGGTATGCCCTAGTAACAAAAA
>NW_012104142.1:5991411-5993756 GCF_000951045.1 Mandrillus leucophaeus | reverse complement strand
TGCCAACAGTCTATTGCCTTTTAGTGGCTACATAGCTTTCCATTGGGTAGCTACAACATAGTCTCTAGAATAAACATTTCGGTTATGTCTAGTTTTTTGGCTTTTATAGGTAATATGGAAATAAACATCTTTATACATATAGTTCGTGGATTAAAGAATACTTAAGGGCCGGGTGCGGTAGCTCACGCCTGTAATCTCAGCACTTTGGGAGGCTGAGGCAGGCGGATCACGAGGTCAGGAGATCAAGATCATCCTGGCTAACACAGAGAAACCCCGTCTCTACTAAAAATACAAAAAAAATTAGCCCAGCGTGATGGTGGGTGCCTGTAGTTCCAGCTACTCGGGAGGCTGAGGCAGGAGAGTGGCGTGAACCTGGGAGGCAGAGCTTGCAGTGAGCCGAGATCGCGCCATTGCACTCCAGCCTGGGCGACAGAGCAAGACTCCATCTCAAAAAAAAAAGAAAAAAAGAATACTTAAAATTTTGATAAATAATGTAAACGTCTCCTTCAAAGAGATTGTGGCAATTTATATCCTTACGATAGCTTATAAAAGTGCCTATTCTCTATAACTTTGCCCATACTACTTATTACTGATTTTTAAAATACTTGCCAATTTATTAGCAGGTTTATTTTGAATTCCTCATGAGAGGATGAACATCCTTTCAAATGTTTTACTGCCATTAATATTAATTTTTCTAGCATCATCTGTTCACAAACATTGCTCATTTTTAATACATAATTATTTCCTTCTTATTGACTTTTAGAAACTCACTACATATTAAAGAAGTAGGCCTTGGACTTTGATGTAATTGGTATTAAATAATTTTTTAACAAGTTTGTAATTTGTCTTCTGACTTTATGCAAATTTCTTGCCATGCATAAAAAAAATTTTTTGTATGGTCCTGTATCCATCTGAAGAATCTTTTTTTAAAAACAACTGTAGGGTTCGGGTAAGGGAAAAACTGCAAATGAAACCCAAAGAAAGTGAAAAAAGGAGCTAAATATGTAGAAATAGAAAACATACATCATGATCTACATAGAAACAACAAAGCCAAAGTTAGTTCTTTGAAACGCTAATAAAGAACTCTTACAAAGAAGGTACAAATAATCATTAGCAGAAATGATAGGTCATATACATATTTAAAAATTACAGAAAGATCCTATAAGGAAAAAATTATGCTAACACATTTTAACACTTAGACAAAATGTACAAATACTTAGAAAAAAAATTTTACCAAAGCTGATTTAACGAGTGAAAAAAAATCTAAAAAGTCCTTTAACTATTTTTTTTAATGGAACATTCCTACGAAGAAAACTCCAGGCTTCGAGGGCATCACCAGTGAATTCCACCAAACATGTAAGAAATAAAACCAACAGAAGTAAAACCAATCACAGACAAAATCTTCTAAAAACTAAAAAAAGGGAGGAACACCAAAAAGAGGGTTCATATTAAAATGAAGAACATCGGTTCATCAAAGACACTATTTAAAGAATGAAAGAGCAAATCCAAAAAGGTATATACCAACCAAAAAGTGTCATAGCCCTCAGTACAGAGACTTTTCATTTTAAAAGAAAAAAATTTTTTTTGTTTTTTTTGAGACAGAGTCTTGCTCTTGTCACGCAGTCTGGAGTGCAATAAAGTGATCTTGGCTCACTGCCACCTCTGCTTCCCAGGTTCAAGCGATTCTCCCACCTCAGCCTCCCAAGAAGCTGGGATTACAGGCACATGCCACCACACCTGGCTAATTTTTGTATTTTTAGTAGAAACGGGGTTTCACTATGTTGATCAGGCTGGTCTCAAACTCCTGACTTCAGGTGATCTGCCCGCCTTGGCCTCCCAAAGTGCTGGGATTACAGGTGTGAGCCACTACATCTAATCAAATTCACTAAAAATTCTTAAACAGGCCGGACGTGGTGGCTTGCACATGAATCCCAGAACTTTGGGAGGCTGAGGTGGGCAGACTACCTGAGGTCAGGAGTTCGAGATCAGCCTGGCCAACATGGTGAAACCCCAGTTCTTTCAAAAAATACAAAAATCAGCCGGGCATGCGCCTGTAGCCCCAGCTGCTGGGGAGGCTGAGGTGGGAGAATCACTTGAACCCGGGAGGTGAAGGCTGCAGTGAGTCAAGATCATACCACTGCACTCCAGCCTGAGCAACAGAGCAAGACTCTGTCTCAAAAATAAATACATAAATAAATACAAAATAAAAAATTCTTAAACACCGAATAGAAAACTGGGTAAAAAAACTTAAGTAATTCACAAAGAAGTATATCTAATTGATCAACATATAAATACATTTTTAAAAGCTTAACTTTATTAGTGGTCATGGTCAAGGAAATACAATT
>NW_012104142.1:5984841-5989936 GCF_000951045.1 Mandrillus leucophaeus | reverse complement strand
CAGTAACAAGTTAGGAGAGAAGTTCATTAGTTCTAGTGGGTCTGGAGTCACTGAGTGAACAACAGAAACCCTCTGAGAAGCATTGTAAATTATGTTAATAGATACCCTAATTTTGAACAACTCAGCTTAGAATAAACCCCACTCATGTTTCATTCTTTTTATATTGCTGTAACATAATCTGTAATTTGTGGCTTTTTTAAACATACAAAAGTATAAAAAATATATTTGTGTATATCAATTCTGTAACTACCCACTGCATAAATGTTCTTGTTTCTAAATACAACTATTTCACCTGCAAATAATATTTCCTTTTTTTTTATTATTTTTTTTTTTTTGAGACAGGCTCTTGCTCAGTCACTGGGGCTGGTGTGAAGTGATACAATCACAGATCACTGCAGCCTCAACCTCCCAAGTTCAATCAGTCTTCCTGCCTCAGCTCCTGAGTAGCTGACCACAAGTGTGCACCACCACACCCAGCTAGTTTTGTAGAGACGGTGTTTCACCATGTTACCCAGGCTTCCTATCTTTACTATTTTTATACCTTTCTGATTTTTATTAGAGTGTCATTATCTGACTTACGTTTTTAAAATGTCAACCAATCCATTGTGCTGACAATATACTGAAGGCAGCAAAGGTGGAAGGAAAGAAACTAAGAAGCTACTGCAAAAATCTAGGCAAAGGATGATGGTGGCACAAAAGGGAGGTGGGGGTACAGATGACTTTAGCGATGAAGATGGCATAAGTGATCAGATTTCAGGATATATTTCACAAGTGGTGCCAGTATAATTTCCTTAAGGATTAGATGTGAGATATAAGAGAAAGAGGAAAATCAAGAATGAGTCTCAGGTTTTTATCCTGAATAACTAGAAGGATAAAACTGCCATCAAGTGAAATAGAGAGGGCTGCAGGTGGAATAGGTTTTAGAGGAACAATTAGGAGTTCAGTGTTGGGACACATTAGGATATCAAAAATACAAGTGCATTCATTAAATAAATGCTGAAAGAACAAGTCACCTAATTTCTCAAACATGAATGACTCTCCAATCCTCCAATATTGCTATGACTAAGGACACAGAGTGCTATACTATAGGGCACACTCTACTTTACTCCAAGGAAATGATTCCTTGACATATGCAGGGAGAAACAAAATGGGCTCTTCTAAGACAGAACCAAAAGACCTAAATTCCCCTCCAGTATATTCCATATGATCTTTGTAATGCAAAAAACATGAGTAAAGGACTGGTATTCTTGGTGTAGTAGACAATACTGAGCTCCCAAAAGTTTCACGACAGAGGGAGGGAGGTAGGTAGGTAGGTAGATAGGTAAGTAAGTAGACAGAGAGAGAGATGTTAAATAAACACATTTGAGAAAAAGGAAAAAACAATCCCATGGCTCATGATTCTAGTGATGCAGTCATTCTGTGCCCCAGGGAGACCTGACAAATTTACCTCAAAAATGACATCTTTGATTTAAAATCTGAACTCTAATTTCCTGTTTACAATATGATACACTTTTTTCTTTGTTCCATGCTACCTCCTTTCATTCCTGCAAGAAAACTCATGAAGAACAAAATATTGTACAGATGAGAAAACTGAAGCATGAAATCATTACGATACACATAATACAAAGGTAGTCAAAATTAGAATCAATATCACATCCTTTGCCAACTATCTACCCCTCATAGAATATCTAATATGGTAAAGCTATCATACTAAAGTAGATATAAAACAAGATTAAAAAGTTACCACATGTAATATAAAAATATTTGGTAAAAAATCAATACTTCAATAATCACAATACTCTCCCCAGTTACTGACCATTATCATTAAGATTTGACCACTGCTGTACATCCTGCATATAAAATAATTTCACATGGTTTATGCTTGCTTTCCACTTACCTATAACTCATAACAATCTATATAATGTTTTGGTAGAAAATGCTTTCTTTTTGTTGTATGTGACATTAGGGTTTTTGTTGTTGTTGCTGTTGTTGTTGTTGTTTTGAGACGGAGTCTCGCTCTGTTGCCCAGGCTGGAGTGCAGTGGCGCGATCTCTGCTCACTGCAAGCTCCACCTCCTGGGTTCATGCTATTCTTCTGCCTCAGCCTCCCGAGTAGCTGGGACTACAGGTGCCTGCCACCACACCCAGCTAATTTTTTGTATTTTTTAGTAGAGACAGGGTTTCACCGTGTTAGCCAGGATGGTCTCAATTTACTGACCTCGTGATCCACCCGCCTTGGCTTCTCAAAGTGCTGGGATTATAGGCGTAAGCCACCGCACAGCCTCTTTTATTTTTATGAGCTAAAGATCATAATGAGCCAAAAACTTCTATATTCTTTAGTATGTATTTTACATACGGGCAATAAAATATATTACAAAACATTTTCCATTTTAAATTATTTGGCAGAAAATCTCCCATAGCGCTTAACTTATTATTATTATTTGCTACAGACTCTTCTTAAAAGCAAGAAGCAGCCCATTTTCTCCAGATGACTCATAAACTAAAGGCACAGTAGAATGAAATGCTCCAACTTAAAATACCAATGGCTAAATATAACCTCCTCCACAAGATCAGAAAATTCAGTGTCTCTCTTTATTCTATAAGAGCCATCTTAAAGGGTCACCTTTAAAAAACATAATTAGCAAGCATGGGGAAGGGACAGGAAAAATTAAATTAAAAATATTTTTAAATAACACAATTAGTTGCTAGGGTGATAAGCAAGAAGAAAAACCTAAAACAACATAAACTTCTTTCTTTAAGCACTCAGCAAAAAAGGAGAAAACCTCACAAAAAATAAAATTATGGTTTTTTTCTCATTCTTTAGGTAAAACACTTGTTTCTTTCATAAAAGCATTTAACGCCTTACTAGATGAATACTGGTCACAAATAACAAAAGTTATCGATGGTTTGAAGTGTAATTGGAAGACTTCTTCAGTCATTAAACAAATGAGAATCTAGTTCCAGTTGTTTCATTTGAGATTACCCTTTAGAGAAAGACTAGGGAAATACTCAGTAAATATTTTTAAAATATTGTGGATACTTATTTTGCATACAAAATTAAAATACAAAAACATCTGAAATTACTGGTTAATCAGAAGCACTAATAGTTTTTCCAAATAAGCAACAAGAAAAACTAGCCCAAGATCATTACAAACACAGTAAGACAGAGTGAAAAACAGAGGAAGAGTATAAGGAGGCAGGCTGACAAAGTGAAGCTAACTCTCAGAGACAAAGAACTGAAGAAAAAAAAATCTGACAGCTTTTGAGACATTAGATTTAGTCATTCCTAAGGCCCAACTGAACCCCTATGTGAGTGTGTGTGTGAGTAGTTTAGTGACTTGAGTCACTAAATTCCTTTTTTAACCTAACGTAGCACTAGTTTGGTTTCCCATCACTTGTAACCAAGAATCCTAATTTACTGTAAAAATATTATCTTGAGAAAAGGTAAACTAATTGTTTATATAGCTACAAAAAGGTATGGATTTTCAGGTGTACTACAATACACATTCCATCCTCCCTCCTTTTTCTACAAAGGAGAATTTTCTTTCCTTTTTTTTTTTTGGCCCACTAAAAAAGAAAAAATCATCAATTGGATTTACTACAGTAGTCAATGTCAGCGCCAACTCTTCAGAAAAGCACATGATTAAGAAAGTAAACTGAGAGCAATTTTCTTAAAGTAGTCAGCTTTTAAAAAACATAGTGTCACTTTTAAGAGAAAAATTAGTTGGAAGAGAATACAAAATGATAAGAGGAGTATTAGATTCACAGTGAAATTACTGATCATCTCTATATTTTTCATTTTGGTTTTATGTAATTTCTAATTTTTCAACAAAAACGTAACACTCCAAATCAGAAAGAAACATGCTACTTTTTAAATAAGGGTACATTTTTTTTTAAAGTGTTTTAACTTTCTTCATGGTCCCAGGCTATCTTTGCTTAAGCCAAATAGTCACATAGTTTTGAGAGGTGAAATGCTTATTTAGCCCAATTCAGCAAAGTACCTACTGCGTTTAAAGCAGAATACCAAATCAAAAATGTAGTTCCTTCAGCCAGGTACAGTGGCTCATGCCTGTAATCCCAGCACTTTCAGAGGCGGGCTGATCACTTGAGCCCAGAAGTTCGAGATCAGCCTGGGTAACAAAATGAGACCCTTTCTCTACAAAAAATATTAAAACAAACAAATAAATAAATTGTAGTTCCTAGAAGAAACTATAGACAGACTTCAGTGAATTTATTTGTTTATATAGTTTAAAACATTTTCTTTTTGGTGTGATGTTTGAATTGCAATAACGTTTAACCAGGCTTTATGCTACATTATGGCCCAATTCAACAATATTGAGAATATACTCTGAAGTGTGTGAGCTGCTTCATTCTGTTATTTTTATTTTCTATCTGCTGACAATTTTCAAAGTATCCACTCATTCTCCAAATCAGCTGCAATACAGTTTTCATATAATCTCTGAAAATAATTTCAGGCAAAATACCTTCCATGATTATTAAGAAAGCAAAGTGAAATAATGAAGTTACCCGGTTTAGATCCTATTTTCTACTACAATAAATAGTTATCAAAGTTCCATTCCAGAGGTATGTAAAGAGATACCTCTAATACAGCTCAACTTCACTGAAACATTTTAAAAGTTTATAAATTTTGGCCAAAAAACCCCAATAAGACTTTTTTATTCCGTAATTAAATTTTAAAAGTTTATGTTCACTTTTCTTTTTGAGATGGAGTCTCGCTCTCGTCACCCAGGCTGCAGTGCAGTGGCGCGATCCCAGCTCACTATAATCTCCACCTCCCGGGTTCACGCCATTCCATTCTCCTGCCTCAGCCTCCTGAGTAGCCGGGATTATAGGTGCCCGACACCACGCCCGGCTAATTTTTTGTATTTTTGGTAGAGACGGGGTTTCGCCATGTTGGCCAGGCTGGTCTCGAACTCCTGATCTCAGCTGATCCGCCTGCCTCAGCCTCCCAAAGTGATGAGATTACAGGCATGAGCCACTGCGCCCAACCTATGTTCACTTTCTTTAACATCAACACAGATTTACATGATCTCTACTAAAAGTATCATTTAAGATTCCAATAGGCAACCATTTTG
>NW_012104142.1:5977300-5984421 GCF_000951045.1 Mandrillus leucophaeus | reverse complement strand
GCTAATTTTTTGTAGAGATGGAGTTTCATCATGTTGCCCAGGCTGGTCTCGGACTCCTGAGCTCTCCTATCTCGCCCTCCAAAATGCTGGGATTACAGGAAACATCAATGCAAACAACAATCTAGTACTCAAGTTTTATACAGAATATATTTTATAACAGATATATTTTTATATTTTCTTTTCCATGCAGTCAATAAGACTGATATGTTTGCCATTTATATTTCTGCTTCCAGTAATAGGACATAACATTCCCCCCTCTCATGATTACTTCTTAATTTTCCTTTATGACTTGTTTTTCTGGCCAGTCCATTAACGTAGATTTCCTTAAATTCTAGGTCTAGTTTTCTCATCCAAGAGATTTTTCTTTTTCTTTTTTTTTTTTTTTTCTGAGATAGAATCTCACTCTGTCACCCAGGCTGGAGTGCAGTGGCGCGATTTCGGCTCACTGAAACCTCTGCCTCCTGGGTTCCAATGATTCTCATGCCTCAGCCTCCTGAGTAGCTGGGATTACAGGTGTGCACCACCACGCCCCGCTAATTTTTTGTATTTTTAGTAGACAGGGGGTTTCACCATGTTAGCCAGGATGGTCTTGATCTCCTGACCTCATGATCTGCCCGCCTTAGTCTCCCAAAGTGCTGGGATTACAGGTGTGAGCCACTGCGCCCGGCCAAAAGATTTATCTTGAGTGATCATATCCACTCACTCCATTTTTATGTTCATAATTCTTATATTGCTATCTTGAACTTCAGGATAAATGAGACCAGCTAGATTCAAATCTCTTCAATTCCTACTTATGTCACAGTAAGCAGGTCTCTGTGCCTCAGTTTTCTCATCTGTAAAACAGCAATAATAATGATAAAGACCACTCGCAGTGGCTCATGCTTGTAATCCCAGCACTTTAAGAGGCTGAGGTGGGAGGATCACTTGAGCCCAGGGGTTCGAGACAAGCCTAGGCAACATAGTGAGACCCAGTCTCCATAAAAAATTTAAAAAAAAATTGTTTTAAATAACTATTTCATGGTAGTATTCTCATGAGCATTAAGTGTAATAATACATGCAAATCATTTGCCACAATGCATAAATGATAGATCTGAGGTCTGGCATTGACCGGCCTTTTCCTACAATTGTATAAGAACCATACTCCTGCCCTGGGGCAAGTTAACTTCAAATATCATTGTCTCTAAACCACAATGAACGATTCCTTCCTCAAGAGTCTGTTGTGTCTAGCAAGATTACCAGCTTGTTGTCAATACCAGAGAATGTGAAAACTGGAAGTTCAGAAACTGGCAAAAAATAAATTGTTACACAGTTGTAAAATGAGTAAATCTGTTTAAACTGAAGATATTTAACTAGATAGCTAAGTCCTAGAACTTCCACTGTGCTCCCTCTTCCAGGACTTAGAATGTGCCTGGGCCCTTGAGCACTCAGTAAAGTCTTGATAAATTGATGTCTCAATGCTCACAGTTGGTCAAGATGTTTTAAAAAACACTCCTCAGGCCAGGCATGGTGACTCACACCTGCAATTCCACTGCTTTGGGAGGCAGCGGCGGGAGTATTGCTTTAGGCCAGGAGTTTGAGGCCAGTTTGAGCAACATAGCAAGAGTCTGTCTCTGCAAAAATTTAAAAATGCGCCAGGTGTGGAGGCACACACCTGTAGTCCTAGCTACTTGGGAAGCTGAGGCAGGAAGATCACTTGAACCCAAGAGTGTGAGGTTACAGTGAGCTATGATCATGCCCCTGCACTCTAGCCTGGGCAACAAAGTGAGATTCAGTCTCTAAATAGATGTATAAAAACACCGGTAAATGAATGGGAAATCATTTAGGAAGCAGCTTATACAAATATTTGTTCAGAGACTGTTAAGACCTTAAGGATATGATTTAAGAATATTAAAGGGTACATGTCAATCTGAAATAAAAGATATTAACAATAATACATAGTACAGTAAATTAAAAAAAAAAGGATATTAATACATAGTACTATACTATGTATTATCATTAATATCCTTTATTTCAGGTTGACAAATACCTTCCCAACCTGACTATAACACCTCTCACTCACTTTTTAAACCACTAAGTCTGCTGACTGCACCTACCAGATAACCTTCAATTCCACCTCTCTCCTCTTTAATCTCACTGACATGTTTCAACGCCTCCTGATTTCTCATTTGGACTATTCCAGCAGTCTAACCGGGTTTTTGTTTTGTTTTTTGTTTTGTTTTGTTTTGTTTTGAGACAGGTCTCTCTCTCTGTCACCCAGGCTGGAGTGCAATGGTGCAATCTCGGCTCAGTGGAGCCTTAATCTCCCAGGCTCAGGTGATTCTCCCACCTCAGCCTCCTTAGTAGCTGGAACCACAGATGCATATATATATATATATATATATAGTACAACCTGGTTTAATGTCTTTATATCTAAAACCACTCTAAATTCTCCAACTCACATACTATGCTTCAGTCATATTGAGCTGTTCTCCAACTTTAGTATATGTGTTGCCTAAGTGAGTACCAGGTGTTCTCATAAAATGCTTTTCTCATGTCTCTGTATAAAGACTATTCACAAGTATAACCATGCCACACACTCATTTTCCAATCTATCATTGTGTCTAAGTTCCTACTTGTCTTTAAATACTCAGCTTAATGCATCATCTTCTCTGTGAAGCCTATTCTAGCTGTTAATCTTCCAACTCTAAACTAGATATCCCTCCTCTATGCTCTTAGAGGTCCCTTTCAAGTATTTATCGTAAAACTTACCACTTGCCTAATGAATTACTATGTGAGTCCTCAGAATTCTGAGAATGGCTGCTCATCTGTACAGCGGCTAATAATATCTACACTGAAGGATTGTTATAAGGATAAATACATGAAGTACCTAGCACTTAAAAAAAGTTCCAGTAAATGATGGCTATACTGTATTATTAGCATTTTTCTCAAAAGTAAGCACCCTAATATTCTCTTTCCTAACTCCAGTAGCTATCCCAATACTTGGCAAAAAATAAGTTGTTACACAGTTGTAAAATGAGTAAATCTATGTTTCACAAAGATGATTCCTATAGCATTGTAAGAGATGAATTTGAGGAAGTCCTGCAAAAGACCCTTTAGGACCTCAGAAGAGAATCACTTTTAGAATTTTTTAAAAACAAAATACATATTCCATACAGACCCAGATTTGGCACCTCATTTGAGAATTACTACTAAAGGGAGTTTCTGTTAATTTATGTGGTAGTAGGAGTAGGGGGTTGGAGAGATGGAAGGGGACCCAATCCTTCATGTGTTGTTGGAATAGAAGAAACAGAGCCAGAGAGGTGAGTGCTATGGCACCTAATGTAAGAGATGAAGGGCTGGGCGCGGTGTAATCCCAGCACTTTGGGAGGGTGAGGTGGGCAGATCATTTGAGGTTGGGAGTTCCAGGCCAGCCTGACCAGCATTGAGAAACCCCATCTCTACTAAAAATACAAAATTAGCTGGGCATGGTGACACATGCCTGTAATCCCAGCTACTTGGGAGGCTGACGCAGGAGACTCGCTTGAACCCAGGAGGCAGAGGTTGCAGTGAGTGCAGTGAGCCGAGATCATGCCATTGCACAGCCTGGGCAACAAGAGCGAAACTCCGTCTCAAAAAAAAAAAAAAAAAAGATGTTGCTGGGCGCGGTGGCTCACGCCTGTAATCCTAGCACTTTGGGAGGCCAAGGCGGGTGGATCACCTGAGTTTGGGATTTCGAGACCAGCCTGGCCAACATGGAGAAACCCCGTCTCTACTAAAAATACAAAAAATGAGCCGGGCATGGTGGCACGTGCCTGTAATCCCAACTACTCGGGAGGCTGAGGCAGGAGAATCGCTTGAACCTAGGAGGCAGAGGTGGTGGTGAGCCGAGATTGAACCACTGCACTCCAGCCTGGGCAACAGGAAAACAAGAGCAAAACTCCATCTCAAAAAAAAAAAAAGAAGAAGATGTGGGCAACAAACATAAAAGTAAAAAAGAGAGGTGAGATTTGAGAGCCATTTCAAATGGCAATAAGAGTTGGTGAGCAACCTGGGGAATCAAAGATGGCTAAAAACATCTAGTATGACAAAATAAGTTAATTGTAATATCAAGTCAAGAAGCAAGGCACACAAATTTTAGAAACCGGCAAGGTCAAAAGGGAGAGAGAACTGAGTAATGGTAAGATGTAGCTGAAATAACTGAGCATGCCACTCAGGCTGTATAGAGAGAGTCAAGTCAAACTAGGAGGAAGCTAAACAGGAAGCTAACATAGATTACTTTTTTAAAAGCAGTCCTGGGTAGGAAGTAGGTTCAGAACATAGTTATAAAAGATGATCAAATGGAATGGAGATAAAAGTCATTATAAAAGAGGAGTCCAAGAAAGTGTGGTGATTAGTATTAGAAATGTCATCTACATGAGAACTAATGGGATAGCAGAAAACAAAATATTTGTAAAAAAGGAACCAAAGTTTTCAAAGAACTTGAAGAGATCTAAAACAGTGACACAGATGAGAACTCCAAAAGCTTTCCAACAATTTTTCCTTAGGCTAATCTAGTGTTTACCTATGACTAAAGTGGCTAACTGAAGCTTGCTTCTACTTCATAAATCAGAACCTACCATTGTCATCCAGAACAACTACTCTCATGGTATTTTTTCAATAGATTCTTGACAGTTTCTTATGGCAGGAAAAATACATTCTACATCAGGTGATTTTCATATACTATAAGACAAAAATAACAGCAAAAGAAAAATCTGATTTTACATTAAACAATGCTCATTTGATAATCTTATCCTACAAGATATAATTAAACCTTTCATTCTAAAGGTTCTGGTAAGGGAATGACTCAGATGGGAACAAGAAAAAACTTCATATATATATATATATGTGTCACAACGAAGAACATTTCTGCAGAAATACATGTTTTCTGGGAAGCTTCCACTGTTCTCATCATCATGGTTATTCTCATTACTATGCATAGTTCCAAAAGCAACAAAACAATTTCTTATTAAAGTAGTTAAATTCAACAAAGAAATAAAACTAAATCTTACCACTCTCAAAAGCTTAAGGGAATTATTATATTTTATGGCTATTCATAATATTTTAGTACATTTTAAATGATCCAACTACAGTGTCTTTTCGTAAGTACTTTGGTATCATCATGCAATTTTAATCCATATGCTTAAACCCCTTTCACAGTTTACAGGAACAAAGCAGTTTTGATTCACAACAATGCCCTGCAGTCAAATATGCTCATGAGGTATTAATTTACAGCTTCATCTGTGATCAGTTAAACTGCATATGAAATCTTAAACATCCTTAAAAAGTTCACCACAAATAGTTCAATAAGAGATTTTTTGGTAACATTACTTTAACAAAAAACATGTAAGATTAAATTCTATTGTAAAATAAAACCAAATGCCACTTGCTTTTAAGGATAACCCAGTAACAAAACAATCTTTTAAACTGTCACCTTTACACCTAAAATATTAATTAAAAATGTAACACTGCTATCAAAAACATGTGCTTTGTAAGCTTTTGCAAGAAAAGTCACAGATTAAAAAAAAACAAAAACCAATTTCATGAAAAAATGTGCATATTTCAACAAACAAAATGTCTCTTTAATCAGTCCTAGGAGCCAGATTTATTAAAATGTCAGATCAACCTGAATCATACCAAAACAAAAGATTAAAATTATCAGTTTTTCCAAACAACTAAAATGTCAGGTCCATACAAGTTACAGACAAAGACAGCAATAATTTTTTTAAAATGAAATAAATTTCCAATGCAGCTCATATTAGTAAAAAACAATAATAACTAACTTCTCAGAAAACTAGCAGTTTTGATCTTTGTATTTATGTAATCTGAACCTTATGGTATTTACTCAGATTTTTTTCTTAGCTAGATAAAGTAATAGTTATTTTGATTGGTATTCTAAGTCAATCCAAGGAATTATTATCTCATATAACAAAAATTCCAGAGCTACAGCAGCTCCAGGAATAGGTAATTTATAATGCCTCATCAAGATCAGGGACCTAAGTTCTTTCCATGTTTTTCCTGTGTCATCTTTAGTGTGGTGACTTTTTGCCCCCTAACGGTTTCAAAGTAGCTACACTAGTTGCAAGTAACAATTTAATGTCTAAGATCGTAAGAGAGACTGCCTTCCCCTTGCTTATATTTCTTTACCAAAAAAGTGAGGGAAGTACTTGCTCTCAAGGCCATAAATCAATGGGAGAGGGCATAAAATTACCATTATTGATTTGGATTAATTCAGACTCAGCCCATGAGCATAAGAAGAACCCAACTTCCCAAAAAGCACATGGGTATCTGATACGTGATGAAAACCAGGGCATCAGATCAATAGTATCAAAAGTAAAGCATCAAATCAACACTATCTTCACATATTGTGTATAATACATAATAGCCATTATTTCCTTTACGTGCATCAAATGAATTATTATTCAAGTTGAGTATACCTTATTCAAAATTTCTTCTGAGACTCTTGTCGGCTCACAAAAAATTTCAGACTTTGGAGCATTATTAATTTCAAATTTTCAAATTATGGATATTTAACCTGTATATACACCAGTGGTAAACCTTTTTGTCACCCTTAATATCTCAACTTAACTGAGTATCTCACTAGAAAACTTAATTTTGCACCTAAATTAGGAAAGACAAAATAACTACAATTCAAAATATGTGTCAAACTTTCCGTAAAACCAAAGGACTCAATCAATACATGCAAGAACTTCTGATTCCTCCTGAAACCTCACTAAAACTCTGAAAGACAAGAAAAAACAAAAAAATAATGGTGACAAAATTTTGGACAGTGGAAAGCAGAGTGAGGTGCAGTGATCAACTCAATAGACCCAAGAAAGCTAAATTCTAAACAGCAGGGAGAAAATCAAATTTATACTGCCATAGCTCCAAAAGCATTACACTGGGTCGCATTAGGAATCTCTACAAATAGAAGTGACAGCATTAAAACCTATTTAGAGGTGGCCATAGTGGTGAGCACCCATAATTCAAACTATCTGGGAGGCCGAGGTGGGAGAGAAGTACTTGAGGCCTGAAGTTAAGACACCAGCCTGGGCTACAAGGCAAGGTCCCAACTCTAAAATGTGTGTGTGTGTGTGTGTGTGTGT
>NW_012104142.1:5968147-5977235 GCF_000951045.1 Mandrillus leucophaeus | reverse complement strand
GTGTGTGTGTGTGTGTGTGTGTGTGTGTGTGTGTGTATTTAAACTTGTTTAAGGCCAGGTTCAGTGGCTCATGCCTATAATCCCAGCACCTTGGGAGGCAGAGGCAGACGGATCACTTGAGGTCTGGAGTTCAAGACCAGCCTGGCCAACATGGCAAAATCTTGTCTCTATCAAAAATACAAAAATTAGCTGGACACGATGGTAGGCGCCTATAATCCCAGCTACTCATGAGACTGAGGCACGAGAATCCCTTGAACCCGGGAGGCGGAGGTTGCAGTGGGCCAAGATCACACCATTGCACTCCAGCCTGGGCGACAGAGTGAGATTCTGTCTCAAAAAAAAAAAAAATCTTGTTTAAAAAGTAGCTAGTTCTAAGATTCCCCTCTTGTACTCTGCACAAATGGGCAAATGCCCTTCTTTCCTCATCAAGGCAGAAAATGAAGGGCTACTTTTTAGCAAGAATAATTAGGGAACTGGAAGAATATATTGAAAACATAAGGTCTAAAAGAAGACTGACATACTGTGGCAGGGGCCGGTGGCTCACACCTGTAATCCCAGCACTTTGGGAGGCCGAGGTGAGCAAATTACTTGAGTCCAGGAGTTCAAGACCAGCCTGGGCAATATAGTGTGACCCCATCTCTACTATAAATAAAAAATTAGCTGGGCATAGTGGTTCTTGCTTATAGTCTCAGCTACTTGGGAGACTAAGGAGGATTACTTGAGCCCAGGAGGTCTAGGCTGCAGTGAGCCATGATCATGCCGCTGCATTCCAGACTGGGCAACAGAGCGAGACCCTGTCTCAAAAAAGAAAGAAAAGAAACAAACATAAAAAATAAAAATTAAAAAAAGTGAAAGAAGGAAAAGGACATATTGGTTAAATGTTGACCAAAAGAAAGAAGTCTGACTACATGTAATTGTTATCAGATAAACTTTAAAATAAAAGATGATCAACTAGGAAAGAAAGGATCATAACAAAATTATTTAAGTTCACATTACCAGTAAGACAAGGTAATTTTAAAAGTATATGCATCTAATAAAATAGTCTCAAAATGCATCGAGCCAAAAGAAAAGAAAAAAGAAAAAGAGAGAAAGAAAGAGAGGGAGAGGGAGAGGGGGAATGGGAGGGAGGGAGGAAGGGAGGAGAGAGGGAAGGAAGGAGGGAGGATGGAAGGGAGGGAAGGAGGGAAGGAGGGAGGGAGGAAGGAAGGATACTAAACTTTGACACTTCTAATTTTATTCTCCTTCTTGACTCTCAGAAGGTAGGAACTTGGAAACAGCACATTCCTATAATCAATCTGGTCTAAGAAATGATCTAATGATACCATGAGCTAATGATACCAGCATCATGGAAGTCTGCTACAAAGTAGCCCATTCAGATCATATAATAGAGACTTAGACACTAGACAAGTCCTACCCAGACACAATTAATTGTCTTTTAATTTCCTACTCTTACAAATAAGCAGAGGCAAAGATCACCAGACATTTGAAAAAAACTACAAGTGTGAAAGAGAACAAAATAAACAGAAATTTTAAATGGCAACTTGGAGAAAAAAGAGACATGCAGGGGGGGGAAGAAAGCCTTGCGAACAAAACCCATCTACCATTAATATCCTCAGAGAAATGAGAGAAGATACTGCATTCGTGAGACAAGAACAGATGCTATTTTTTAAAAGTATCAACAAATACTATTTTTAAAGTATCAGAGAATATGAATCCTTTGAATATTAAAAATGACAGCAAAAATTCTCAGAAAGTAGAATAAAATTAGAAGAGAAAATAAAATTTACATAACTAATCCAATATGTCCAATATCCATATAAACTGGAAGTTTTAAAAGATAACAAATAGGAAGAAATCAAATAAATGAATAAAGAAAATTTCTAAGAAGTGAAGGATATAATACTCCATATCAAAAGAATCCACCACCAATGTGCTGAGCAAAATGGATGAAGAGAAACCCATACCAATTTGTTACAATGACAAAGATAATCCTAAAAGCTTTTGAAGAAAAAAACGTTTCCAACAAAGGATCAAGAATCAGAATGACATCAGATTTTCCCACAGCAACAATGAAAGCTAGAAGATAATGGAATAGCACTTTGAAAATGGAAAGGCAATTTTGACAAAAACCAAAAATGAAACATGCAACTGAGACTTACAATAGTTTTGCACCAAAAAATGCCCACTTTAAGTTGCATTTACAATAACCGAAACACCAAAAAAGGGAGTAAGATCACTCAAATCTGAGCAACCATGTTATTTCAATTCTATATGGAGACCAAGAAAAACAGAGTTGTAGTTTTATTCAGAGTGCTTCCAACTGTCATTCTGAGACTTGACTAAAACTTACAATGTTCATGTGCTTTCTTCCTCGTGGTAGAAATCAAGCAAAATGAAGGGTAATGAAAATAGTAACAGTGTTTTATTTGCAGTAAAATTAGAAACAATATAGCCACCAAGTATTGCAAATTAATAGAGAATATATGGAATAATCAATTATGATATAGAAAAATTATAAATGTAGGCTGTAATCTCTGTCAAAATCAGCTGTCTTGGAGTAGGAAGAAAACACAAAATCCAGTGGTGGAAAGAGAATCCAGTGGCGGAAATTCACTAACCAGAGCCTATAAAAAATACTTCTTCAAAGTGAGAAGAGTACCATCAAATGTATAACCATACCACTAATCTGCCAAGTTAGCAATAAGACAAAGATGCCCATCCCACTAATACTTAACATTATACTGGAATACTAGCCAATACCATCAAACAATATAAAGCAAATTAGAAGTATAAATATTTGGAATTAAAAGGTAAATCCTTTACTACTTGAAGCTGTTATTATTGTATAGTTTTAAAAATTACAAAAATAGGGCCGGGCGCGGTGGCTCAAGCCTGTAATCCCAGCACTTTGGGAGGCCGAGACGGGCGGATCACGAGGTCAGGAGATCGAGACCATCCTGGCTAACATGGTGAAACTCCGTCTCTACTAAAAAAAAAAATACGAAAAACTAGCCGGGCGCGGTGGCGGGCGCCTGTAGTCCCAACTACTCAGGAGGCTGAGGCAGGAGAATGGCGTGAACCCGGGAGGCGGAGCTTGCAGTGAGCTGAGATCCGGCCACTGCAGTCCAGCCTGGGCAGCAGAGCGAGACTCTGTCTCAAAAAAAAAAAAAAAAAAATTACAAAAATAAAAAAATTAAAAACTAGGTGGGCAAACAATGAATACACAAAAGTCAGAACCTTTCACTGACATAAACTTAAGCCAGCTAAAGAAGATCTTGATTCACAAAACCAATAAAAAAGATAGTAAGACATATAAGAAAATAAACTTTAAAAACTCTTAAAAGCATTAACAGAAGGCTTGAGACAGGAGCAGTGAAAAGACACGCCATGTTCTTGGTTAGGAAGATTCAATGTCAATTTACCTCAGGCTAATTTCTAACTTTAACATAATCCCCATATCAAAGCACAGGATTCAGAGCTTTTTTGTCTTTTGTGGGAAGGATGGTACAGATGAGACAACAAGATGAAATACTGAAAAATAAAAAGAATAAAGTAGGAAATTTTGAAAAACTGAAGAAATGAGAGAGGGAATAGCCCAATTTGGAATAAAACTATTTTAATATGTCAAAAATAAAACTGGAACATGGACAAAAAGTCACAGCATGGAACATAAAAAGTCAGTCCAAAAATAAAACCAAAATAAGCACAGAAATTTACATGTAGTCAAAGTGGCATCTTAAAATAATGAGAAAGAGATGCAATACCTAATAAACAGTATAGAGCAACTGGACGAATAGCTAGCTATAAAAAATAAAGTAGGCCAGGCACAGTGGCTCACACCTGTAATCCCAGCACTTTGGGAGACCGAGGTGAGCGGATCACAAAGTCAGGAGATCCATACCATCCTGGCTAACACAGTGAAACCCCATCTCTACTAAAAATACAAAAAATTAGCCAGGCTTGGTGGTACACGCCTGTAGTCCCAGCTACTTGGGAGGCTGAGGCAGGAGAATCGCTTGAAACCGGAAGGCGGAGGTTGCAGTGAGCTGAGATCACATCACTGCACTCCAGCCTGGGTGACAGAGCAAGATCCGGTCTCAAAAAAAAAAAAACAAACACACACACACAGACATCACCAAAAAGACACAATTCCACCAAAAAATAAGTGTGTTAGAGATGATATGAACAAATATTTTACATAAAAGAGAAAAGTAAACTTTTTGTTTGTTTTAAGAAAGAGAGTCTAATTCTGTCACCCCCGCTGGGTGCAGAGGTACAATAATAACTCACTGCAGACCTAAACTCCTGGGCTCAAGTGATCCTCCTCCCTGAGCCTTCTGAATAGCTGGGACTACAAGCACATAATACCACACCAGTTTAATTTTATTTTTTAGAGATGGGGGTCTCCCAACATTGCCAGGGCTGATCTCAAATTCCTGGTTTCAAGCAATCCTTCTGCCTCAGCCTCCCAACTTGCTGGGATTACAGGCCTGAGCCACTTCACTTGGTCACAAACGGTTTTTAAACAAGATGCTGAACTTCATTCATGAAAAAAGAAATTGGGAGGTAAGATGAAACATCACTATTTAGTGATCAAACTGGCAAAAAAAGAAAAAAGCAAAAAGCAGAAGTTTGGCAGATCTGTTGCTGAGGCTCTGGGTAAAAGCACTCAATTTTTTTTTTTTTTTTTTTTTTTGAGATGAAGCCTCACTCTGTCACCCAAGCTGGAGTACAGTGGTACAATCTCGGCTCACTGCAACCTCCAGGTTCAAGCAATTCTCTGGCCTTAGCCTCCCAAGTAGCTGGGACTACAGGCGTGAGCCACCACGCCCGGCTAATTGTTGTATTTTTAGTAGAGACGGGGTTTCACTATGTTGGCCAGGCTGGTCTCAAACTCCTAACAGTGATCCACCCACCTTGGCCTTCCAAAGTGCTGGGATTACAGGCATGAGCTACCGTGCCCTGCCTCAAGTTTTATTTTATTTTTTATTTATTTATTTTTTTAGATGGAGTCTCACTCTGTCACCCATGCTGGAATGCAGTGGCGCGATCTCGGCTCACTGCAACCTCGGCCTCCTAGATTCAAGCAATTCTTCCTGCCTCAGCCTCCCAAGTAGCTGGGATTCCAGGCGCCTGCCACCATGCCCAGCTAATTTTTGTATTTTTAGTATAGATGAGGTTTCGCCATCTTGGCTCTGCTGGTCTTGAACTCCTGACCTTGTGATCCACCTGCCTTGGCCTCCCAAAGTGCTGGGATTACAGGCATGAGCCACCGCGCCCAGCCAGCCTCAATTTTTTTTATAAAGCCAAGAACAAGAGGGACAAACAAAAATCAAAAATCATTGTGTTAAAAAATAAGGATTATAAGATTAAAGAATCCAACTAATGGCTATTATAAAAGACATATAAAAAGCAAAAGGACTCCTAATGTATAAATGTGAAAGAAGCTGAGTGTGATGGCTCACATCTTTAGTCCCAGCTACTCAGGAGGCTAAGACAGGAAGATCGCTTGAGGCCACAAGTTAGAGGATGTAGTGTGCTATCATCATGCCTATAAACAGTCATTGTACTTCTGCCCGGGCAATATATCCAGACCCGAACTCTAAAAATAAAAATAAAAAAAGTGAAAGAAGGAAAAGGATATATTGGTTAAATGCTGACCAAAAGAAATTAACTACATGTAATTGTTATCAGAAAAACTTTAAAATAAAAGATGATCAACTAGGAAAGAAAGGATCATAACAAAATTATTTAAGTTCACATTACCAGTAAGACAAAGTAATTTTAAAAGTATGTGCATGTAATAAAATACTCTTAAACTACATCAAGCCAAAAAAATCTGGAAAAAAATGGACAAACCTAACATCACAGTAGATTTGTTTTGTTTTGGATTTTTTTTTTTTTTTTTTTTTTTTTTTTTGAGATAGGGTCTCACTGTCACCCAGACTGGAGTGCAGTGGTGCAATCTCGGCTCACTGCAACTTTCACCTCTCAGGATCAAGCAATTCTCCTGCCTCAGCCTCCCGAATACCTGGGCTTACAGGTGCCTGCCACCACGCCTTGCTAATTTTTGTATTTTCAGTAGAGATGGAGTTTTGCCATGTTGCCCAGGCTGGTCTCAAACTCCGGAGCTCAAGCAGTCCACCCACCTCAGCCTCCCAAAGTGCTGGGATTACAGGGGTGAGCTACCACACCCACCCTCACAGTAGATTTTGACACAACATTTTTCTTTTACTGACCAGTCAAGCACACAAATAAACAAAGATTATATTCAGGAAATAATAATTAACAAGCTTGAATATGTATGGATCATATAATGATATACTGAATATATGAGTTTCTGTATCCAATAATTAGGTAATCTATATTTTTATCAAATATACATAAAACATTATGAAAGTAGTCATGTACTGGCAAAATATAAATCTCAAAAACTTCTAAGTTTTTGAGCATAGATCTCACATGGAACTTAGTCTCTGACCACAATGTACAATCAAAGAACAAATAGCTTTTTAAAAGCCCGTATTTCTAAACAATTGTCAAACAATCAACGGGTCAAAAAGAAATCATAAAAGAAATTTAAAACACTTCAAAATGAAAGACTAAAAAACTATCTCACACAGTCTAGGTCACATAGAAAAGGTATTCTGAGAAAAAATTATAGACTTAAGTGCTCATCTTAGAAATGAAAAAAGCATGTAAACGAATGAGCTAAGTATTCTTATTAAGATATTTAAAGGCCGGGCGCAGTGGCTCATGCCTGTAATCCCAGCATTTTGGGAGGCTGAGGCAGGCAGATCACCTGAGGTCAGGAGTTCGAGACCAGCCTGGCCAAACGGTGAAATCCTGTCTCTAACTAAAAATAGGAAAATTAGCTGGGCGTGATGGCAGACGCCTGTAATCCCAACTACTTGGGAGGCTGAAGCAGGAGAATCGCTTGAACCAGGGAAGTGGAGGTTGCAATGAGTCGAGATCATGTCACTGTACTGCAGTCTGTGCAACAAAGTAAGACTCCATCTCAAAAAAAAAAAAAAAAAAAGAGAGAGAGAGATATTTCACACAATCCCATATAACTACACATACCACTGAGATTAAACAGGTAAACACCACTTCCCAAAAAGCCAGCAAGTAAATGGAAACCTCCGTGCTACAACTGCAAGTAACTGAATTCAGCTAACAACCAGAAACAGCTTGGAAACATTCACCCCTAGAGCCTCCAGAAGGGAGCATGCACTATCCTCACAGCATCTTGATTTCTGCCTTGTAAAACCTGGAGCTGAGAACCAGCTGAGTGAGACACACTGTATCAGATTTCTGGCCTACAGAACTATGAGATAATAAAAAAATATATATTATTTTACAGCTGCTAAATTTGTGTCAATTTGTTATCTGAAAAACAGAAAATTAATGCACCCTTCTCCTTGCTTACAATGGTTAAGTGCTACTTCCTAGTGTTGGGGAACGGAAAGCAATACCCTTGTCATCCAAAAGATAACCAGAAGCTACGTAGTAGAAAGGAGAGCTTTACTGGGAATATGGGTTTGCAACCAGGGAAGAGAAAGTCTCCAGCGTGGACCAAAGGTGCTCTGTCTTCAAACAGGGGAAGGATAGATTGGGTTTTATGTCTCACAGGGCCCATATTACACAACAGAATCATATATATTCAGCAGATTTAGGGGGAAAGGTATTCGTATTTATGAGAAGAGCTGAGCGCATATGCAATGGGTAAACATATGTGTAATATACAACCTATGTTCACTTTGGGGTGGGGCTTTAGCATTAAAATAAGGTGGAATTTGGCTCTTTACATCAAAAGGTAAAAACTAGAGGATGCAAAGACAATTTGTGCCCAGGCTCTAAAGCTGGTTGAAACTCAAGGTCTATAAAGCTTATCAGAAAAGAATGTTTCTAAGGGCCGGGTACAGCGGCTCATGCCTGTAATCCCAGTACTTTGAGAGGCTGAGGTAGGCAGATCACCTGTGGTCAGGAGTTGAAGAACAGCCTGGCCAACATGGTGAAACCCCATCTCCACTAAAAATACAAAAATTACCCGGGCATGGTGGTCCACGCTGGAGGCTGAGGCCACAGAATTGCTTGAACATGGGAGGAGGAGGAGGTTGTAGTAAGCTGAGATCACACCACTGCACTCCAGCCTGGGTGACAGAGTGAGACTCTGTCTCAAAGAAGAGAAAAGAATGTTTCTAAGTTGGGAACTCTGTCCAGAGTTGTGGTGGTCTGGGTTGTAAATCAGAATTGTGATTTACAATTTGTCTGATAGCTCCTATTGTTAGGAAGTTTAATAAGAGTGATTTTTCTTATAGCCATAGGAATTTAGAAATTTGCCACACCAGCAGGGCCCGGAACTTTCTACCGATAGGTAACTTTGTTTCCTTAACCTTAAAACCTGTCCTAGTTGATAAAGGGGCATCTATTTTGGTCTCTCAAACTACCCCCTCAAAGACTGGCACTTGGACATGCTTAAAGGCCTTAGAAGCTGCCTCACAATCAAGATCCCTCTAACCTTGTCGTGTCCCCCACCCCAGCGCAGAGAGGGGCTCTCTCTAGTATTTCCTCATCAGCCCAAAGAAGCTTCTTTCCAAAAGAAATGCAATTGTCTTAAACCCCCTTCCTAGGGAATCTCATCAAATGATCAGGAAAGATCAACCACATGAGAAGAAGCTGCAAGTCATGATCATTACTGCCCGGAAAGGCTTCAACTATTCTTCCGAGGACAGCTCCAACAGATTACCCAGGGGGCCTTCATCTGCATAGTAAGACAACCTGTGCTTCTATGCAGCTTCACCTCTCACCTTCCCATAAGGTCTGCCTCCCACCTAATGATTTACTGGCCCTCAAAAAAATTGTCTACATTCCGCATTTCCCCACTTTCCTATAAAAAAAAAAGGGTGTATAAGCTTCTGTACTGCACTGGGTTCTCTAAGTACCATATCAAAAATGTAGTTCCTCCAGCCAAGTACAGTGTCTCATGCTGGTAATCCCAGCACTTTTAGGAGGCAGGCTGATCACTTGAGCCCAGGAGTTCGAGACCAGCCTGGGCAACAAAGTAAGACCCTGTCTCTACAAAAAA
>NW_012104142.1:5964417-5967322 GCF_000951045.1 Mandrillus leucophaeus | reverse complement strand
TAAAGAATATAATGGAAGCTATAGACCTCCTAAGAACAATGCAAACTCACAAAAAAAAAAAAAAAAAAAAAAATTGCATAGAACTTTACATAAGGTTTAGGACAACATGAAGCCCATATGCCTGCCTGTTGCAAGCTGGATTCTCTGAAAACGGACACTGAAGTAGTTTTGGGTATATGATGTTTATCAGCAGTCAATCCCTGTGAAATAAATTCGGGGAGAGGCCAGGCGCAGTGGTTCACGCCTGTAATCCCAACACTTTGGGAGGCAGAGGTGGGTGAATCACTTGAGATCAGGAGTTCGAGACCAGCCTGGCCAACTTGGTGAAACTCCGTCTCTACTAAAAATACAAAAATTAGCCGGGTGTGGTGGCAGGCACCTGTAATCCCAGTTACTCGGGGGGCCAAGGCAGGAGAATTGCTTGACCTTAGGAGGCAGAGGTTGCAGTGAGCTGAGATCACGCCATCACACTCCAGCCTGGGGGACAAGAGCGAGACTTCACCTCAAAGAAAAAAAAAAAAGAGAGAGAGAGAGATTTGGGGAGAAAGCAGAATTGGGCAGAGGGAAAAATCAAATTGGAATTCAGGCCCAACAAAGCCTCAAGCAACCTGGCAGATCTCTGGTGGTATATCCCCTGTCAGAGTTGTCTCAGCCCTGAACAAAACAGCTGGGCCTTTAAACATGTCTTGCTTGGCTGCAGGATAAGAGCTGCCCTGGAAAGGATGTGACCTTAAGCAAGGAGGCTCTCCGCAACTGAGGCAGAGCCTGAAGGAGCTGACAGCTTAAGGTGAATTTTTTTTTTTTTCTTTTTTTTTTTGCTGTCCTCTGTAGGCCAGGACATCTGAAGGCTTTCTGATGACTGACCTCCCCACAACTGCGCTGCAATTCTTCCTTGAAGGAGGATCAGGGCTGCACACATCTCCACATCCAACATACTCAAACTTCACAACTCCTGTTTCGACCATTTTTAAATCCTCTCATCTCTCATTATTCACCCTTTCTCTTCTTTCCTACTTCTAATTATACCAGTGTGCGTAAGGAAAAAGCCCAAGCATCTGTAGCAGAGAGGATCTGCAGTATAAGGACCTTGTGACAGGTACACTATAGACCATGGGCTGACTGAAGTTGAACAGGGGTAGAAGGAGCCCCCACTCAGAGCAACAGGAAGCTCTACTGACTGAAGTTTCTTTGTAAATTGCTGGCCAAAGCTATAAATGAAATAAGTTCATGTGAACAACTGAGAAATTAACAGCAAATTTCTGTAAGCAGACTTTCTACCAAATCAGCTAAACAAATATGTCTTATAATTTATCTATCACAATAAAGAGCAATACAATATCATTATTTGAAGGTTATAAAATTAAGCATTTGTAATACGATCCTTTAAATTATAATCAGACATAGAAAATGAAGCATATTGGCTGTGATGGCTCATGCCTGTAATCCCAGCACTTTGGGAGGCTGAGGCAGGAGGATTGCTTGCATTCAGGAGTTTGAGACCAGCCTGGGCAACATAGTGAGACCCCATCTCTACAAAAAGTCAAAAGTTAACCCAGCATGGTGGTGCACGCCTGTAGTCCCAAACACTCAGGAGGCTGAGGTGGGAGGACTGCTTGAGCCCAGGAGGTTGACATGCAGGGAGCCATGATTATGCCACTGCACTCAGCCTAGATGACATTGAGACCCTGTCTCAAAAAAAAAAAAAAGAGAGCAAGAACATATCTGTAATGTTTTCATCACATAGTATTTAAATAAATTAAATCCACATTTTCAAAGAAATAGATGAGAATAAACAGAAATGAGAAGTAAAAAAACTTCTCACATCCCTTACAAGGAAAATTAATTTTATATGTAACATTAAGTAATGCAAAATATATTAGCAACACTTCCCCTTTATG
This sequence comes from Mandrillus leucophaeus, assembly GCF_000951045.1. Taxonomy (NCBI): domain Eukaryota; kingdom Metazoa; phylum Chordata; class Mammalia; order Primates; family Cercopithecidae; genus Mandrillus; species Mandrillus leucophaeus. The sequence continues at coordinate 5,965,424 of NW_012104142.1, read as the reverse complement.
CAAATAACTACACATATTTTTACTCAGTCACATTAAAGACAGTAAACAAATCATCTACACATCATAACATAAGTATATTCAGAATAATTAAGGTTTCCCTACATGTTAAATCCCTGCAATTAATTTACTATCAATGGGTTTGCAGTACAGTCGGTTTCTACTCAGAAAAAAACTATTTATTTGCTTGACATATCAATGGAAAGTTCAAGCTACTATGAAAATATCAAGCAGCTTTGTCATATCAAATAATTACAATTTTGATAAATACTATTAAAGAAAAAAGATATACTTAAAACAAAAACTGCCTTAAAATATACCTGACTATAAATGTGAAGTAGACATACTTTTAATTCCTAAGCATAAAAATGTAAATAACTTAAATGCTTAATCAACAAGGTTAGAGCAAAAATTTCCAACATTAGAACTGACAATTATTGTCAAATATTAATCAGGGTCTGTCCTATCTCCAAGCTTCAGTTGAATAACTATCAATCTGGGGGTATCAAAAATCCCCACAACTTGATACTAAGGTGAATATATGTTATACTAAGAAAAATTCTCAATACAGGAGCCTCTGTTTGTAAGTAGATTAAGTTGTATTTGTTGTTTAATCTAAAGTGACCATCCCTATATATATTCCTGCCAAACAGAAGACTACATTACCGCTATATGTATTCTATTAAGACATTTTTCTCCAAAATATTTCAGTTTTATCTACACTAAAAATTGGTCATGAGAAATAATTCCCCTCTTCTTAATGATCTATGTACAAATGCCGTAAGAAACTTTTTAGCAGCTATGGAATCCACAATTGCTGCCTTGCCACTTACTTGGACATTATCTGGATTTAAAGGGCCTTAAGCCTACAGAACAATCTGGTTATGAAAAGTCTGATCAGCAGGACTTATAATGTTTTAGCCTTTAAATTCTCAAACTCTTAGTCTTTTAACAAAAGATCAATAGACATCTAATATTGATGCCCAGACTCTACTGTAAATTCAAAAGCT
>NW_012104142.1:5955249-5963236 GCF_000951045.1 Mandrillus leucophaeus | reverse complement strand
TATTTTTAGTAGACACAGGGTTTCCCCTTGTTGGCCAGGTTGGTCTTGAACTCTTGAGCTCAAGTGATCCACCTGCCTTGGCCTCCCAAAGTGCTGGGATTACAAAAGATATACTTGAACTCCTGAGCTCAAGTGATCCACCTGCCTTGGCCTCCCAAAGGCTGGGATTACAGTGAGCCACGACACCCGGCACATTCTTATCACTTTTATACCTACATAACGCAATATTCTTAAAAATAAATAGCAACTAAAGCACAAATACAACAAACATAGTTCAGAATAATAAACACAATAACCAACCATAAAATGACCAGCCATGTCAGTTTACACTATTTTTGGTCTCATGTGGTTTGTGTCTATAAAATATGGTGAAAATTAGTAAAAATAAGTTCTTTGTATATTACACTGATACTTATCAAATCTGAATAAAAGATGCCAGTATAAAGCTGCTTGTAGCTAACCAAAGTTAAATATGCCATAAGTCAAATAATGATGTATCACTATATTATAAGGAAATGATTAGTTCTATTCCATCACTATCAAGAGTTTCATATGTATTGTTAGTTATTGGAAATGTAGGCTACTAAATCTCTAATGTTCGAACAGTTTGAAAACAATTAAGGAAGCTCTTTTCTTGAGACTACACACACGTTAACCCAAATAGATTATAAGAGTGTTATAGTTGGTGAGAAAAAAATTATGATAAATACATGCAATATTTTCTAATAAAGATGAATGTTAATAGAAAAATTAATGTTACATTTAAAATATAATTTGAATATTGTGTACAATGAAGCACTTTAATTAAAAAACAAGTTTAAACCATAATCATTCATCTTTCTCCCTTGTTGCCAACTTCCTTTTATTCTTCAAACACATGAAGCAGTTTATATTATTTCCCCAAACAATAAAACCATTTATCATAATTTCACTTTACTTATTGCTACTCCTTAAAGATAATTTATATTTCCCAACATAGATTAATTGTAAAAATCTTACAAAAATTATAAGAAGTTAAATCTGCACATTAAGTACTAGGATAAAAACACTGGCAAGTCATGAATAGGACAGTATCTACCAACTGTCATTTTCAGCACTGAAAGTGGTAATCAATAAATTAAATTGATAATCTGAAAATTGATCATTCTACATTTACAACATTTGTGACACTTACAGATTATAGACGAATTTAAAACATATAGCAAAGACTGATAAAATCCAAACATGTCTGGGTAATAGCCATGCTTATAAGTGGACTAACATGTCTGTAATATCTAATATATGCCAGGCACTAGGCTAGGTATTTTACACACATTCTCTTATTTTATCATCACAATAACTATATCAACAGTTGTATCAACAATTTTGCCAGTGAGGAAATGGACTCTGAGAAGTCACACAACTAATAAGTAGCACAGATGAAATTAAAGTAAAAACAAATTCTAGTGAAATAAAATCAATAGCATAAGAACAGGCTAGCCAAAAACAAAACAAAACAAAACAAAAACAGTTTTTCATGTGTTGGGGTGTGTTGTTATCTCTTAAAGATATGGTGACTTGCTCTGTTGCTTAGGCTGCAGTGCAGTGGCGCAATCATAGCTCACTGCAGTCTCGAACTCCTGGGCTCGAGCAATCCTCCTGCCTCAGCCTCCTGAGTAGCTAGAACTACAGGTTCATGCCACTATCTCTGGCTAACTTTTAAATATTTTGTAGAGATGGGATCTCATTATGTTGCCCAGGTTGGTCTCAAACTCCTGGCTTCAAGCAATCCTCCCATCACAGCCTCCCAAAGTGCTGGGATTACAGGTGTGAGCCACCATACCCGGCAAAGAAAAAGAGCTTTAAGATGACTTTCTTAAAGAAATAAGTGCAATTTTACAAACATTCTTTATTTCCCTAATAAGATCCAAATTTTCTTTGGGGTATCATCCCTTCAACACTCTTAATCCATAAATTTCCAGCAGTGTTAACTCCATCTCCAGTTGTACAGTAGATATGGAACCCAAACAAGCCATATAGGCCTAACATGACATAATCCCACACCTGTGTTTAGAGCCACTAAAACATACACACACACACACACACACACACACACATACACACAAGGATATAATTCAACAGCTGATGGCAGTAGCCTACCTCTAGAAGATGAGGTGAAGAGGGTCCAAATAACATTATTTGAACTACTGCATCAAGCTTCACCTAAAATCAGTCATACAAACATCTTTTAAGATATGTGATCCAATAAATTTCCATTTACTTAAGCCAGTTTGAGTTAGGGTTTCTGTCATCTGCACAATACACATATCAACAAAAATTTAATGGTGTAACTCATCTGCAGAAATCAAATAATGCACTTAATTGTTCCCAATCTGGAATCTTAAAAAAAAAAAAGTAGCAGGAATCAAGGAATCATCTTCAATACAGTCATCCCTCAGCATCTTTAGGGGATCCAGGACCCATCTTGGATACCAAAATGCACACATACTAAAGTACCACAGTTGGCCCTCTTGAACCCATAGATCGGAAAAGTTGGTCCTTCTCTCCATATACACGACTTTCACATTCCTTGAATACTGTATTTTCCATCCATTTTTGCTTGTAGATGCCAAACCAACCCATATAGAGGGCCTACTGTATTTACTGGAAAAATACTACATATAAGTGGGTGCACGCAGTTCAAACCTGTGGTGTTCCAGGGTCAATTGTATTTGTGTATAACCTGCATACGTCCTCCCCATACTTTAAATCACCTCTAGATTACTTATAATACCTAATACAATGGAAATGTATGTAAACTTTTGTCATATTGTTTACGGAATATTGACAAGGAAAAAATTATACATGCTCTGTACACATGCAATTTCTTTTTCCCTAATATTTTCTTTCCACAGTTGAATCCACCAATGTGGAACCCATGGATATGTATTTCAAAAAAATTCAATGGAATTGTACATTGACCTAGGAAAAGGCCACTAAAGCTTATTAAAACACCAAGTTCCTTCTGATTATATAATTTCAATATGAAAATTTCAATTATCTTATTTTAATGTGAATTTTAAATGAAAATATGTTTTTATATACAACCTTTAAAATTAGAAAGAAATGCACTATTACTTTTAAAACACAGTTAATTTAGTGGACAAACTTCTTCACAATGCAAATTCCAGAATATTTTTCAAAATGATCACCGGAGAAGAAAATATCAAGAACTACAATATTACTATGGGTTATACTCAATAAGACAATTCACTCATTTAACATACAAGCAGTGCTTTTTTTTTTTGGAGACGGAGTCCAGCTCTGTCACCCAGCCTAGAGTGCAGTGCTGCAATCTCTGCTCACAGCAACCTCTGCCTCCCAGGTTCAAGCAATTCTCTGCCTCAGCCTCCCGAGTAGCTGGGATTACAGGCGCTCACCAACACGCCAGGCTAATTTTTGTATTTTTAGTAGAGACGGGGTTTCATCATGTTGGCCCGGCTGGTCTTGAATTGCTGACCTCGTGATCCACCCACTGCGGCCTCCCAAGGTGCTGGGATTACAGGCGTGAGCCACCGCGCCCGGCTGCCTTTCTATCTTTCTATTCTGAGGCTACTGAGCCTCCAGAGACTTCAAATAAGCAGTCTAAGACTAATGGCACCACCTAGTGTCCTGTACTGGTCACTATCTGACTCACTGTCTTCTACTTCCTTTTGCTGCTGGACATAGGCTAGTCTTCTTCTATTGCTGTTTTTCTTTAGTAATCCTTCCAAAAGTCATTTCTGTCTCATTTATATATACATACACATCAACACATCATCCTTAAGTCTCCTCCTCTCATCCCTCTCCAGTAATTGTACCATTACTTTAGGAACAACTATTTAGTATGCCCTTGATCTTTGCCAGGTACTTAGTCCTTAACCTATATTATCATCACAAACACTCTATAAACCTAATAGAACCTCTACTCACATGTCCTAGATCCCCTAAATCTCAGATAATTGAACAGGCAGTGCAAATCTAAAACAAATTTGCCTAATTACTACCCATATGACCCATGTATTTTTTAAAAAATTATTTTCATACAATAGCCACACTACAAATCCAATTTATAAAACTTGGTGGTAAATGAATCAGTTATATCTCAAAAGAAAACAAATGGCATTAAAAGTGAAAATTAGATTTTTTAAAATAAGGCTCAATTCACCACTTGAAAGTGTATATAGAAGTTCTGACTTTGAAAAAGTGATTTTTTGCACTCTTTTGTAATTAAGTTGAGCTTTTCTCAAATATCATCACAGAAAAAAACGTTACTGTTCACATCTGCTGGTTATATCATTTTCTAGGCCAGGCGCGGTGGCTCACGCCTGTAATCCCAGCACTTTTGGAGGCCAAGGCAGGTGGATCACGAGGTTAGGAGATCAAGACCATCCTGGCCAACATGGTGAAACTCCACCTCTACTAAAATAAAAATAATTAGCTGGGCATGGTGGCGCACACCTGTAGTCCTAGCTACTCAGGAGGCTGAGGCAGGGGAATCACTTGAACCTAGGAACCGGAGGTTGCAGTGAGCTGAGATCACGCCACTGCACTCCAGCCTGGTGACAAAACAAGACTCTGTCTCAAAAAAAAATTTTTTTTGTAGTATTTTATATTATAAATTCCAATATTATAGCTTATCATCAGCTAAATCAATTTTGGGAAGAGGGCTTCGACCTAAATTATCACTGTTATTTTCATTTTAAGAAAATTTGGCCAGGTGTGGTTGCTCACAACTATAATCCCAGCACTTTGGGAGGCCGAGGCAAGAGAATCATTTGAAGTTCAAGACCAGTCTACTCAACAAAGCAAGATCCCGTCTCTACAAAAAATAAAGAAAAAAAATAGGTATTTTGTTAAAAAAGAAAATTCAACTGAAACATTGGTGTAGGGACAAACAGACCAATGGAACAGAATTAGAACCCAGAAATTGACCCCCATGCAAACAAAAAACTATTAAGGCAATAAACTTTTCAGAAAATTATGCAAAGATAATTGGTTATCCATATGCAAAAAAACTTATTCTCAAACACTACCTCATACCATACACAAAAATTACATACTACCAGATGAAAGATCTACCTCTGCAAAGCACATATAGGAAACTCTGACCTTACAGTAGGAAGTAATTTCTTAAATAAGGCATAAGAACATAAAGCATTTTTAAAAATTGATAAATGTGATTACATTTCATTTTAAAACTTGTGTGAGGCAAAAGACACCACAAAATGAAGTCACAAACTAGACACAGACATATATGGCAAATATAATCAAAGAATTTGTATCCATAAAATACAAAAAAAAAAAAAACTCATACACATCAGTAACTTAAAATATTTCAAAAGAAAAAAATGAGTAAAGGACACTAAGAGGAAATCACAAGATGGGAACTGTAAAAGGTAAATACATGTACATGAAAAAAGGTTCAGCTTCACTACATATTTTTAAAATTCAATTAAAACCACAATGAGAAAATAGAAATTAGAACTTCTGTTTATACCAATTTTTAGCAAGACAATTGAGAAAGGGAATGCTCAGATACCACTGGAAAGAACAACTCAGCAACATCTAGTGAAGTGTACCATGTGCAAGCCCAATGACACAACAATTCCACACACAGGTATAAACCCCAAGGAGCACTAGCCTATAAAACTTTTTATGATAATAGAATTATTCCATATCTACAATATCCAATACATTAGTCACTAGTTACATGTGGCTATAAAACACTTTAAATGTTGCTAGTGCAACTGAGGTACTGAGTTAATTTTAATTAATTGAAATTTAAATATCCACGTATTTAAAATATAGTCCTCAAGAGTCTTTCACATATGCATAAACGGATCAGTACAAGACCCTTAAATGCAGTAGTGTTTCTAATACTGAAAAACCTGTAATTCCTCAACCAAATAAATTGTAATATATTCATACAATTCTATACAGGTGAAAATTACATATAAATTACATGTATATAAATAACATGGAAAAATCTAAAAATTCAATGTTACACAAAAAAGCAAGCTGAAGGAAGACATTGTAAAATATATTTTAGAACATGCAAATCAATACTTCATATTGCTTATGAATATATACACATATATTTTAAGCACTAAGAAAAGCATTACAGCTAAAAACAAAACTGGAACACCAGTGAACTTTGAAATAAGACAGAAAATGGACTGAAGAAAGGTATACAGAAAGCCCCAGATGTACTTGTAATGTATCCCCTCTTATCATTTGGGTGGAAGATTCTGCCCACCCAAATCTTCAACAAATCTTAAGTGTTGAGATATTGGGTGCATGGGTGTTTGTTTTAGTATTACTAGTTTGTTCTACATAAAGTATTTCATAAGGAAAAACTAAAAGTAAGAAAATCCATGCTACAAACTGTAGAACATCACTAGCAAGTTTGAGAAGTTCCTGTTTATTCTTTAATTTCTCTCCATCTCACACAGTTTACTAACATCCATCACTAAGTACAATGAAATCAAATTTGTGAAGGCCTAAAACACCCAACTGTATTTTCATGATGAAGCATAGCCTGTCACTAAAAATGTTTTCTATTTCCTAGTAAAAGCGGTAAAAAGCAAAGTTTCTCTTTTTCTTATGGCTTTTGACATCGAATTTAATTCCCCTGTGCAGTATATGTGGAAATCAAATATGTGGGGTGGGAGACGAGGCAGGAAGAAAACTTTGTTATTACCTGTGGGATAATTCATGGATTCCTAAACCAGGCCATTTAGCCATGAGGTCAATATAACATATGTTTTAAATAACATTTAATCTACTCTGCTGAACTCTTTATTAAATGTTTATGTTGTGCAACAATTGAAGAACTCAGAGGATTACATATTAGGTCTTTCTGCCAAACAAGACACTCTGTTCCCTCCTAATATAAAAAATCAAAAGCTAATAAATGTATTCATGAAAATATAAACAAGCAAGCATCACATTCCATTCAAAGAATGCCTGTCTCCAAAAGTTTTCTTGAGTTAGTCAATATTACTATTGAAAACCTCAAATACATGTATTATCAATTACGCTCCTACTAATCCCTAGAATTGTAAATTCCATGACAGCAAGTACAGTATCACTTTTGTATTCCCAAAGAGTATCACAACATGGCTGAATGAATAAATGAATAATGAATGAATGAAACTACCTATTTATTCATCAGTATGAAATGGGTTCTATGTTGGTTTGTTGTGCTTCATGACTAAGACAAAAATAATATGAAAAACTGGAAATAAACATGCTTGATAAAGCCATTCTAATTCAATATTGAGGTATCACACCAGAATCTGAAGTTCAGGTAGGAGAATCGCAAAGCTTCTTCCTCTCCCTGCCTTCCCTGCCCCACCCTCTACCTCTCAGAGAAAGTAATAAAATAAAGCCATGTATATCTTACATAAGAACTGGCACAATTTTATAAAAGTACATGCAAAAAAGATAATAAATGCGAGTGGTTTTTGTTTTTGTTTTTGTTTTTTTTCTTGAAATGAAGTCTCCCTCTTGTCCAGGCTGGAATGCAGTGGCGTGATCTCAGCTCACTGCAACCTCTGCCTCCCAGGTTCAAGCGATTCTCCTGCCTCAGTCTCCCATGTAACTGGGATTTACAGGCGCCTGCCATCACACCCAGCTAATTTTTGTACTTTTAGTAGGGACGGGGTTTCGCTATGTTGGCCAAGCTGGTCTCAAACTCCTGACCTCAGGTGATCCACCCACCTCGGCCTCCCAAAGTACTGGGATTACAGGCATGAGCCACTGCATCCAGCCTATGAGTGTTTTTTGTAGTGGAAAACTTGAAAAATCCAGTGTCTATTAATAGAAAACTGACTAATAAAAATAACTCATAGCTCTAGAGAAAATGGTAGAGAAGAAATTTCAAAAACCTGCATGAATGGCAGGAAAAACATTTAAATCTCTGAACTGTAAGGGCCCATTGCATGCTCAGAACAATGAAAAAAAA
>NW_012104142.1:5952749-5954104 GCF_000951045.1 Mandrillus leucophaeus | reverse complement strand
GCTCACACCTATAATCACAGGCCAAGGCAGGAGGATCACTCGAGGCCAGGCATTCAAGGGACAACATAGCGAAACCCTGTTTCTACAAAAAAATTTAAAAATTAGCTGGGCGGAGTGGTGCATGCCGGCAGTCCCAGCTGCTCAGGAAGCTGAGGCAGGAGGATCGCTTGAGCCCAGGAGTTCAAGGCTTCAGTGAGCTATGATCGCACCACTGTACTCCAACCTGGTGAGAGGGCAATACCTTGTCTGTAATTTAAAAAGAAAAAAAAAAACAAACAAACAAAAAATCTATAATTCTACTACAGGTTGAGACAACCACAATAAGCATTGAAAATATCAGTTACAAGTGGCTGATTTTGGGGGAGTGGGAATACAGAAACGTAGGGCAAGATTTTTCTTGTTTTTCATTATTAGACCATCTGTTCTACTTGATTGTTAACCATGTACACATATTACCTTTGAGGGTTATTTTGTGGTTTTTTTAATGGCCTAAGCTATAATGGGTCAGAGTCCGAGGGGTTCCCTGAAACTTGTTACTAAAACTAACTCTCTCAAAAGGGTAAAATGCTCTTAAGATACATAGTCTTCAAATCTTAGAATATCCCTATCTGGAACATTCTTATAAAGGAATACAAGATGGGTGGGCAAAGAAATACTAATTTATTGGAAAGAAAGCTGAGCAGGACAAGAAGTGTTTCCAATAATATGAACATGTATAGAAAGAATGAGCAATGAAATTAAATCTGAGTCATTTAATTCAATGAGCAGATAATTGAGAAAAATGATTACATCGAGTTTATAACTCATTCCCAAGAATTCTAAGGCAAATTTGTCACCACCTCAATCACAGAAAACAAAGATCATTTTGCTAAAGATTTTCGAGTTAATTATAGCTAATCATCTTATTTAACATAATTCTGAAAAAAATATATACTTGTGTATATGCTTATACGTTCAAAACAAGCTACTAGTAAATATTCTATGGGCCAGGCACAGTGGCGCACGCCGTAATCCCTACACTTTGGGAGGCTGAGGCAGGCAGATCAAATGAGGCCTGTAGTTCGAAATCAGCCTGGCCAACATGGCGAAACCTCTTCTCTACTAAAAATACAAAACTCAGCTAGGCATGCTAGAGCATGCCTGTAATTCCAGCTACTTGGGAGGCCAAGGCACAAGAATCGCTTGAACCCAGGATGGAGAGGTTGCAGTGAGCCAAGATCATGCCACTGCACTCCAGCCTGAGAAACAGAACAAGACTATGTCTCAAAAAAAAAAAAAAAAAAAATCTATGTTTGCCGTGACAAAAACAAGGTTAAAAAGCAACGAACAAAGATACTCACTCAAGGGTCAGGCGC
>NW_012104142.1:5947123-5948045 GCF_000951045.1 Mandrillus leucophaeus | reverse complement strand
AGCCAATAGGAAACCAAGTAAATGAATAAACAAGGCTATAAATAATGTGGTGGGAAAGGGGGACCAAATATTTGTTTAAGCAAATGAATGTAATGTGCTATATTATAGCACTCAATACTTACATAGTCACTATAATATAAATAACGATTACAGACTGCTTATAGATTGAACCAAAATTATTACATAACTTTTCAGAACTGGGTGCACAGGTATATAACATGATCTGTATCCCAGGCCCCCAAAAAAAGGTTAATAGATAACACCTAGAATTGGTTAATCAGAAAAGCTGAATACACGTATTATTTAGGAATAAGCTAGTATCAGAAGGAACAAACTAACAGTATTATAAGTTGCCGCTTCTAGAGAATCCAGGGTAGGGTAGGAGACTGTTATATTTTATTGTAAACTTTTGGCACTAATCAGTTTTTATTCACATGTGAGAATCACCTTAATACAAACAAGTTCTTAGCATTATCAACTTTGATGATATTTAAATTAACAGAAGTCAAGAAACAATAAGCAGGGAACACAGTTAACAAAACATAAAATATAAATTTCCCTGAATTATTTGAAGTTTAAAAATAACCAATTTAGGAACTAAAACAGTGATCACAACTTGGAAGGATGGAGAAAAGGCAGAAGTGGTGTGAGATAAAGAGTCACCTAATCACAGAACACAGAAGAGCAAAAGCATCAATAAATAATTTATAAGGCTGGGCAGTGGCTCACGCCTATAATCACAGCGGCTCACACCTATAATCACAGGCCAAGGCAGGAGGATCACTCGAGGCCAGGCATTCAAGGGACAACATAGCGAAACCCTGTTTCTACAAAAAAATTTAAAAATTAGCTGGGCGGAGTGGTGCATGCCGGCAGTCCCAGCTGCTCAGGAAGCTGAGGCAGGAGGATCGCTTGAGCCCAG
>NW_012104142.1:5943303-5945638 GCF_000951045.1 Mandrillus leucophaeus | reverse complement strand
GTGGCTCACGCCTGTAATCCCAGCACTTTGGGAGGCGGGCGGATCACGAGGTTGGGAGATGAGACCATCCTGGCTAACATCGTGAAACCCGGTCTCTAATAAAAATACAAAAAATTAGCCGGGCGTTGGGGCGGGCGCCTACAGTCCCAGCTACTCTGGAGGCTGAGGCAGGAGAATGGCGTGTACCCGGCAGGCGGAGCTTGCAGTGAGCCGAGATCACTCCACTGCACTCCAGACTGGGCGACAGGGCGAGACTCCGACTCAAAAAAAAAAAAACCACACAAAAACAACAACAAAAAAATATATATTCACTCAAGGAATTCTGATACTATGTATATGTTAAACAATCATGTTACAGAAAACAATCCATTTAGTAACATGAATAACAATTTAAAGAAAAAGGTAGAGCACAAAACTATTATGATATTAACATCTAAAGATATTATATAATCACAACTTCAGCCTACGGCACGCAACAATAAACATAACAGCTACATTCCTTCATTTTTAACAAAGAATCTTGATTTTATCAGAATTGATATGTGAATTACTAGATATTATGACCCTTCATTTTTTCCCAGCTAAATAAAATGCTTCAATTTTGATTACTTCTAAATCTGTTGTATTAAGTCTAAAACTGATTAATGATGTACCGTATCCTGCTAAGTAGAATTAAATTAGTGTATAATTGATTAGTGTATAATTGAAGCAGTTGTAGATTTACCAACTTTAATTAAGGTGGCTTATTACAGATAATTTATACTATAAGAGAGAAAACAGAAGCAACAAGTTCATCAAAACCTTAAATTAAGATCAGAGATACAATATTAAAGATCAGAAAAAAGGCTATAGGCTAATACTGAGTACTTTGAAAGTAAATCATCTTAGTACAAGTCCTTTTAGAGGAGAAAACCAATTATTAATATTGACCTTTTAGGCTAGATTTTCCAAGAAATTACATAATTTGTCATAATTTACTATAATAAGTGATGTCAACTTATGTAAGCAAATAAAAGAATACATCTAATAATATTTTGTCTACTTACAACACTAAACTACACTAAAAAAACTTAAATATTTCTCATAACTCCTTTAAAAAGGTATTCAAGCAAGAGAAAAAGCTCATATTCTCACTATAAAAATAAAAACTAATTTATTAAGAAGCAAGCAAGTGAGGAAAAAGAACATTTCTGAAACAAAACACAGAAGTAGTGTCTGCAGTTCTCTCAATACCCTTGTGGGTGGTAACTACAGCCCAGAAACTTCTACACATAAATTGCTAACTCCCCTGACTTTAAAGCCATGGTAATTAGGCTAATTATCTTACATGTTAATGACACAGAGACAATAAGTTTGCAGTGAATAATTCATATACTATCAGCTCTCACTGTAATGTTCATTGCTAATAGTTTATTTACAGTACAAGTTACACTGCATTTTTTTCTATAGTTTAAATTTATTGCCTACATAAACAGAAATCATTTCATGTGAAAATCTAATTTACTATCAATAAATAATGATTTCAAGCATATATTGGCTTGTATATTTGTATAATTTTCACTCATTATTCATAATTAGTTATGATAATCAATAAACCACCATAAGAATGTCATGTAGAAAGATTAAAGTATCTCTAGATTATATATACATGATTATTCTAAATTAAATTTTAAAAACGATATGCTGAATTGATGTAAAATTATAAATTGCTTTAGTAACTCATATTTTTCATTTAAGTATTAACTTCACCACACTCACTTTAAAATGTACATATAGATTATTGTGAAACTTTGAATATCAAAGTACCACTTAGATTTCCTTATTATGCAAATACTGACTGTAAAATACAGTTGACCCTTGAATAAAATGGGTTTGAACTGTGCAAGTCCACCTACAGGCTGAAATTTTTCAACAAAATGTGGATTGAAAACACAGTATTCACAGCATACGAAACTTGCGCATACAGAGGGCCAACTTTTCCTTTATGTAGGTTTCACAGCGCCCACTGTAGGACTTAAGTATTTGTAGACTTGGGCCCTGGAACCACCCACCCATGTATACTGAAGGATGACTATAATATCATGTACAATATAAAATTCAGTAACCTATAAAATTGCAGTTGTCTTCAATTTTTACCCATTTTTGTAATGGATTTAATATCACACTTTTATTTAACAAATTAAAGATGTCAATTTTAATCTATTTCAAAATGACTCTTAGCTGCAGTAACTCATTTCAGTTTACACATTATGAGAACTTTTATGTTACTATGTTACCTAAGTGATTGTGATTTCAAAAATTTCTCTAAATCAGAGAGGTAAAAATTTTTCTATAA
>NW_012104142.1:5933118-5943253 GCF_000951045.1 Mandrillus leucophaeus | reverse complement strand
TTGACCTTTTAGGCTAGATTTTCCAAGAAATTACATAATTTGTCATAATTTACTATAATAAGTGATGTCAACTTATGTAAGCAAATAAAAGAATACATCTAATAATATTTTGTCTACTTACAACACTAAACTACACTAAAAAAAACTTAAATATTTCTCATAACTCCTTTAAAAAGGTATTCAAGCAAGAGAAAAAGCTCATATTCTCACTATAAAAATAAAAACTAATTTATTAAGAAGCAAGCAAGTGAGGAAAAAGAACATTTCTGAAACAAAACACAGAAGTAGTGTCTGCAGTTCTCTCAATACCCTTGTGGGTGGTAACTACAGCCCAGAAACTTCTACACATAAATTGCTAACTCCCCTGACTTTAAAGCCATGGTAATTAGGCTAATTATCTTACATGTTAATGACACAGAGACAATAAGTTTGCAGTGAATAATTCATATACTATCAGCTCTCACTGTAATGTTCATTGCTAATAGTTTATTTACAGTACAAGTTACACTGCATTTTTTTCTATAGTTTAAATTTATTGCCTACATAAACAGAAATCATTTCATGTGAAAATCTAATTTACTATCAATAAATAATGATTTCAAGCATATATTGGCTTGTATATTTGTATAATTTTCACTCATTATTCATAATTAGTTATGATAATCAATAAACCACCATAAGAATGTCATGTAGAAAGATTAAAGTATCTCTAGATTATATATACATGATTATTCTAAATTAAATTTTAAAAACGATATGCTGAATTGATGTAAAATTATAAATTGCTTTAGTAACTCATATTTTTCATTTAAGTATTAACTTCACCACACTCACTTTAAAATGTACATATAGATTATTGTGAAACTTTGAATATCAAAGTACCACTTAGATTTCCTTATTATGCAAATACTGACTGTAAAATACAGTTGACCCTTGAATAAAATGGGTTTGAACTGTGCAAGTCCACCTACAGGCTGAAATTTTTCAACAAAATGTGGATTGAAAACACAGTATTCACAGCATACGAAACTTGCGCATACAGAGGGCCAACTTTTCCTTTATGTAGGTTTCACAGCGCCCACTGTAGGACTTAAGTATTTGTAGACTTGGGCCCTGGAACCACCCACCCATGTATACTGAAGGATGACTATAATATCATGTACAATATAAAATTCAGTAACCTATAAAATTGCAGTTGTCTTCAATTTTTACCCATTTTTGTAATGGATTTAATATCACACTTTTATTTAACAAATTAAAGATGTCAATTTTAATCTATTTCAAAATGACTCTTAGCTGCAGTAACTCATTTCAGTTTACACATTATGAGAACTTTTATGTTACTATGTTACCTAAGTGATTGTGATTTCAAAAATTTCTCTAAATCAGAGAGGTAAAAATTTTTCTATAAATATCTGTACTTCTACAATGATTTCTTCAAAAATACTGTTTTGATATATGGTTGCATCAATAAAAACACGTTAGGTTCATGTACCATTTATCAGGTAAGAACTGTAAAATATCAGTGGCTTAAAACAATAAGGTCACTTTCTTGCTTACACTAGCTGTTCATCATAAGTCCTTTGAGGACCCCACCCCACATCTATTCATCTCAGTACCCAAGAAGATGGAGCAATCGCCATCTCACATTTTACCAGTTATGGTAAATGGAAAGAGTAGTCTGGACAGTCCTGCACTGGTAATTAAATGCTCTGGCCTGTAAAAACATTATTTTACTTCTGCTCACAACTAAGCACAATTATCTGAGAAAGTTAGCCCTTCAAAAAGTTTAAATATTTACAATTTCAAAAAAAATATTTTTACCTCACTAAGTAGGCCATGAAGATAGGTTACGTAATACTCACTAAAGACAAACAGTATTCCAGGTTCCTTTTTGTATTAAATAACTATCAAATCATAACAATCAGTTCTTGCCAAATCGTAACCAGGATAATGTTAAGTTCTCTTTCAAAACTGCAAATTTGACCACATCACTTGCTTAAAATCCTCTAATCTTCTCAGCATGGCGCTCCATGAAATGATCCCTGACTGCCTTTCTGTCAACTCTGAATACTCAATAAAATTTACAAAATGCTCCAAGGGAGACAAAACTAATAAATATGCTGCAAGCAGGCTTTCCGGCCTTTTCACATGTCAGAATGCTTTCTCTGCCACCTCCACTTGAAAGCTTCCTCTTCCTTCAACTAAGCTTAAGCGTATCGCCACTGTGAAGCTTTTCTTGACTCTGATTACAACACCCAAAGGATTTTGTACTCCCTCAACACTGATTCCAGATCTGTACTGTGACTGTTCACTGACTAACCACTAGTTATGAGCTTCTCAAAGGCAGACACTATTATTTACAAATATGAGTCCCTGGCATGAGACCTTTAGTGGCTAACAAACAAATGTCTAGAAAATGACTAAAGTTCCACAGTGCCAAAGAACGGTCTTAAAGAACAGCAGTATGTTTTAGAAATGAAGAATAGCTGTTCTGACTGTCCATGGAGACATAACTGCAAAAGTAAGTTTGCTTGACAAATTCCTTTTAGTATCTAAATGCTAGAGCTAATTTTGTTGGTGGCAATTCTAATCAATTAACTTAAAGTTATAGGACGTTGAACTAATTTTCTTTCATTCATCCCCCAGACTTTTATTCATTCAACTCAGATGTACTAAATAAATGCCAGGATCTATGAGAAATTCTAAGAGTAGCATTAATGTTAGTGGAGCTGTTGTCATCATTATACATATGGAACTGTCAAATTATGCCCCCAGTTAATAGACAAGACAGACTCCTTGTGGCTCAAAAGTAAAAGCAGACCCAAGAGGCAATGACAAGGTAATGGAGCAATTATACCCTGTGTCCTTAAAGTGTTGCAAAACCTGTTTTTCTGCCACCAAGTCAAAGAACAGTTCCTCGAAACAACTGCGGCTGTAAATTCCCCAAATGATCACCAAAAGACCACCTGGTGCCAACTGACCAACCACGTGGAAACAGCCAATTAAGAGACACTGGTGATTTGGGGATTAAAGGTCATCCAATTAAGACTTTATTCCTTACTTCCCTGATCCCCCTCCCCTGTCCTACAGTTTTTGCCTTTATAATTTCTAACTCTCCAACCCCCAACTAGGAGCTCGTTTTCATTTTACACCACAGGCTGTATACTCCCAATCTACAGATTGTTCTCTATAGAAAAATAAAGCTCTCCTTTTTTCTTCCATGGAACTCATGGTCTTTTGTTACATGACAAAAACATTTTACTCATCTACATTTTTAATATCTGATGCTCACTTGGACCATCAACAAAACAAGAAAATACTGTACAGTGTAATTTTATGTTAACACAATTCACTGTAGTTATTAAAAAGTTTTAACAATGATTATCCACTAGCCATAAAACTGTCAACAGTTTAATAGCACATAAACAAAGGAAGGTACCACACTTGGCAAATACAAAATGACTATTTGTCCATTGTGTCTGTGCAACTAAAACAGACTTAGGTTCCCCATTGGGACAAAAGGAAAAACACAAAAAAAAGGGAAAGAGATTCCTTTTAAACACAGAGCTCCTTGCTCCAAACTTGCAACAATTTTTTTTCTTTTTACATTCACTACACAAACTCTGTGATTAGGTAAGAAAAGTAACAAGGGTTCTTCTTGACTTTTTTTTTTTTAAACTGTCAACTTTTTGAAGTATGTTATTGAATAATATTTTTCAGGTTTACAATTTTAACATGAAACATTTTCATCAAAAGCAACCTGACATTAAAATAAATAATTTTCTTTTTAGAAGAAAAAATGAGGAAATAGAAAAAAAAGAGTCATATCTAGATCCAGCAACTGAACCTGAAAGGTAAATATTAAAAATACTGCATTTGGTGTTTTTGGTGAGCTAATTCCTTTTTTACAATTAGGGGAACTCAATTTAAGGAAAGGAATACAAAATTAGGTGTGAAGTAAATACCCAGAATGAGAAAATAAATTACAACTAATCACTAAGTTTAAAAAGCTAATAAATGCCAAAAACATCATGAATTTCAAAAAGAAGAGCATACCTTTATTAATTGCCTAATCTATCTCTACAGTGCTCTTATTTTCTTACATTTCTGGCTTCATTTCTTGATTTCCTCCTTATATAACAGTTTTGGAATATTAAGAGAATAGAAAGATAATTTTATCTTTTTACTACTGTGTTTGATCAATTTTTAGTATTGACAGTGTAGGCTGGGCACGGTGGCTCATGCCTGTAATCCCAGCACTTTGGGAGGCTGAGGCGGGCGGATTACCTGAGGTCAGCAGTTCAAGACCAGCCTGGCCAACATGTTGAAATCCCGTCTCTACTAAAAATACAAAAATTAACCAGGCATGATGGCGCGTGCCTGTAGTCCCAGCTGCTCAGGAGGCTGAGGCAGAAGAATCGCCTGAACCTGGGAGGCAGAGGTTGCAGTGAGCAGAGATCACACCACTGCACTCCAGACTGGGTGACAGAGGAGACTCCATCATTAAAAAAAAAAAAAAAAAGGCAATGTAGGGAGGTTTATATCAGCTTTATACTTCTTTATAACTTATTACTGATAATGTCATATATATTCTTAGGAATATTATCAAACTCAGGAAAACCATAACCAAGTTCCAAGATTTAGAAAAATTTTCCAGACTAGTTTCTGACTCTAAACACCTAAATCATATTTTTCTTCCTCTGCCTCTACCACAAAGAACATATTTATAATGCTCCAAGACCCTTGGCCCTACCGAGTTAGGAGGCAGGATTCGACTCCAGAGGTGGAGTTCAGACATCCAATTAAATTGAGGACTAGCTGAAAGATGGTTGGGCAGAAGAAGCTTTCCATCAGACACACCCACCAGTGTGCCATGTCAACATTGCCATGAGAACACCCAGGAGTTACCACCCCTTTCCATGGCAATGACCCAGTGACCCAAAAGTTACTATCCCTTCCCTAGAAATTTCTGTGTAAACCACCCCTTAATCTGCATGCTATTAAAAATGGGTATTAATAACTTCCCTGAACTGCTACTGTCTATGGGGTAGCCCTGCTCTGCAGGAGCAGTCACGGAGCTATAACACCACCAGAGCTATAACACTGCCTGTTCAATAAATCTGTTTTCTTCTACTTCTGGCTTGACCTTGAATTCTTTCCTGGGGAAAGCCAAGAACCCTCACGGGCTGAGCCCCATTTGGGTGCTTACCTGCCCTGCAAAACTACATCTATGTATCACAAGGCCAGGGAAGTAGACACAGTGGATTGTAATAATATTCCTGGAAGTAATGTCTACAAAATAACTGGACATATAAACAACTGCAAACCATATACTCTCTCTAAATGTATCCTCTAATCAATTTTCCCTTAGTTCAGGCCACTCTAATGCTACCCAATATGAGTGTATGATACGGGGAAAGTCTAAGTGAAAAGGAATAGCAATTTTAATGGATTAAAATACCTAACTTTTGCAAATCTTACCCCGCCCCCACCCCAAAAATATTATGTTAACACATTGCTTGAGATTCTTCCAGAGTCTTGGAAGGACTTGTGTAAGTTAGGGACCCTGGAACGTAGGTTAACTGTCTACAAAGTAAATCCATTTCTATTTCCTAACCTAATCTGAAGACTTACTTTCTATTCCTTTTACCTACAGAAACTGTCAGAATAATCACACTCATTTCCTCAATGACACTTTGCTACCTTTAACATATATAAGACCTATTTTCTAGAGCATGATCACCTCCAACTTTAATACCAATTAAATTAGGTGCAGTGACACAAAAATTGTCTTCTATTCCTGTTTTAATTGTGTCTCAACAGTAATGCAAGCCCTACAATGCCTTTCTATTTACTTCAGACAAAGATAAACACTGTAGATCCCAGTTAGGTTTCTTTCAGTGATAAGTATCGTTTAATAGAAAAAAACTGTTAAGAGCTAAAAGTGTCCTCGTTTCACATAGCCTAATAAATTCCCTCTAATTTCATGTAAGACCTAGTCCTGAGGCACAACAGCTTTAGGAATCGGTAATTTAGAAGTTCAACAAGATTATTAAGGATCCAAGTTCTCACCATCTTTTCACTGTGCCATCCAGTGTTTTGGTTTTATCCTAACCTGGGCCCCAAATAATTACAAGATAGCTCCCACAATTCCAAGAACCCATCTAGATAGAAACATCCAGAAATGAGGGGAGAGGAGGTGTTACCTTTCCAAGAAGCCCCTCATCAAACCTCCCCTCATGTCTCATTGGCCACATATGAGTTATTGGTCAGATATCAGTCATATGCCCAGGTCTTAATTAATGACTAGCAAGAAAAATGGGATAATCATGAGTGGCCCAGCCTATGCAGAATTTACTCACATCACACGGTAAAGAGGTGAGTCGACAAAAAAAAAAAAAAAAAAAAAAATTATATGCCACAAGGACAACAGCAGTAATGAATGGCTGTGGAGTAAGCTTCTTATTAAGCAAATTGGATAGCTAATTTTGACATTAATTACAGACCTTAGCTATGACATATATTTGATTACAGGGAAGGGCTAGATGATGTTTTAGATTCATTACAACTCTTATGTTCTACAAGACAGGCAAATAATATACTGGTTAAAAGCTTGGGTTTTAAAGTCAGATTGTCCTGGGTTTGAATACCCACCCACTACTTATTTGCTGTAACAATCTTGGTCAAGTTATCTTCCCTCTTCTGATAATCCAGATAGTAATAATATTTAACTCATATTGCTAGGAGAATTAAATGCATGATGAATGCAAAATGCTTAGCATTTTACCTAAACTTCACAGGAAGTACTCAATAAATATTATCATCAGTCTACAACATATAAACTATAATTATAATTTTGTACTATTAATTTAGAATTTGTGATAACTAAAACACAGGTTATTTCAAAACCAGAAAAATTATTGATTCCACCTTCAATATATTATAAATAACAAACAGGATTTGAGATGTTTAATGACACGCTGAACAGCTACCTCTTCCCCCTACTCCTCCTCTTTTCTCTTGAATAGGCATCTCCTCCACTTACAGTTTAAATGCCTCCAACATTCCCTTAGGTTTACCCCTGCCCTCAATATTACAAAACCAAATTCATTGCTTCCCTCAACCATATTGCTTTTCCTTTTGAAGTTAATAGTATCAGCATTTAACTATGCAGATGCCAAACACAAAACTTCAAAATCTTTCTCAATGCCCTCTCTCCACATCGATCACTCACTAAATCCTGTCAATTCTACCTCTGGTCCAGGCATGGTGGCTCATGCTTGTAATCCTAGCAATTTGGGAGACTGAGGTGGAAGAATCGCTTGAGCTCAGGAGTTTAAGACCAGCCTGGGCAACATAATGAGACCTTGTCTCTACTACAAATAAAAATAAAAAATTGGCCAGCCATGGTGGCACACATCTGTAGCCCTAGCTGCAGTGAGCCGTGATCATGTCACTGCACTTCAGCATAGGTGACAGAGCAAGACCCTGTCTCAAAAAAATGAAGCAAAACAAAAATACCTCTGAATTTGATTTTTAATCCATCCCTGTGTTCTAAAGTCACTACTACTACTACCACTACCATAAGAGACCCTCATTATTTCATTAATATCTACTATGAAGTTTTCAAACTGGTATACCTGCCTTTCCACAGCCTCAACTTCTCACTACTTCATCCTGTATTCTATCAACTATCTTGGTAAACTGCAGACTAAGTATGTTTGCCTGCTGAAAAATCTTCCGCAGGTCCCCAACTAACTGTCAAATAAAAAGCCAACTTTAATCTTGTATATAAAACTTTTCACAGTTCAGCCTGAACCTTCATTGTAGCTGCTTCTTTTACCTCTCCCTCCATGACATACCCAGTGTTTTACCCAAACTACACAATATCTCACCATTCTCCTAACAGACCTTCCCTACTTCTCTGTGTTCATGAAGAACCCTCTATTTGGGGAATAGGAGTAACTTCTCCTTTGATCTCCCTATACCCAACTATTTCTACTCATTCTCAAATATTAGTTCTCTATGATAACTTCTTGCATACCTCACAGCTACAGAAAATTACTGTTCTTGCAGAATATTATTTGTAATTATATCATAGCCATCATCACACTATATAATAGCTAGTTACTGCCTGTCTATAACCCCAAATAGACTGAATTTTTTTCAGGGCAAGGTTGTATCTTACTCATCTCTGCATTTCTAGTACATATAGTAAACATTCAGTAACAACTGGTAAATGGATGAAGAGGGAGAGAGTAGCACAATAAGTTATCAGAAGCTCTTGTACTTCACATATTACTAAAAATACTTATTGAATAGGAAATTTAAAGCTCAAGTCTACCTTCTCTATTAGAGTATAAACTATGAGTGAAGGAAAATTACTGTCTGGCACTATATTCAGTGTCTAAAATAGGGCTTTACACATAGTATAAAACTAACAAATATTAGTTAAATGAATAAATACATGAATTGATCAATTGAAGAACTGAATGATCTGGTAATTTGCATATGACAGGATAACTGGAAAGCCCTTTCATTCATTTCTGGTTGAATTTCTCAGCTATTTAAATATCACACATATCTGTGTATCTCAGAGCAAGATTCTACAATGCCACATATCTTATTTGGAAGAAGGTGATAATCTATCAATCAGTATTTATTGCTTCAAGTTGGCTCATTTTACCATTCATTTCCTATTTAAGCCCTACAGTAATTTAACTTTGTAAGACCTATGTCAGGTCTTAAATATATAATAAACAAATAAAACTCTATGTGTGTGTGTATGCATGTACATGCATATACAATAAAACAATAAAAATTCTCAAATTCTTTTTGAAAGTCTTAAGGATATAAACAATATAAAGAGAAAAACAGATGCATAGACACAGTGACACATGAATGCCCCACTCACAAATGAAAACAAAACCAAATATTTTGCAATAATCCATTTATTTCTAGTGTTTTGGGCCTTCAACTCAATAGTCATAAAAAATGTTCAAAACTAATAGTAAGAACACTATTTTCCTCTAGCATGCCTAAAAGAAAATTAAAGAAAATAAGAAAAGCTAGAGCCTTCCTCCCACTAAACACTCTGTTAAATTAAGAAGTAATATGTTTTAGTGCAGTCATCATTTCAGTAATTATATTCCAAAGAACCCTATAACTTATAAAACCAGCAACAACCGAAGAGAATCTCACACAAATTTTGGTCATGGAATACTTTATTGGAAGACATGAAAAACAGATAGTGGCAAAAAGCAGCAGAAAATATTTATAATCATAAAGCAATGAGAAAATATACACCAAAATATCATCAATTCATTTATATCTTCCAAATGGCCTTTGTCCTCCTTTCTAATATTTATCATCCTTTTCTCTGCCAAATTTCTGCTACCAATCCATCATCTCTTCAAATGGCTTGCAATAAAATGAACAAAACACATGCTCCTTCAAGGAGAGCTGATATCAGTGATCATGGTAAGACCACAGATCCATAAAATCTTTAGGTTAATTGAGCAGCTGATATAAAAGTAGAATACATCTGCTAAACCAACTGCCTTTTTAAACTTATTTAAAAAGTTATTTTGAAGTATACCCAAACACTTAATAAAAGAATTTGAAGGCTGGGCGTGGTGGCCCACACCTGTAGTCCCAGCACTTTGGGAGGCCAAGGTGGGCAAATCACCAGGTCAGCAGATCAAAACCATCCTGGCCAACATGATGAAACCCCGCCTCTACTAAAAATACAAAAAGTTAGGTGTGGTGGCACGTGCCTGTAATCCCAGCTACTCAGAAGGCTGAGGCACAAGAATCGCTTGAACCCAGGAGACGGAGGTGGCAGTGAGCCAAGATTGCACCACTGTACTCCAGCCTGGTGACAGAGCAAGACTCCATCTCAAAAAAAAAAAAATCTGAAAGGTCATCTAACCCAATTAAGCCTCCATCTACTGATTCATTTGCTAATACTCCTACCAAGAGTCAATAATCTGGTCTATGCTTTAACACCTCTTAACAAAAGGAACTCACTACTTCCAAAACAAGCTGATTCTATTTTTGTATTCTTTTACAATAGGAAGTTTTCCTTTATTCAGCAAAAATCATTCAGTCCATGTCTTCTACATGAAGGAAG
>NW_012104142.1:5927842-5933068 GCF_000951045.1 Mandrillus leucophaeus | reverse complement strand
AGAAAATTACTGTTCTTGCAGAATATTATTTGTAATTATATCATAGCCATCATCACACTATATAATAGCTAGTTACTGCCTGTCTATAACCCCAAATAGACTGAATTTTTTTCAGGGCAAGGTTGTATCTTACTCATCTCTGCATTTCTAGTACATATAGTAAACATTCAGTAACAACTGGTAAATGGATGAAGAGGGAGAGAGTAGCACAATAAGTTATCAGAAGCTCTTGTACTTCACATATTACTAAAAATACTTATTGAATAGGAAATTTAAAGCTCAAGTCTACCTTCTCTATTAGAGTATAAACTATGAGTGAAGGAAAATTACTGTCTGGCACTATATTCAGTGTCTAAAATAGGGCTTTACACATAGTATAAAACTAACAAATATTAGTTAAATGAATAAATACATGAATTGATCAATTGAAGAACTGAATGATCTGGTAATTTGCATATGACAGGATAACTGGAAAGCCCTTTCATTCATTTCTGGTTGAATTTCTCAGCTATTTAAATATCACACATATCTGTGTATCTCAGAGCAAGATTCTACAATGCCACATATCTTATTTGGAAGAAGGTGATAATCTATCAATCAGTATTTATTGCTTCAAGTTGGCTCATTTTACCATTCATTTCCTATTTAAGCCCTACAGTAATTTAACTTTGTAAGACCTATGTCAGGTCTTAAATATATAATAAACAAATAAAACTCTATGTGTGTGTGTATGCATGTACATGCATATACAATAAAACAATAAAAATTCTCAAATTCTTTTTGAAAGTCTTAAGGATATAAACAATATAAAGAGAAAAACAGATGCATAGACACAGTGACACATGAATGCCCCACTCACAAATGAAAACAAAACCAAATATTTTGCAATAATCCATTTATTTCTAGTGTTTTGGGCCTTCAACTCAATAGTCATAAAAAATGTTCAAAACTAATAGTAAGAACACTATTTTCCTCTAGCATGCCTAAAAGAAAATTAAAGAAAATAAGAAAAGCTAGAGCCTTCCTCCCACTAAACACTCTGTTAAATTAAGAAGTAATATGTTTTAGTGCAGTCATCATTTCAGTAATTATATTCCAAAGAACCCTATAACTTATAAAACCAGCAACAACCGAAGAGAATCTCACACAAATTTTGGTCATGGAATACTTTATTGGAAGACATGAAAAACAGATAGTGGCAAAAAGCAGCAGAAAATATTTATAATCATAAAGCAATGAGAAAATATACACCAAAATATCATCAATTCATTTATATCTTCCAAATGGCCTTTGTCCTCCTTTCTAATATTTATCATCCTTTTCTCTGCCAAATTTCTGCTACCAATCCATCATCTCTTCAAATGGCTTGCAATAAAATGAACAAAACACATGCTCCTTCAAGGAGAGCTGATATCAGTGATCATGGTAAGACCACAGATCCATAAAATCTTTAGGTTAATTGAGCAGCTGATATAAAAGTAGAATACATCTGCTAAACCAACTGCCTTTTTAAACTTATTTAAAAAGTTATTTTGAAGTATACCCAAACACTTAATAAAAGAATTTGAAGGCTGGGCGTGGTGGCCCACACCTGTAGTCCCAGCACTTTGGGAGGCCAAGGTGGGCAAATCACCAGGTCAGCAGATCAAAACCATCCTGGCCAACATGATGAAACCCCGCCTCTACTAAAAATACAAAAAGTTAGGTGTGGTGGCACGTGCCTGTAATCCCAGCTACTCAGAAGGCTGAGGCACAAGAATCGCTTGAACCCAGGAGACGGAGGTGGCAGTGAGCCAAGATTGCACCACTGTACTCCAGCCTGGTGACAGAGCAAGACTCCATCTCAAAAAAAAAAAATCTGAAAGGTCATCTAACCCAATTAAGCCTCCATCTACTGATTCATTTGCTAATACTCCTACCAAGAGTCAATAATCTGGTCTATGCTTTAACACCTCTTAACAAAAGGAACTCACTACTTCCAAAACAAGCTGATTCTATTTTTGTATTCTTTTACAATAGGAAGTTTTCCTTTATTCAGCAAAAATCATTCAGTCCATGTCTTCTACATGAAGGAAGCCCCTTAAAGGAAGAGGGATATTATGTATATCCTAATTCTCTTTCTTTGAATTAAAATTGTGCAGTTTCTTTATGACATGGTTTTAAATTCCTTCAACAATTAAAAGGAGGGGGTTAGAATCTACCAACCCCACCATGAGGCTCAACCTGAGAAATAATACATATCCATCAAAAAAGCAGCATATGTGTAATTATTATCCTCTTGATAAAGTTTTTAAGATTTTAAAACAGAACACTTGTTCTGTGGGTGGGCTGCCATAAATGCCCAGGGAAGCTTGTAACCAATGTTTTATTGTTGAGGAAGGGGGGGAAAAAAAGGAAATAAGAAAGTAAAAGAGTCTCTAAAACACAAGAACCTATTTCTTTGCCCTCAACATTATTCTTTTTGACGCTAAGATTACACCGTTTCATCTATCAATTCCCTTTTTCTACTAGAAAGTTCATACTTTAAAGCAAGGTTATACTAGACATTTTTTAAGTTTAAAAAAACACCATTTTATTGTTGTTGAAAAACTAGGTTAATATCCCTAATTTACTCATGTACTTAATAAAATTAGTTAAAATATCAAACGAAGAAAGTGTTAAAGGAGCTGATGGTTGGTATCAGGTTGAAGAATATCTAAACAGCAAAACAGCTAATAAAATATATCAGGCCAGGCAAGGTGGCTCATCTCAACATTTTGGGAGGCCAAGGTTAACTGATCACTTAAGCCCAGGAGTTCGAGACCAGCCTGGGCAACAAAAAATACCCGTCTCTACAAAAAAACACAAAAATTAGTCAGGCATGGTGGCACATGCCTGTAGTCCCAGGTACTCAGGAGGCTGAGGTGGGAGGATCACTTGAGCCCAGGCAATGAAGGCTGCAGTGAGCCATGACTGCACCACTGCACTCCAGCTCTCCAGCCTGGGTGACCAGCTTGGGTGACACAGCAAGACTCTCCAAAAAAAAAAAAAAAACTTAAAAAAAAAAAAATCAAAAAAAGCCAGATGTCAGTGATCCAACAATCAGCTAAGCCAAAAACTGGATAAGTGTACTTAACTAAACTAACCTCTCTGGGCCTCAAGAGTATTTTCATCTGTGAAATGAGGATAAAGAATTAGAATCCTAAGTTCTCAGACACTTTCATCTCAGGACCCCTTTAAACTTCAAAAAGAATATCGAGTAGTTCAAGGAGCTTTAATATCTAGCCCTAGTTACAATATTAGAAGTTAAAATATAACTTTTAAAATATTTATTTTAAGAATAAATTCATTAAATGTTAATGTAAGTAACATTTTATGAAAATAACTATTTCCAAACTAAAAAAAAAAAAGTTAGTGACAAGAGAAGCACTGTTTTGTAATCTTTGCAAATCTCTTTAATGTCTGGCTTATGAAGCCAAAATTATAGGCCACTGTTTTGAACAAAACTCCTGCACTAGACTCCAAAAGAAGACCAGACCAAAAATCAAAATCCATGCTCACCAAACCCAAACTGCGTTGTTATCTTGACTTTCTAAAATATCAGGAGAGACAGATAACAGCCTAATTTCCCAAATAAGACAGTTTTCAATATTCAATGTACATGATAATGAAGTATTCAATGGGCATGATAATGAAGTTTCCTCTGTTTTAATCCCTAATCTGAAGTAACCTGATATTAACCAGTCTTTCTCCTGTCTCCCCATCCGGACCTTACAAGATAATTCACTTTGAAATGACCAATCTGCTTTCTTTAGCCCTTTCTGTCTATAAAACCAACCACCTGCTCAACTCATTGGAACACATACTCTACTTTATGGAATGAAGTATTGCCTGATTCTAGAATTGCAATAAAGCTGACTGAGATCTTTAAGCTAAATTTGTTGTAACTTTGTCTTTTGACAGAACTGCTAGAGTCTCATATAACTTGTGCATTCAATCAGTATGGCATGGTATGCAACCTCTAGAAAACTCCACCTACACTCATGAGAGAATGAGAATGAAAAGGGTAGACACAGTCTTAGTATTACTTTGAATACAGTTCTGCCCTCACAGAACTTCTGTCAAGGTCTTAAGGACCCCTGACCCCTGCTCCTACAAGAGGCCCTTGAACCACAATCTGAGAACTCCTGGACCAGATAATCTCTAATACTCATGCAGGCTGACAATAATATTTTGATTTTTTTTAACCTGAAAATACACTTATCCTCATCATGATAGAATCCATCATAACTACGATATGAGATTCCAATGAGATGATCCTTTTAAACCCAACTATAAAAAGTCATTTCAGAAAAGCATAAGATAAAAAACTGTAGAACAGAGGCTGGGTGGGGTGGCTTATGCCTGTAATCCCAGTACTTTGGGAGGCCGAGGTGAGTGGATCACCTGAGGTCAGGAGTTCAAGACCAGCCTGACCAATATGGTGAAACCCCGTCTCTACTAAAATTACAAAACTTAGCCGGGTGTGATGGTGCATGCCTGTGATCCCAGCTACTAAGACGGCTGAGGCAGGAGAATTGCTTGAACCTGGGAGGCGGACATTGCAGTGAGCTGAGATTACGCCACTGCACTTCAGCCTGGGTGACAGAACAAGACTCTGTCTCAAAAAAAAAAAAAAAAAGACTATGGAATAAGGAATACTCATCACTAAGGAAATTCCTTCAAGACAGAAAAGCTATCTAAATCATTTCCTTTGTACTATAATACTAATAACAACACTTGGCATGACAAAACCATCTATGTAAAAAATATATAGGGTCATCTACATGTAAAGTATTGTGATAAGTGGAATAAGAGAAAGCATGAAGAACTTTATGTTTTTGTAGGAGGGATCTGATGTATATTCCAAAACTATAATCCAAAGTTAAAAAAAGACAAATGTTATGAAACAAGTTCAAATAAAGCATTACAGTAGGTCCTAATCTTAAGGGTATGTATGAGGATTATGTTAAAATAATTAGTAAAATATTATTCAAAAACAGTACAGGAATACAATAAAATCTACTATTTATATTTACTGGCCTATAGAGAGATGCTTCATTCTGTTATAAATAATTGAACATTAAATTGAAAGTTATACATGCACCTTTCCAGAAGAAAACTTCAAATGCAAGATTTAAAAGCAAGTTTAGGGCCGGGCGCGGTGGCTCAAGCCTGTAATCCCAGCACTTTGGGAGGCCGAGACGG
>NW_012104142.1:5923293-5927627 GCF_000951045.1 Mandrillus leucophaeus | reverse complement strand
AAAAAAAAAAAAAAGCAAGTTTAATCTCTAATTTCACAAATGCCAATAAAATCATTGACAACAATGACTTTGGCAAATACTTATAACAAGCATCTACATGCCTTTTATGGTTCAATCTCATGACCTGAGAAAAATACAGAGTGATAATAAAATCAGGGGGAAAAAGACTACATTAAAATCCTAGAAACACTTTTAAGAGCTGGCTAAATCTTTCCAAATTTACTGAAAAAGTATATTTCATTAGCTAACCATTTTGACTCTAATGGATCATCATTCAATGGCTGCATCTAAATGAACACTGTACCACGGTTTGACCTCTTTCTAATACAAAAATAAATTTAGAAGAGTCATCTCTTTCCTTTGTAAAAATAGTGAATTTAAGCCTAAGTTTCTCTCTTTTATTTGAGTAATAATTACGAACACATAAATAATCAAAATGTTTCCCTTAATTTGTAAATCACAATGTAACTCAAATGAGATAGTAATACTGTTTACTTAACAATACAAAGAAATCTTGAAACAAATTTTGGTAACATATCTAATAAATAATTTCATTTTTCATGTGTATACAGCTATGAAGTTAATAAAATTTGCATATAGGTCAACTTTTTAAAAATCTACTTAACATATTTAGACTAAATAAAAGGTTATCTGGCATATTAACTCTGGGAATTCATCTTTACCTTTATTAAGATAAACATACAGTACTGAACACAAGTTTAGAGCATTTTAATGGTTCCTTCCACTGAGCTCATCTACACCCAAAATACAATGCGCAAATATTCTAGATCTTCCATACACTTTTTTGAAGTTCTATATTCATTTTTCCTACTTATTGTCACAGATAAAACAGGAGAAATAGCACCATCTGGTGGGCATCACTTTCGTTTTAAAATAATTTTCTACATTTATCTTATGAATACTTCTTTGAAAAAACTGCATAACAATTCTAAATCATTTATAAAGTACTATAAATAGTGAAAAGTAACTTAGTTACCAAGAAAAATATATTTGAATATTGAACCAAGGTTGCAGCGTTGCTTTGGTTTTTAATTATTGAGAAGTTAAACATTATTGTAATACCATTAAGGCTGAAATCTCAGAGCTTAACCTTGTGGTGGTATTAGTTTTTTTATTTTAAGGTGTCAATTTTTAATACAAAAAAATTTACATTCCTTATACACAGGTAATACATCTATAGAGTTCAATGGAGAGAATGAAATGTGAACATAATCTTCAAAAAAGATAGTGTGGTCTGTTATTTATGTTTTTAAAAAATTTTTTTTTTGGAGACAGAATCTCACTCAGGCTGGAATGCAGTGCCGCGTTCTCGGCTCACTGCAACCTCTGACTCCTGGGTTCAAGCGATTCTCGTGCCTCAAAGTCCCGAGTAGCTGGGACGACAAGTGCACATCACCATGCCCAGCTGACTTTTGTACTGTTAGTAGAGATGGTATTTCACCATGTTGCCCAGGCTGGTCTCGAACTCCCGGCCTCAACCTCCCAAAGTGCTGGGATTAGAGGCAGGAACCACTGCGCCTGGCCTTAAAATGTGATTTATTTCGATGAGTCTAAATAAGCAACTGAAATTACTACTGAGTACTAACAGTGCTGAATAATAGTCAAAATATAAGTTAGGCCAAAATTTTATGAACTAAAACAGACACATAATACCTATGGAAAGGAATATAAACAAACTGAAAACAAAATCTGAAGAAATAAGATGATGTTACTTAATTTGGTACATTTCATATCAGTAATGCAGGATTTTTCTCGGTCCCTTCATTGGACTCGCAACAAGGGCAACCGTTTACTCACGTCACAGCGCTCAATCCCTTCCAGGAGGGAGCATGTTAGCAAGAGAGTGAAGGACCTGGCCAGCTGCTCCAGGTGCCAGTGAAAGAAAGCTCCATGCAGGGCCCACAGCAGTGCCCAGTGAGAGTGCCCACGACCCCAAAACCCCAGAGAAAGTGTTACAGTGCTCTTTTAGCTCTGCCGTCTGTCTGTGTGTGTGTTAACAGCTCAGTTGGTCCCTTACCACATCGCATGGGGCGGCTGCCCTCCGCCGGCGAGGGCAAAGGGCCAGTATGACAGTCTTTTTGGGTACCTGCACTCCGTGGGTCCTGAGTTCTTGTCCAGTATCCAAGAAGAAGGAAGTGATGCAGACACTTGAAGGATGGTAAAGGCAGAGAATTTTACTGAGAGGTGGAAATGGTTCTCAGTGGAGAGGGGAGCTGGAGAAGGGACGGAAAGGGTAGGTGGTCTTCCCCAAAGTCCAGCAGTCTCTTCCCCAAAGTCAAGCCATCTCTTTTCCCTAAAGTCTGGCAGAATCCTCTCTACCTACCAAGTCTGGGGCTTTACAGGCACAGGTTGGGGGTGGGGCAGGCCATAGGTAGCTTTGGAAAAAGCCACATTCAATTGGTAAAAAGACATTATTCAGAAAGAACCAATCAGGAGAGTGCAGGCAAACGAATAGAAGTTCTCACTTTGGGGCGCTGGTTTCAAGTTTTTCAGCTTGGAGGTGGGGTTTCACCAGGGACCTACCCCTATTTGCCTATAATTTCTCTGCCTCCTGCTTCTATCATCAGCATTTTAAAGGTGAAATGAAGAAGAAGCGTAAGATCAAATTAATAAAGTCAAACAAAAAGTTTGCATATTTCCTAAATGTACTTTTAATTACCTAAATTAATACACTAAAATATATTTTTCCAATAACTGTTGGTTAATCACATACTGTGTTACCCCGTGCTAGGCACTGATTGTACGATGGAAAACAAACACAAATAAACAAAGATAGAAGCCCATTCCCTTATGGAACTTACAATGCAGCTGTTTTAGTTGTTTTTTTTCCCCCCAACTGTCTGAATACCTTCCAGATAACAGCAATTCTCCCTTCTAATTATGATGCTTTTTCCTAAAGGAATTAAACATCTCAACTTGTACAACTTTTATATATAAAAAACATGCTTGCCATTAGCATGCTTCAACACAAAAGAGTAAAGCAAAGTTCATCTCTGCTTCTTGCCCTAAAATTACAATGTACTCATCAGAACAATATATTTGGTGGAAAATGTTCATAATATGTTGAAGGCTTTAAAGCAACAGAAACAAGGATAGCTGAACCAGCATGTAAGAGAAAATCAAAAACCAAAGGCTGAGGGGGAAGGGAAGGCAGAAATAAGAAGCAAACAGATTTATTTGCAGAACCACCATAAAAACTCAGAAATTTCTAAAGGTATGATCTGTAAATCTATACTTTAAGAGAGACAGATTGAATAAGAGTCTTCTGGGAGCAGCAGCACAAGCCTATAGTCCCAACTACTCAGGAGGCTCAGGCAGGAGGATCGCTTGAGGCCAGGAGCTGTAGGTTGCTATGAACTATAATTGCATCACTGCACTCCAGCCTGGGAGACACAGCAAGGCCTTGTCTCAATCAACCTTGTTTTAAGAGTTTTATGGGCTGGGCGCAGTGTCTCATACCTGTCATCCCAGCACTTTGGGAGGCTGAGGCGGGTGGATCACTTGAGGTCGGGAGTTTGAAACCAGCCTGACCAATATGATGAACCCCATCTCTACTAAAAATACAAAAATTTGCCAGGTGTGGTGGCGTGTGCCTGTAGTCCCAGCTACTCAGGAGGCTGAGACAAGAGAATTGCTTGAACCCGGGAGGCGGAGGTTGCAGTGAGCTGAGATCACGCCACTGCACTCCAACCTGGGCAACAGAGAAAGACTCTATCTCCCTCCACCAAAAAAAGAGTTTTATTTGGATGTGTCAATATTGGTTCATCAACTGTATCAAATGTACCACTCTGTTGTGGGATGCTGAAAATGGGGGAGGCTATGTATGTGTGAGGGCAGGAGGATTAAGGGAAATCTCTGTATCTTTGCTCAATTTTGCTGTGAATGAACCTAAAACAGCTCTAAAAAGTAAACTTTACTAAGAAAAAGTTTAAAATAAAATTCCCACAGATTGACATTACACCGCATGCTAAATCATCTCAGGAATTAAACTTAAATAATGGCTTCTTTTATTCTGCTTTACGAATGCGGACAATAGATAATTATTGACAATGATAATGCTGTCAAACAATATGAATTCCAAATCAGTCTTACTGATAAGTTTTCTTTTACAGTATCAATAAAACATTCCAGATAAAACAAAGAAGATAGTTAACAGAGCCTCCACACTGGAGTTTCCTAGATAGTGAAACCTGCAATAAAAAGAAGTGCTTCATATCATATAATCCTAATTTTTCTAAATAATTGACAATGGGTTTTAAAGGTTAAGATGTTACAGTTTTAAACTAAATACTTTTCCCAGGCCCAGACAAAAT
>NW_012104142.1:5919286-5920423 GCF_000951045.1 Mandrillus leucophaeus | reverse complement strand
GACGGGGTTTCTCCCTGTTGGTCGGGCTGGTCTCGAACTCCTGACCTCAGGTGATCCGCCCACCTCAGCCTCCCAAAGTCCTGGAATTACAAGTGTGAGCCACTACACCTGGCCCCTTTTAAAATATTTCTGCTCACTGACGATGCACCTGGTCACCCAAGAGCTCTGATAGAGATGTACAAGGAGATGAATGCTGTTTTCCTGGCTGCTAATACAACATTCATTCTGCAGCCCCCAAATCAAGGAGTAATTTTGACTTTCAAGTCTTATTATTTAAGAAATATATTTTGCAAGACTATAGCTGCCATAGACAGTGATTCTTCTGATGGATCAGACAAAGTAAAATGAAAACCTCCTGCAACGTATTCATCATTCTAGATGCCATTAAGAACATTTGTGATTCATGGGAGGAGGTCAAAACATCAGCATTAACAGGAGTTTGGAAGAAGTGAATTCCAGCCCTCGTGGATGACTTTGAGGGCTTGAAGACTTCAGGGAAGGAAGTCACTGCAGATGTGGTAAAAATAGCAGGAGAACTAGAATTGGAAGTGGAGACTGAAGATGGATACTGAAATGCTGCAATCTCATGATAAAACTTGAATGGACAGGAAGTTGTTTCTTACAGACGAGGAAAAAAAGGGGTTTCCTGAGATGGAATTTACTCCTGGTGAAGATGCTGTGAACACTGCTGAAATGACAACAAAGGATTCTGAATATTCCATAAACTTTAGTTGATAAAGCAGCAGCATGGTTTGAGAGGACTGACTCCAGTTTTCCAAGTTCTACCATGGGTAATAGGCTATCAGACAGCATTGCATATTACAGATAAATTTTTCATGAAGGGAGGGCTCTGACACAGCAACCTTCATTATTGTCTTGTTTTAAGAAATTGCCACAGCCACTCCAACCTTCAGTAACCAACATCCTGATCAGTAAGTAGCTATCAACACTGAGGCAAGACCCTCCACCAGCAAAATGATTATAACTTGCTAAAGGCTCAGATGATTGTTAGCATTTTTATCCATAAAGTATTTTTATAGATTAAGGAATATACATTTTTTATACACAATGTTATTGTATACAATAGATTACATTAAATTAAGGCATATACATGTTTTATACACAATGTTATTGCAT
>NW_012104142.1:5914162-5918166 GCF_000951045.1 Mandrillus leucophaeus | reverse complement strand
ACTTTAAGAGAGACAGATTGAATAAGAGTCTTCTGGGAGCAGCAGCACAAGCCTATAGTCCCAACTACTCAGGAGGCTCAGGCAGGAGGATCGCTTGAGGCCAGGAGCTGTAGGCTGCTATGAACTATAATTGCATCACTGCACTCCAGCCTGGGAGACACAGCAAGGCCTTGTCTCAATCAACCTTGTTTTAAGAGTTTTATGGGCTGGGCGCAGTGTCTCATACCTGTCATCCCAGCACTTTGGGAGGCTGAGGCGGGTGGATCACTTGAGGTCGGGAGTTTGAAACCAGCCTGACCAATATGATGAACCCCATCTCTACTAAAAATACAAAAATTTGCCAGGTGTGGTGGCGTGTGCCTGTAGTCCCAGCTACTCAGGAGGCTGAGACAAGAGAATTGCTTGAACCCGGGAGGCGGAGGTTGCAGTGAGCTGAGATCACGCCACTGCACTCCAACCTGGGCAACAGAGAAAGACTCTATCTCCCTCCACCAAAAAAAGAGTTTTATTTGGATGTGTCAATATTGGTTCATCAACTGTATCAAATGTACCACTCTGTTGTGGGATGCTGAAAATGGGGGAGGCTATGTATGTGTGAGGGCAGGAGGATTAAGGGAAATCTCTGTATCTTTGCTCAATTTTGCTGTGAATGAACCTAAAACAGCTCTAAAAAGTAAACTTTACTAAGAAAAAGTTTAAAATAAAATTCCCACAGATTGACATTACACCGCATGCTAAATCATCTCAGGAATTAAACTTAAATAATGGCTTCTTTTATTCTGCTTTACGAATGCGGACAATAGATAATTATTGACAATGATAATGCTGTCAAACAATATGAATTCCAAATCAGTCTTACTGATAAGTTTTCTTTTACAGTATCAATAAAACATTCCAGATAAAACAAAGAAGATAGTTAACAGAGCCTCCACACTGGAGTTTCCTAGATAGTGAAACCTGCAATAAAAAGAAGTGCTTCATATCATATAATCCTAATTTTTCTAAATAATTGACAATGGGTTTTAAAGGTTAAGATGTTACAGTTTTAAACTAAATACTTTTCCCAGGCCCAGACAAAATATGAAAACGCATGTAATTTTCAAATATACTTTATAAGACCACAAGTATATAGTGGTCTAAGGTAAGAACAATTAAAAAGTCCCTCAATTATATAAGTTGACAGAAACAGTGACACATTATCATATACTACGTTCTCAGTCAAATCAGTCAGTCAACAAATACAATGGCCTACAAGTCTTAGGAATACAAATTACAGTTTCTACCTCTAAAAAACATTTGCTAATTTCCAAATATCTGATGAAGTTTCCTTTGAAAAACATAATTTTATACTATGTTAACTCCTGAGAGCATACTTAGGACCAAAAAAGAGAAAGAAATAAGACAGACATCATAATAACAGTTTAAAAGGAAAATTTCAGGATCTGGGAGAATGTACTAAAACACACACATACACAAAATAAAAGGAAAACATTGACAGGCTGACAAATTCCTACTTCCCAGGAACATTTTGATAGGATTATATATCATCTTTAAGAAATGACAGCATTATTACTATTATACTACAAGTCTCACACGTCAACAACAAAATGCTGTGCACCAGTCTGGACAACATGGCGAAACCCTGTCTCTGCTAAAAATACAAAAACTAACCAGATATGGTGTTGCACACCTGTAATCCCAGCTACTTGGGAGGCTGATCGACAACAATCACTTGAACCTGGGAGGTGGAGGTTGCAGTGAGCTGAGATCACGCCACTATACTCCAGCCTGAGCAACAGAGTGAGACTCTGTCTTAGGAAAAAAAAAAAGCTGTGCAAACAAATGAAAAGCATAAATACATGCTCACATTCAGATTTATGAAAGTTAAGGCAGGACTTTCTATTTTAAAAGATTTTTACATACAAAGCAAATTGAATTTTTGTGGTTTGGTTATTACAAACTGATTCAAAGATACCTAAATAGAATACTTTATTAATAATTATACCCACTAATATACTAAACATCCTTACATATTGAGAATTAGAATATGACAGCCTATTTTGTTTTCTCCAGAGATTATACAATTTTACTTTTAGTCTGTCTCTTTTTTTTTTTTTTTTTTTGAGACAAGGTCTCACTTCGTCACCCAGGCTGGAGTCCAGTAGCACAATCATGGCTCACTGTATGCAGACTCAACCTCCCCAAGTCAAGAGATCCTCCCACCTCAGCCTTCTCATAGCTAGTACCACAGGTACACACCACCACACCTGGCTAATTTTTAAAATTTTGTAGAGGGGGGGCTCTCACTATGTTGCCAAGTCTGGTCTCGAACTGCTGGGCTCAAGTGATCCACTGGCTTCGGTCACCCCAAAGTGCTGGGATTACAGGCATGAGTCACTGTGCCTAGCCTATTCTTTCTACAAGGTTGACTGACCCCATAGCCATTGTCTTCATGCACAGCTAACCAATGTCTCTTTGCAAAAGAGATAATACTTTTCATCTAATGGAGATCTAATCTTACCTTTGCTGAGTGACTGAGTAAAACAACTCCAAACATCAAGTAATAATTTATACTACTCCATAACATGTGTTGATAGTTACAGTCGATTATAACTGAATCTAAAATTCTCAGAAATAGCAAGCTTTAAAGCAAAAAGAAAAAAAAATAAGTAACTGCAGGAGAAAAAAGAAACAATATTATATTCAGAAGAAAGTAGAAGTATGACTACCGTCCCCATTGTGATTTCCTAAAACTTTACAGCATCTCTTCTCAGTTAAAAAGTACTCTCTACTAAAAATATGAAAAAAAATAGCTGGGCATGGTGCCTGGCCCCTGTAATCCCAGCTACTCAGGAGGCTGAGGCATAAGAATCATTTGAACCTGGGAGGTGGAGATTGCAGTGAGCCGAGATCGTGCCACTACACTCCAGCCTGGGACAGAGTAAGAGTCCGAGAAAAAAAAAAAAAAAAAACACTAGCTAAAGTGGTAAAGTGGCAGTTTTCAATGTATACTATTCTCCTGAATATATTTTTCTATCTTCTTTGGTTTAGAGACAGTAATTTTGTTTGTTTCCTTTTAAAGATGCCCTGCTGGGTTGCTTACAATAAAACCAAAGAGCCTGAAAATTATGTCAAGGCAAAAATAAACAATATTTCCCATGAGACCATAACTTTGCAGGTCCCCTTTCAAGTCTGAGGGTAACACAAATCTTCCATGCTTTAAAATATATTCACTCAATTTTATACATTTTTATATCTTGGTTACTGTCAAGAAACGTGTTTAAAATTCTAAACTTAAAATTTTTTATTTTTTTTAGTGCACAAGGTAATTAGGAATAATTACGATACCAGAAAATAGTTTTAGAAAACCTCTTACTGAGGCTATTTCTAAGTCTGGCCCTGGTTCCTGTGTTCCCAGGAAATCTGACAGGCCATTTCATTTAAACATTGTGAGCAATTCACTATTAGTTGCCAAGTCAACACCCATTTCCCCATTGCCAGTGGAGCTCTAATTTTTGTTCAGTTATAAGGAAGCATGTACTTCAGAATATGCTAATTAATCATGATAATTCTATTTTCTTTGCCAGTAACTGGTTTAGGAATGTGTGTGTGATGAGAGTCTACCAAAGTACTTCTGGGAAACCTTTTCTTGCTCTTAAAAAAGAAGACGGACAGACAGACAGGCGCAGTGGCTCACGCCTGTAATCCTGGCACTTTGGGAGGCTAGGCTTTTATTTTTTGGAGATGGAGTTTCCCTCCTGTTGCCCAAGCTGGAGTGCAATGGTGCGATCTCAGCTCACCACGACCTCCGCCTCCTGGGTTCAAGCGATTCTCCTGCCTCAGCCTCCCAAGTAGCTGGGATTACAGGCATGCACCACCACACCTGGCTAATTTTCTATTTTTAGTAGAGACGGGGTTTCTCCCTGTTGGTCGGGCTGGTCTCGAACTCCTGACCTCAGGTGATCCGCCCACCTCAGCCTCCCAAAGTCCTGGAATTACAAGTG
>NW_012104142.1:5906113-5913067 GCF_000951045.1 Mandrillus leucophaeus | reverse complement strand
ATGAACTAGGAAAATACAATCTTCATGTATTTCTCTTTACTGTGATATTCACTTTATTGTGATAGTCTGGAACCAAACCCCCAATATCTCCAAGGTGTGCCTGAATAGGAAAACCAGATTACTATTTCAGTGGTTTATGGATAATGAAGGGTAGATTTGTCATACCAATAAAATTGGTCTATCTATTTTTTAAAGCAAATATCTGACATCAAATTTAGTCAAGGCCAACAAACAAAAAGAATAACAATCATTCTTGAATTTCTTTGTGCCACAATACATAGCTACATCTGTTTGAATAAACTGTATTATATTTTAACAGAATAAAGATATTTAGTACTAATGAAGGCTTCAAAGATAATTATCCACACAAAATTGTTTAAAAGTCTACTCAAGCATAATCCTAAGAACATCCTTCAATCTACTTAGAAGAAAATACAGTTAAATTTTTAGAAACTGAAAGAGTACATGTACTTCAGTTCTTTCTTATCCTCATTTGTATGTTTTAGTCCCTAGCTTTATGGTTGAAATCAGTTTGCTCATTTTTATAAATTCCATGTTGCAAGTCAATCGTATTTCCTCTGCCTTCATGGAGCTTACATTTTATCTGAAAAAACATCTTTGAAGAGCTAATTATACAACTTATAATTTAATATAAAATGGTTTAGGGGATTGTCTTAGTTCGATTGCTATGGCTGTTAACAGAAACCTGATATTGGGTAATTTATAAAGGAAAGAAGTATTAATATGTTTCTCAGTTCCAAAGGCTGGGAAGTCCTAGAGTATGGTGCCAGCTTCTGCTCAGCAACTTCTTGCTGCATTATCCCATGGCAGAAGGCAAACAGCAAGCAAGTGCTTGAGGGGCCAGACTCGCTTTATAATAACGCTCTAGAGATAACTAACCCACTCCTGCATTAATTCTCTCATGAAGGTAGAGCCCCATGATCTAATTACCTCTTAAAGCCCTCCACATCTTATTACTGTTACAATGGCAATTAAATCTCAACATGAGTTTTGGAGGGGACAAACATTCAAACCATAGCAGAAAGAAAGGAAAAAAAGTGGTAGTAAAAGAAGTAAGCTCACTCCCATACAGGAAAATTGGAAGTAGACTTTGATAACAAAGGATTTTCCAACAGCATAAACTCACAGAACTCATATATGTGAGCAGGGTGCAGTGGCTCACGCCTGTAATCCTAACACTTTGGGAGGCTGAGGTAGGCAGACCATTTGAGCCCAGAAGCTCAAGACCAGCCTGGGCAACATGGCAATACCCAATCTCTACTAAAAATACAAAAAGGAACTACGCGTGATGGCACATGCCTGTAGTCCCAGCTACTTAGGAGGCTGAGGTGGGACGATCACCATGATCATGCCACTGACCTCCAGTGTGGCATGGAGTGCCACATCTCAAAATGTGATGACCACATCTCAGAGTGAGACCACATCTCAAGAAAAACAAGAAAAAGGAAAAATTTTTTAAACCATATATATAAAGCATTTTTTCCTGCAATTCTTGGCTAAATTTCTGGATCTTGCTAAGATTTTCTCTTTGCTCTTTCTATCTATTGTAGAAGTTTGCTTTCCCCTTCTCTACAAAACAAACAAAAAGAAAATCCCTTATGAACATTTTCCCACCCAATTCAAACTGGAAAGTTTCAGGAAAAAAAAAAAAGGATAATTTCAAGTATCCACCTAAACTTCAAAATTTATTTTTCCCCTAGGGCTTCCATCAGGCTTTACTCAACACAGACCTACAGACCTAGAAATCACACCTCTCTCTAGCCTTCCTAAATAAAAAAGCATTAAAGTTATAGGAATGTTTGAAGAAGAAGGTTTTATTTTGTATATGTTATTAAAACTTTGTGTGTACATTTTTATAAAGGTTACATTTATACTTTTAAAAACCCACTTGCAATTGATTAGAATACAAAGTAAAATTTTACAGGGAAATTTTATACTTATAGATAATGTTTAGATCACTTTTCTAAATTACTGAAAAAGTCCAGTTGCAATCTTATTGAAGTTCTACAGAGGGAGCTAGTATCACAAAGAATAAAGTTAAAATACACCGAACATCAAAAAAAGACCTAGTCTGTTGGAAATATCAGATTACCATTCATCAATATGAGCTCACTTTATCCTCTAAAGTTTTACTTTAACAATTAGCCAACTCAAAATAAAACACGGTATTACCTACAAACTGTTGACATATTTCCAGTGAACCATACTAAAACTTATAAAATATAATTTCCATCAAAAATACCCTTAAATACTTTTGAAGTAGATATGTCCATAATGAACAATATCATTCCTCCAAAAAAATTTTTTTTAAAGTTTCCTAAGTCACTGAACTTATACAAAATGGAAAGCAATCAAAAAGATCTAAACAGTTCTATCCTTTTCTTATATAAGCCAAGTTATGAAGTCTCTTCCTCATCTGTAAAATGGGAATGATTACAGTATCTACTTCACAGAGTTGCTGTGGGTATTAAATTAGATCATAAAATAATTAAAACAATGCCCTTCTTCCTTGTTCTTTAAAATGTATTATTTAATTGTTCAACACTTTCCAAAAAGAAATCAACATAGTAGAGTTTTCAAAGTTAGATTGGCTGCTAATAAATACTAAAAGTTCACTCAAGAACCCCAAGTCTATATCATTCCTGTTTGTTGTAGACCAAGAAGAAAGAGAATTCATCACACCAGCAGCTTCTCTCTCCATTCTGTTACCCTCAATAAAATTCATCCCATAAATATATCTTGTCAAGTAAATTGCAGTTAAGGATCAAAGAACTACACTTTGACTAAAAAGCTCTGAATAAAGTTTCTAGGAAACACCTTATCCTTCCCCCTAAAAATTGACAGGGGGATCATTATCCTTTTTTGTTATTGTTGAAGAGTTTTATGCTAGAAATTCAGAAGCTATACCCAGAGGGATCACTGAACAGACTAAAAGAGAAGTAGGTAATGAGAGAAATCATTTGTTTAATGGACAATGACAGAAAAGCACTAATCTAAACCCAAAATGATATTTGAGGAACTTAAGTTTGGAAAACTAAGTGACTAAACAAAGTTAAGGTCTTAAACTGTGTCAAGAAGAAGTACACTTCCCCTAATTTCCTCTCCTATATGGTTTCAGCTTAAGATATATCACGAATTGAAATTTGCATAAAGTTTAGGGGATGAAATTGAAGGAGTAGCCATTTAATTCCAAAGGCAGTCATTGGTTAGAGGCAGGGAAGGACAAACATAAAGGTATGGGCAGAACTGTAATCTGTCCTTACTCATCCCCACTCTACCTTACGTCCACAACTACCAGGACCAAGCCTATCACCAGATATTTCACTAAAAGCCCATAAAGGTGGTAGTTGCAAAGAACCTACAACACATGAACCTCCTTCACAATTTCCCTATAGCAGAAGAACACGCAATTGATTAACCTACACTTACTCCTGGAGATGCAGTCTTGTAAGCACAAATGGTAACTCTTATTACAATCAACTATTTAACACTTACTCCTGGAGAGGCAGCCTTATAAGTACAAATGGTAACTCTTATTACAATGAACTATTTAAACCTTAGTTTAAAAAGCAATACAGTGAAAAGGTTACCTTACAAATATTATGACTACATACAAAAATAAACTTTAAAAAAAAACGTTTCTTGGCCAGGCATGGTGGCTCACACCTGTAATCCCGCCC
This sequence comes from Mandrillus leucophaeus, assembly GCF_000951045.1. Taxonomy (NCBI): domain Eukaryota; kingdom Metazoa; phylum Chordata; class Mammalia; order Primates; family Cercopithecidae; genus Mandrillus; species Mandrillus leucophaeus. The sequence goes on along the minus strand of NW_012104142.1, from coordinate 5,909,366 downwards.
CTTTGGGAGGCCAAGGCAGACATATCACTTGAGCCCAGGAGTCCAAGACCAGCCTGGACAACATGGCAAGACCCCATCTCTACAAAAAATACAAAAATTAGCCAGGTATGGTGGTGCACACTGGTAGTCCCAGATACTCAGGAGGCTGATGGGAGGATTGCTTAAGCCCACAAGGTCAAGACTGCAGTGAGTCACGATCATGCCACTGCACTCCAACCTGGGCAACAGAGTTAGACCTTATCTCAGAAGAAAAAAAACAAAACAAAACAAAAAAAACTTTTCTTTCATGAGAGGCATTTATAGCTCAGGATAAAATTTCCAGTGAAAATATCATACACGGAAAGAGGCTGATGTGTCCTAGAGAAAAGAGCTCCAGTGATGACAAAGTTGCTAATGACGAAGATTCTGAATATGGCTGTTCAAAGAAATGGGAAGGAAAAAGAAAAAAGTAATTCTATTTAACATAATATGAGGCTGTAAAATGTATACATTTGACTTATTTCATGAGCATACCTAAAAGCTTTTGTATCAAGCTGACCAACAGCTTTGTGTTGCATCCTCTCCTTGGAAGAATGTAAAGTACCTTGTATTTGGAAGTAATTTTCTTCAACTCACTCAATATTGGTTATAGGTATGAAGTGGTTTCCAAAACAACAACACAATACTGTGAAACTGATTTAATTAACTACTGAGTTCTCTGTGATCAGTTACTAAGTCTTGTAACGGATATTAATCCCTTTTAAAAAAAAAAATTACTGGCGGCCAGGGGAGGTGGCTCACATCTGTAATCCCAGCATTTTGGGAGGCTGAGGCAGGCGGATCACCTGAGGTCAGGAGTTTGAGACCAGCCTGAACAATATGGTGAAACCCTGTCTCTACTAAAAATATAAAAATTAGCCAGCCGTGGTGGCAGGTGCCTGTAGTCCCAGCTACTCGGGAGGCTGAGGCAGGGGAAACACTTGAACCTGGGAGGCGGAGGTTGCAGTAAGCCAAGATCGCGCCACTGTACTCCAGCCTGGCAACAGAGTGAGACTCCATTTCAAAAAAAAAAAAAAAAATTACTGGCTGGGTATGGTAGATCATGCCTATAATCACAACACTTTGGGAGCAGAGGCAGGAGGATTGCTTGAGCTCAGGAGTTTGAGACCAACCTGAGCAACACAGGGAGACCCCATCTCTAAAAGCAAGACTGTAGTGAGCCATGATCACACAACTGTTTTCCAGCCTGGGTGACAAAGCAAGATCCTGTTCCAAAAAAAAAAAAAAAAAGACTATATACTTAGAGAACTGCTTGGTGTGACAGAAACAGCACTTAAATGGGACTCAGGAGACTTGGTTTCTGGTCTAGTACTGTCCTTAAGTAGCAATGTAAACTATAGCAAGTCATTTTATCAATGTTACTCTCACCTTATTCATGATAAAATATGGATATTGGTTCAAGGGTTCATTTCTAGAATCAAAATACTATAATTTTAAAGATACAAAAAAAAAGTGGGCCCTGAGAACAGGATCATAAAAATGTTTATGATATTTTTAAAACTGTACCTTATTTATGAACACTAAAAAAAAATTAATCATTTAACCTTTGCTGTCGGTCCTAACTTCTTTATTTCAATTTTGACTTTTTGCTTCACAGGATCATTTTTTCTATTAGCTTTACAGACATCCAGTTCTTAGATCATTCTTACCAAAAAAGATTCTTTTAACAGGGTCTCATCTGTCACCCAGGCTGGAGCACAGTGGCACAGATCATAGCTCACTGCAGCCTGAACCTCCTGGTCTCAAGCAATCCTCCCACCTCAGTCTCCCAAGCAGCTGGGACTACAGGCACACACCACCATATCCGGCTACTTTTTTTTAAACTTTTTGTAGGGACAAGAGTCTCACTATGTTGTCCACGCTGGTCTCTAACTTAGGCTCAAGCAATCCTCCTGCCTCAGTCTCCCAAAGTGCTGCGATTATAGGCACAAGCCCAGTCTATGATCTTGATGATTTCAAAGAACTGTTAAGGCACAGCATTAATAATTAATTTAAGAGCATACCAGGCCAGGCGCGGTGGCTCACACCTGTAATTCCAGGCCCAGACGGGCGGATCACGAGGTCAGAAGATCGAGACCATCCTGGCAATACAGCGAAACCTCGTCTCTACTAAAAATACAAAAAAATTAGCCGGGCGTGGTGGCGGGTGCCTGTAGTCCCAGCTACTCCGGAGGCTGAGGCAGGAGAATGGCGTGAACCCGGGAGGCGGAGCTTGCAGTGAGCCGAGATCAAGCCACTGCACTCCAGCCTGGGCGACAGAGCAAGGCTTCATCTCACACACACAAAAAAAGCATATCAGATGTTATTGTCTCTAACTTCCCTGACATATCCCTAAACATTCCACTTAAATACTTACAACTCTCCTGCTGGTTTGGAAATTGACACTATTCTCTAAGAAATTACGTTTTTACACTGCACCAAAGATCACAGCCTTAGCACGTCCTAATACCCTTAAAGGTTCATGCCTATTGCATAATTTATTTTCTTCCATCCCATCATAATCCTAAATTGCCAAACATTTTAAATACCACAATACAATTAACTTTTATAAGACAAAATTTAAAAATTTAAGGGGTTATTCTGACAAATTTTTTTTTTTTTCTTTTCAAGACAGACCCTCTGCTCTCTCGCCCAGGCTGGAGTGCAGTGGCACGATCTCGGCTCACTGCAATCGCCGCCTCCCAGGTTCACGCCATTCTCCTGACTCAGCCTCCCAAGTAGCTGGGACTACAGGTGCTCGCCGCCAAGCCCAGTTAATTTTTTGTATTTTTAGTACAGACGGGGTTTCACCGTGGAAGTCAGGATGGTCTTGATCTCCTGACCTCGTGATCCACCCGCCTCGGCCTCCCAAAGTGCTGGGATTACAGGTGTGAGCCACCACGCCCGGCCTCTGACAAAATAATTTAATATTTGACATTAAAAAATCATAAATCGAATTCATTCACTATCAGAAGGGAAAATACACTTCATATTTAGAACAGTATACACTGCTTACAAAAGTTCACTGTTTACCTTGGTAGCTAAAACTATACTACAAGCCTACAGTAACCAAAACAGCATGGTACCGGTACCAAAACAGATATATAGACCAATGGAACAGAACAGAGCCCTCAGAAATAATACCACACATCTACAACCATCTGATCTTTGACAAACCTGGCAAAAACAAGAAATGGGGAAAGGATTCCCTATTTAATAAATGGTGCTGGGAAAA
>NW_012104142.1:5899215-5901673 GCF_000951045.1 Mandrillus leucophaeus | reverse complement strand
ATGGAAACAAAATGGTTCTATTTTCGATAACTGCAGATGTGTCCATAGATTTTGAAAAGCCACTATTGGAGAGTAAGATTCCATTTATAATAAAATCAGTATCTTTTCCTTTTTCTTAAACCACTTTATTGAGGTATAATTGACATATAAAAAGCTGCACACGATCTTTTCTTCAATGCCTAACACAATGGAAAGTAGGTGAAAAAACACCTAGTAAAATAGTGATGTTTTCTTAATTTATTTTAAATTATTCCACTTACAAAACTAAAACTGAAAAAAACTAGAAAGCTGATGAGACCAGTTCATTACTGGATCATGTATAGAACAAAGTATAAATCCTACAGTTTTAGATAAATCACATCGCGACTTGAATTGCTCAACTTTCTCTACTTAAAATCATCCCCCAAGGTCTTCAGTATGTAGAATAATGAAAAACAGGAACTTGAGAAAAACCACTTTGCTTAGAAAAACAAGGGTCACTGCTGACCAATATTTCCCTGTTTTCCCATGCCAATCTTCCTCAGACAGAGAAACAAGTATACTTGTGAAGCATCAGTGACTAAGTGTATATGAAATCTGAATCACAAAATTTCAGGAACTAAAAATGTTTTAATGAAAACATACTTAATATTTATTAATATCAAGATAACTAGAACTATCATTGTACTCTCTTATTGTTATTCTTATTTTTTTAAAGGCAAGGTCTTACTCTGTTGTCCAGTCCAGAACTCAGTGGAATGATCATGGTTCACCGCAGCCTTGATCTCCTAGACCCAAGAGATCCTCCTACCTCAGCTTCCTGAGCAGCTGGGACCACAGACACACACCACCTCATCAGGCTAAATTTTTTTTTTCTCTTTTTTGAGACAGAGTCCCGCTCTGTCACCCAGGCTGGAATGCAGTGGTGCGATCTTGGCTCACTGCAACCTTTGCCTCCCAGATTCAAGCAATTCTCCTGCCTCAGCCTCCCGAGTAGCTGGGATTACAGGCACCCACCACCATGCCTGGCTAATTTTTGTATTTTTAGTAGAGACGGTCTAGTAGACGTTTAGTAGAGACAGTTTAGTAGAGACGGTATTTTAGTAGAGATGTCACCATCTTGGCCAGGCTAATCTTGAACTCCTGACCTCAGGTGATCCACCCACCTCGGCCTCCCAAAGTGCTGGAATTACAGGCGTAAGCCACCGCGCCTGGCCTTTTTAAAGTTTTTTTGTAGAGATGGGGTCTCACTATGTTTCTCAGGCTGGTCTTGTACTCCTGGCCTCAAGCAATCCTTCCACCTCAGCCTCTCAAAGCGTTGGGATTACACGTGTGAACCACCATGCCAGGCCACTCTTTATTTATTAATACCAAGATCATTAGAGCTATCACTGCATTCTCTTATTGATACTCTTAGAGAGTTAGGGTTAATTTTCAAAGAGCAGGTCAATGTGATGGTGCCAACACATTTTTTACAAGTTTTATAATGAATCAAGCTTTAACAGACTGAAATTAAGAAGCTGTAATAATGTTTTATGAGAATAAAGCATGGAATTACTGATTAGATAATAAAATTTTGTTTTATATCCATATCTCTTATATTTTTTAAAGCTTGGTCTTGAACACAAAAAGGATTTTTTTGTTTTTAATACAGCAGGTGAGTTGTTACACACTCCTTAGCAGACTCTGACTTCCATGACCACCACCCTACTAAGATTTTGGCTATTTGAGTTGCAAGACACAAATGAGATTATTTATAAACAGCTTTCATAACTCATGAAATTTATTAATTCAATAACTGTTGAATTTTTGTAAATTAATACTCTGCTTTTATGGTGCCGTATTCAACTGCAAGTTTTCTTTGGTATGTAGGTCAAAAACTACAAGGCAGATAGCCAGCAGCCAAAAATATCAAGACCATCAACTAATGACAAATCAAACGAGTGGCAATACTTAGCAATAATAGAACAAATAAACAACAGAATGCTAATCTGCAAAAATAAAAAGGAATTAACTGATACATGCGACAACACTGATGAATTTCAAAACCACAGTGGCAGAAGCCTTATACAAAATAGGACATATACATGACTCAGTTTATAAGAAATTTTAGAACAGGTGAAACCAAAAAAAAAAAACTTTGAAATATAAAACTCTAGCTAATGGTATATGTGTTGAAATATTTAGAGAGAAGCATATTGATGTCTACAATTTACTTTGAAATGCATCCAAAAAACAGATGAAGTAACACATGAACAGAAGAATAAGTAGATAAGTGCAGTAATATGTTAATGATAAAACCTTGGTGGTAAATATATGGGTGAACACATAACATATGTTTAAAACTTTTCGTAATAAAATGTAGGGGCTGGGCACAGTGGCTCAAGCCTGTATTAATCCTAGCACTTTGGGAGGCTGAAGTGGGTGGATTGCTTGAGGTCAGGAATTCGAGATCAGCCTAGCCAACATGGCGAAAACC
>NW_012104142.1:5887745-5898995 GCF_000951045.1 Mandrillus leucophaeus | reverse complement strand
AGCCATAGAGATGAATTATATCTTGGACAGTTAAAAAACTTTCAAATGAATTAACACATTAAAATGGGTTACATATTAAATAACATATATTCTTTAAAAGCAGAGTTCTGGCATTTTTAATACTGGTCATAGTCTAAGGACTAAAGGAACTTTTAAGGCTCACCAACTACTTAATTCCCAAAGCAAAAGAAGCTCTGTTACCAGACCCACAAATAATAACCAACCAATGCTACAGTAACAATCACCTACCCTCATTGACTATAGTAGGAAATAAAGAAACAGCAAAAAATTTCTTGACAATAAATACATTTGAGAACCCACTATGGAGATTATACTCAAATAAGGATAGACCAAATATAAAAATATGGTTGAAAGGTTAGCATAATAATAGAATGTGTAAACAGTAAGAATGCACAAGGAAATCCTTTCCCTGAACATTGGTCCTGCCATTTTATAATTAACAATTTATATGTTATCTTAAACAGGAGAGAAGAAAATAATTTGCAAAAGGTTCAAGACAGTTTTTAAAAAGCAGTTTAAAAGTATTTGGAAAAAAAATATTACTTAACCTCAAGAAGAAAATAATAGTCTTGAAGTCCTCCACAAAAAAAAATTACCGTCCCTATATATGAGTACAAGTGAAGGTTACATTAAACTAAACCAAGAGAGACCTGAGTTAGATGTGAAAATAAAGTATCTTCAGCTGGGCATAGTGGCTCATACCTGTAATCCCAGCACTTTGGGAGGCCAAGGCAGGCGGATCACCTGCGGTCAGGAGTTGGAGACCAGCCTAGCCAACATGGGAAAACCCCATCATCTCTACTTAAAATACAAAAATTAGCCAGGCGTGGTGGCGGGCACCTGTAATCCCAGCTACTTGGGAGGCTGAGGCAGGATAATTGCTTGAACCCAGGAATGAGAAGTTGCAATGAGCCAAGATTGCGCCTCCAGCCTGGGCAGCAGAACGAGACTCTGTCTCAAAAAAATAAAAATAAAATAAAATTTAAAAAGTGTTTTACATTGTACCAAACAACTGACATTTACTTTTTCATAAACCAGTGACAGAAACAAAATTATATTTCTCCATCATTATCATGAAGGTGGGTGATCCACCAGAATAAGACCTAAAAATTAACAGTGACAATGTATTTTTATTTTTTACTTTTTTCTGGTAGAGCAGTCAGAAAGAAAATAGGAACAATTTAATATTTTATCTGGAAAGAGAAAATGAAATGACATATTTCCCAATAAGACTTTAGTCTAGATGACAGAATACAACACTACATCTTTTAATGTGAATACAGGAGAAATTATGTCCTGTGTAAACTTTATGTAGTATAAATTATATAGTGTAGGTTATCATAATTCTGTTAGGATTAAGGTCATAGTCTTAATTACACTTTGTCATTATATAATTTTGAAAATCAGATTACATATACATATATCAACTTCATAGACAGAGTAAACTATTTACAACCAATTGTTTAATGCACTTACAGTTCCTTGTGTTTGTCTTCAGCCAAGATTTGGTCATTTGGTTTCAGAGAATACCTGCATAACAGAAATGAAAATTACACTCTTCATACAAACACAGTATCAACATAAGTTAGTTGACCTCTTCAAAACAAGCACTCCAACACTGTTATAGGTCTCTGACTTAACTGATAAAACACCAAGAATGCCCAAGTAGACGGTTTTTTGCTGTTCTATTAGTCATTTCCAGGAACACCACTCCAGGAACTGAAAGGAGATCACCTTAACCATGCTTTGAAGATCTTCAATATTCTTCTGTAGTGAATCATCTGTAATGTCACACTTATTCAGCAGTTCAAAACTGATGCAACAACTACAACGTTAAGTATTTTAGACTTCACAAACAATATGTAAATCATTCATTAACTATATAGTAATCATATACTGTGAACCAGGCTATGTACTAAGCAGCATGACACAGGAGGGAAAGAAAAGCTTTGGAGTTTTGTTTTTTGTTTGTTTTTTTTTTTTAAGATAGTCTCACTCTCTCACCAAGGCTGGAGTGCAGTGGCACAATCTTGACTCAGTGCAACCTGTTCAAGCGATTTTCCTGTCTCGGCCTCCCCAGAAGCTGGGATTACAGGCACGCACCACCATGCCCAGCTAATTTTTGTATGTTTAGTAGAGAAGGGGTTTCACCATGTTGGCCAGGCTGCTCTGGAACTCCTGACCACAAGTGATCCAACCACCTCAGCCTCCCAAAGTGCTGGGATTACTGGCATGAGCCACCATACCCAGCCTCAAGTTTTGGAGTTTTTGATTGACCATTTACTAGCTAAGTGATCATAGGCAAGTACTCTACGTCTTTAAGTCTCAGTTTCTCTGGTCATAAAATACAGGTTGCTATAAATATTAGATCAGGGATCTTTCACAGTACCATGTATTTGTACTGCTGAAGGTAAACAGACTTTCTGAAGGGTACACAGAAACAGATAAACAACAATGGATAATTCCCAGGTCTTCAATTCCCATTCATACTCAACCTTTTCATAAAATTTAAAATTAATCTGCCTGAAAATGGATCATAAATCCATTTGAAAGGTCATGTTGATTTTCCTCTCCAGTCTCCTCTTTCACAAGTGCCTTTAAACCCATTGCTATGGCTTGAATATTTGATCCCCCTCAAATCTCATGTTGAAATTTAATCTCCAATGGGGCAATATTGAGAGGTGGGGCCTTTAAGAAGTAATTGGATCATGAGAGCTCTACCTTCATAAATGGATTAATCAATTCATGGATTAATGGGTTATCATGGGAGGGCAACTGGTGGCTTTAAAAGAAGAGAAGAGACCTGAGCTACCATATTAACAGTTTCAGGCCCCTTGCCATGTGATACCCTGCACCACCTCAGGAATCTGTAGAGTCCCTATCAGCAAGAAGGTTCTCACCAAGTGCAGCCCTTTGACCTTGGACTTTTCAACCTCCATAACCGTAAGAAATAAATTCATTTTCTTATAAAATACCCAGTTTCAGGTATTCCAAGTAACAGAAAATGGCCTAAAATTCACTTTTTATTAATACAAAAAGGATGACATACTCCTCACCTATTCTGAATGAAACTATACACTATTGTATTGCCTGAGTATAAAAACCTTTTAAGTGTTAAACAAGGAATGATTCATATTTTGTCTGCAAAACTTTTTTTATTTTTATTTATTTTTTTTTTTTTTGAGACAGAGTTAGGCTGAAGTACAGTGGTGCGATCTTGGCTCACTGCAACCTCTGCCTGCTGGGTTCAAGCAATTCTCGTGCCTCAGCCCCCAAAGTAGCTGTGACTACAGGCACGCACCACCACGCCCAGCTAATTTTTGTACTTTAAGTAGAAATGAAATTTCACCATGTTGGCCAGGCTGGTCACGAACTCCTCACCTCAAGTGATCATCCCACCTCATCCTCTCAAAGTAGTGGGATTACAGGTGTGAGCCACTGCACCCAGCCTATTTTCTTCTGTTTAATAATTTAGCAACATTTTGAAGGAAGAGAAGCAACATTTATGATGGCAGAGAAGGAGAAAAAAAATTTTTTTTAATAAATAAAAAATACTTTAGCAACATTTTAATACATTTGTTATTTTACTCTGTGCTAATTACAATTTAATGACTAAGAGATATTTTAAAATTCACATATTTTGGCTGGCTGTAAAGACATATAATAGGGTAATCAATATGCATGAAAGACTGTAATGCATAAAAATATACTACCTTCATAATGTATGCATGCTACATGCAAAATATAACTTATGCATAAAATACATCCTATAAGAATAGAATCTGGTGTGAACAGTGTAACAGAAATGCAAATTCAAGACAGAAAGGACTATAAAATTTTTAAACGTCAAAAAAGGAAGTTGTTTATATGTTTTTATAAATGAATAAAAGGGGTATCAAATCATGATGGTATTTAGAGTCCACTAAAAAGAGTGATTCATCAGTATTATATAAAGTTATTAAAAATCATTAGTTGGGCACAGTGGCTCATGCTATAATCCCCACTTTGGGAGGCCAAGGCAGGCGGATCACTTGAGGTCAGGAGTTTAAGACCAGCCTGGCCAACGTGGCGAAACCCCATCTCTATTAAAAACACAAAACTTAGCCAGGTGTGGTGGCGGGCACCTGTGGTCCCAGCTACTGGGGAGGCTGAGGCAGGAGAATCACTTGAACCTGGGAGACAGAGGTTGCAGTGAGCTGAGCTTGTGCCACTGCACTCCAGCCTAGGCGACAGAGCCTACTTTCAACTTAGTAGAAAGCTGTAACTCAACTTCCCACCATGTCTTTCATAGAATGATGCAAAGCACAGCCTATATATTTTGGATGAGTTTTGTTTCCTAATGGCATAGATAGGTATTCTTTTAATAATCAATTCTTAGCATGAACACAGTTCCTAAAAATCAGAGACAACAAAATGGTACAGTGATAGTCCTCAACATTTTTTCTGCCCTAAATTACCGGAGAAAAATGACATACACTCCAAAGAACAGAAGACGGGGAAGCAAGAGGGAGCACAGGGGAGAGGCCTCTTTATTCTGCCTCTAGCCCCTACAAAGAGAACCACTGAGTGAAAAAATAACTAGATACAAATCAAAAAACCTGCAGTATCATCCTGATTCTGCCATTAACTTGTTTTCTGAAATGGGCAAGCCACTTAATTTCTCTAATGAGGTAAAACTGCCTATGTCACAGGGTTGCTATCCAGATCAAATAACATTACACGAAAAGTGTCCAGTGCATTATTTAACAATTATAATAAATACTCATCCCTGCCCCCTCTTCTTGGAATCTTGCACCCCTGTAAAATGAAGAATTCAATTAGCTCAAAAAGGGAGGAAAGGGCACTTTTAAATGTTCATAACTTTTATAAAAGCCTTTTATTGAGACTGAAACAAACACTTTTTATTCAAATGTGCTCCTCCTCCGAAGACATGGCACAGAACTTAGTGCCTTGAAAGGCGCAGGTACAGATTGTGAAGTTCCAAAATAGGACAGTCATAAGAGAGGTGCCCATGCCTAATGTTACACAGTTAACAGATGACAATAAAATATTCTATAAATACTTGGAACTAAAATTGCCTTCCAAGAATTAAATCACTAAAATTTCTATAAATCTACAAATATTGCCACATAGTCCAAAGAATCCCAACAGTATCAAGTAAAGTTTTACAGAATTGGCAAAACCAATCAGGTAGACAGTGTGGATATGGCAAGATTTTAAACAACATATTTAATTGGCTCTTCCAATAAAAAAAAAAAAAGTTGATTAAAATATATTAGAAAGGAAGAAAATGGGGGAGGGGCAAAACCATTAATCGCTACAACACTATTTAAGACTAAAGCTGGACTGAAATTTAAGAAGCTTATAAAGAAATAGATTAAATCACAGGGTTAGAATAAAAAAGCAAAAAGTTATAAAGTTTAAGAAAATAATATTTTTAAATCTCATTAGCAAAGTAAATGAAGATTAAAACTCAATTAGAGAAAGCTGAAAGAATTAAACTAGATTTAAACCTAAATACATAAAATAGAACTATACTCTTTGTATTCTTAATTTTTCCTATGCTTTTTATTTTAAAAAATTTATTGATAATTATTCAAAATGACTAACCACATCTTTTTATTAAAGGACATTTTTTTAATTTGGTACTTGGAAGATACTACTATCACTGCTTAGCTCTTGGGTCACATCAACAAAATGGGCCCATGTTATATCAACCTCCCATTTATTTGCTAATACATTTTATTTCTGGCTTCTGTCTCCATATTTGCACTGTGATTTGCCTGGCAGAAGGCGCCACTGACATCCCATTCAAATACAGGGGACCCTTTTAGGTGTTACTTTACTAGATATCTCTGTTACAGCAGGTATTATTGGCTAGTCTTATATAAACTCATCATACTTCATCAGACCTTGTCTTAGTTCTGCTTTTTCTTAGTCTCATTCTATACTTATTCTTTATCTATCCATCTATTAAATGTTCTAGCTTCCAGCCCACTTCTCCTTTTACTTTTTACTCTTTTTTTTAGAAATTTTATCTACTGGTTGCTTTAAATACCACCTACATAATAATAAAAATAGTGCTGGTAATAGCTACCATTTATTGAATAATATTGCATCAAACTATGTAAAATTAAATACAATTAAAGAGTCCAGGCGAGGCACCGTAGCTCACACGTGTAATCCCAGCACTTTGAGAGAACGAGGTGAGAGGAGTCCAGGACCAGCCTGGGCAACACAGTGAGACCCATCTCTAAAAAATAAAATTTTTTAAATTAGCTGGGCACGGTAGGGCACATGCCTGCTGTCCCAGCTACTTAGGAGGCTGAGGTAAGAGAACTGTTTAAGCCCGGAAGGCTACAAGAATTAAACTAGATTTAAACAGCACCACTCACTGCACTCCAGACTGGGCAACACAGCAAGACCCTGTCTCCAAAAACAAAAGGAGTCCAGCCATGACTCTTCTATCCACCAAGAAACATAAAACCAACTGTCTCCTGAATATGCCTACCTGGGTATCACAGTCATCTCAAGCTTGAACAAAACTCAATTCAATCTTTCAACCCTCTCTTCCACATCCTCCTCCTATACTCCCTAACTCAGTTGTAAATACCACCATCATTCAGTCACCAAAACTAAAAATTCAAATGTTATCTCTGACTCCTTTACCCTCTTCATTAAATCAATCAAGTCTTACCTTGATAACACAAAAGTATCATTGTACTCTCTCTCCCAACCATTGTATCATAACTAAAGTGATCAAGTCACCATCTCTCAACAGGTTTATCACTATAGCCTCCTCAAATCTATTGATCCACAACAGACAAAGCAATTCACATAATCCTAAAATGTGAATCCCAACCATGTCATCTGCCTGCTTAAATCAACAAGTGCTCTCCATTGCCAATAATAAAGGCATGAGAGATTTCAAGCTCCTCAGTAGCCAATAATATTAGCTAACATAAGCCAAACATACAAATAATCTCATTCAATCCTCACAAGAACCCTAATATCCTTATTTTACTCACAAAGAAACTGAGTTTTCCATAGATAACCAAGGTCACACAGCTCCAGAGCACACTCTTAACCTCTATTAATGCCACTGTGAAGAAGTGATTTTCTTTCCACATCTGTCTCCTCAATTAGATTACAAGCTGTTTAAAGGCAAAATAGTTATTTAACATTGTATTCTCAGTATTTGGCAAAACAGTAACCACAAGACATGTGCTCCAAAAAGTGTGTGTTGAGCTGTGAAATGAACTGCTAAAAAAGAATCCATGTTTACGTATCCTTAGAAGTACCATTTCCTTCAATATTCAAAGTTAGGTTTGAACAGCAAAGAACAGCATCTTACATCTAGGCAAAATGAAGGAAAGTAGTCTGTGTTCATTTAGTGTCCATAATTTAGGTTGTTTTTTGAGGAAGCCCCAGAGCAACTCAGGGGCAATCACTCAATATGTGAAATGACATAAAGATTCAAATAGCAGTTTATTTCAAATTCTAAGAATTTAGAATTTTGAAAGAGAGAAGCAGAATAACCAAAGACTATCTGTTAATGTGGGTCACAAGGTAGTCAAGAGAAAATATTCAAACTAAAGAAGCATTTCCGACCACCAATAATCTAGAATATGTTATAGAAAAATATATCATATACACAAGAGATACAACTTTTTTTGAAGATATCTTTTAAAAAATATAAACATATCAAAAGAAATGTAAAATTGTACAATAAACCTAAGCTGTACTGGTTAATACCATAAATGCTAATTAATATCTATTAAAATTTAATTAACATGAAATAAAATGTTGAAATTCATCAGTTGCACTAGCCACACTTGAAGTGATCAAAGCCAAATGTGACTAGTGGTTACCATGTTGGATAGCACAGATACACATTTCCATAATCATGGAACATTCTAGTGTACAGCACACACTGCTGCAAAGATACTGACCCCAGATTTCATTTCTACTTTATTGACTTCTATATGGTCTGAATATTTTTCTAAAAAGCATTTACTTTTATAATTTTTGAATCTAACAAGATTTAGCAAATGATCACCGCCACAAGATGTATAAGTTTTTAAAAAACCAGCCTAACCATTTTGTAACCCATATTACATTATTTAAATTTTATGTGTTATTAAAAGATACAGAAGAATACCTAAAATAAAGAAAGAAATATTTGTAGGGATAAGAAAATTTGTTGGTAAAGATCTCTTTTTTCCAAATTAATCTATAAATACAATACTAAACAAAATCCCGGACAGAATATTTAGGTCAATTAAAGGCCTAAATATACAAAACATAATGTTGAAAGTTGTAGAAAAAAATATGGCAATAGCTTTATAAATAATTAACTAAAAGGCCGGGCATGGTAGCTCACACCTGTAATCCCAGCACTTTGGGAGGCCAAGGTGGGTGGATCACTTGAGGTCAGGAGTTCAAGACCAGCCTGGCTAACATGGTGAAACCCCATCTGTACTAAAAATACAAAAATTAGCCAGGCACAGTGGCACATGCCTGTAATCTCAGCTACTCAGGAGACTGATCCATGAGAATAGCTTAAACCCGGGAAGCGGAGGTTACAGTGAGCTGAAATCACGCCACTGCACTCCAGCCTGAGTGACAGTGAAACTTCGTCTGAAAAAAAAAAAATTAACTATAAAAGTGTCAGAGCAGTTTACAATTCATTTTAAAGCAAAACAATTAAATGTCTAACTTTAAACCCAACACATGCAGTCTCACTTGACACACCAAATAATTTTTTCACTTTCAAAGCTAACATACACCCATTTGTAGAAGTAATACATTTTTATTTATAGAAATAATTCAGTTGTAAATTTTTGGCAATGAATAATCAGCACTAAAATTTATGGCCAATTGCTTTGAGCATTTTCCTTTTTTTAAATTTTTAGAGACAGGGTCTCACACTATATTGCCCAGGATAGAGTACAGTGGCTATTCACAGGCACAATCATCGTGCACAACAGTTAGAGTCTCCCAAGTAGCTGGCATTACAGGCAAGCACCACCACGGCCAGCTACTTCGGGTATTTTAGGTGTGAACATTAAGTAACATCTTTCATGCACACTTAGATTAATAAAAACTCACATAAGGTTTGTATGTTTATTTTATTAAAGGTTTAGATCTGTGAGAAAAACACATTTCCTCAAGTATTCTAGCTTCCCGTCATAAAACTGAGTATTTTCATTTCATTTTTTTTTTTTTTTTGAGATGGAGTCTCACTGTCTCACCCAGGCTGGAGTGCAGTGGCGCAATCTCGGTTCATTGCAACCTCTGCTCCTGGGTTCAAGCGATTCTCCTGCCTCAGCCTCCTGAGTAGCTGGGACTGCTGACGTGCACCACCATGCCCAGCTAATTTTTTATTTTTAATAGAGACAGGGTTTCACCATCTTAGCCAGGCTGGTCTCTAACTCCTGACTTCAGGTGATCCGTTCACCTCGGCCTCCCAAAGTGCTGGGATTACAGGTGTGAGCCACCACACCCAGCCAAAACTGAGTATTTTCATTTTTATTGATGGTTTTCTTTTCTCAATTACCATTTCATTACTTCTCTCAATCCTCTTACTTTCATGATATTTATCTAGTGTCAGGAAAAACCAAGGCAAACCTACCTTACACATTCCTTCCTTGCCTTTTTCATCCCTATTAATACATATCTCCATAATTACAGACCAGGGCTCATCTGGAGGTATTCATATGTTCCACATTTCCTATCCCCTCATGTCCACTGTGTCCCCACAGTTTACTAGAAAAGATTCTTTTCAATCATGTACTTTCTGCCACAGGTGTTCCCAATAATTTTCAATTCTTTTTTTGGTGGGAGGGACAGGAGTTTGAGGCTGCAGTGAGTAGGCTATGATTGTGCTACTGCACTCCAGACTGGGAAACAGAAACCTTGTCTCAAAAAAAAAAAAAAAAGAAAAAAACAGAATCAGAAAAATATTTTATCAAATGAATTTTGACAATTAGAACTCACTTTCATAGTGTAAGATACTAATCAGTATATATCTCATTCATTTGTTATATATCTTAGTCCCCTTGTGCTGCTATAACAAAAATACCAGACCAGGCTATTTATTTATTTATTTATTTTCTTATGTTTTGTTGTTGTTGTTTTATTTTTCTTATTTTGTTTGGGGTAATTTGTAAACAATAGAAATTTATTTCTCACATTCCTGGAGGCTGGGAAACCCGAGGTTAAGGCACCGGCAAGACTGGTGTCTCGTGAGGCTTTTCTCTGCTTCCAAGATGGCACCTTGTTGCTGCATCCTCCAGAGGGGAGGAACACTGTGTCCTCACATGGCAGAAGGAATGTAAAGGCAGGAGAGCTCTCGCTTCAACCTTGAGTCCTTTCACAAGTGTGCTAATCCCATTCATAAGAGCAGAGCCTTCATAACTTGGTCAACCCCCAAGAGCCACACTTCTTATACTGCAGCACTGGGGATAAGTTTCCACATGAATTTTGGAGAGGATACCATCATTCACACCATAGCAATATACCACTTATCTAGGTTGGGTGCGGTAGCTCATGCCTGTAATCCCAGCACTTTGGGAGGCCGAGGTGGGCAGATCACCAGAGGTCAGGAGTTCGAGAGCAGCCTGCCCAACATGGTAAAACCCTGTCTCTACTAAAAATGCAAAAATCAGCCAGGCGTGGTGGCACACACCTATAGTCCCAGCTACTCAGGAAGCTGAGGCACAAGGATCACTTGAACCGAGGAGGCAGAGGTTGTAGTGAGCTGAGATTGCGCCACTGCACTGCAGCTTGGGTGATAGAGCAAGACTCCATCTCAAAAATAAAAAATTGAAAAAAAAAAAAATACATATATACACACACACACAGTACTTATCTAATGGTGGCTCAAAATGTAGGCTAAACACAATCGGTTTATATCATAAGGTAAATTTTTGAATATATTTGGAAGAAATGGCCAGGAGTAACAATAGAGAAGACTCTTTTATTGTTAGGGTCCAAATACTTGTTTTCTATCTTCAGGTACTTATTTGAAAATCAAGGTTAAAGATTAAAACCTTCCAAATATAAAATAAAACCTCAACTAGCCACTTAGGATCAGCTGCTAGTAAAACATGTAAAACAAAGAGGTTACTCGAACTTCCGGTAGTGTCACTGATGGCAGCAGCAGGCTGTCTAGAGCAGCTGCTGCAAAGACACTGGCTCCAATAGGGGAGGTGCAGCCAGGGCTGC
>NW_012104142.1:5882851-5886298 GCF_000951045.1 Mandrillus leucophaeus | reverse complement strand
GGAGAATCATTTCAACCCAGGAAATGGAGGTTGCAGTGAGCTGAGATCGTGCCGCTACACTCCAGCCTGGGCGAGCAAGAGTCTGTCTCAAAAAAAAAAAAAAGACCTAAATAAATGGAAAGACATTCTGTCTTCATAACTTGGAAGAGTTAATAGTGTATTTATCTATATATTCAATGTAATTCCAAGCAAAATTCCAACTGCCTTTTTTACAGAAATGAAAAAGCTATCCCCAAAAATTCATATGGAATTATGAGGGATCTCGAATTAAATAATAATAATAATAATAACCTTGAAAAACGAAGTTGGAGGACTTACACTTCCTGACTTCAAAATCTACTACAAAGCTACAGTAATCAACACAGTGTCGTACAGGCCAGGCACAGTGGCTAATGCCTATAATCCCAGCACTTTGGGAGGCCAAGGTGGGAAGACAACTTGGGCCTAGGATCAAGCCAGACTTGAGTCTGAGACCAGCCTGGGCAACATAAGGAGACCCCGTTTATATAAAAAAAATTTTAAAAATAGCTAGGGATGGTGGTACACGCATATAGTCTCAGTTACTTGGGAGGCTGAAATAGAAGGATCACTTGAACCCAGGAGTTCAAGGTTTCAGTGAGCTATGATTGCACCACTGCACCCCAGCCTGGGTGACAGAGCAAGACCCTATCTCCAAAAAAAAACAAAACACACATAGACAAAAACACCAATGTCATACTGGCATAAGGACAGACATATGTATCAATAGAATTGAATGGAGTCCAGAAATTTACCTATGGTCACCTGATTTTGTCAACAGTATCAAGATCACTCAATGGGGAAAAGAATAGTCTCTCCAATAAATGATATTGAGACAATTGGATTTCCGCACGCAAAAGAATAAAGTTGAACCCTTATTTCATACCTTATACAAAAATTAACTCAAAATTGATCAAATGCTTCAATCTAAGATCTTAAACTACAAAACTCTTAGAAGAAAACACAGGCATAAATCTTTGTGATCCTGGATTTAACAACAGATTCTTACATATGACAGCAAAAGCGAAGCATAAGCAACAAAAGAAAAATAAATGGGACATCATCAAAATTTAAAACTTTTGTGCATCAAAGGACACTATCAAAAAATTAAAGTTAATCCCCAGAATGGGAGAAAATGTTTGCAAATCATATGCTAGCTGATAAGGGTCTAGTATCCAGAATATAAAAATAACTTTTACAACTTAACAAAAAGACGACAACCCAATTAAAAAATGGGCAGAGAGCTTCAACATTTTCCCAAAGATATACAAATGTCCAATAAGCATACAAAAAGATGCTAACATCAAAAGTTTTCACTAGAAAAACGCAAATCAAAATCACAAAGAGACATCATTTCACACCCACTCACAGTAAAAAATAAGCTTTGGCAGTAGAGAAACCGGAACCCTTATACACTGCTGGTAGGAATGCAAAACAGTGCAGCTGCTTTGGAAAACAGTTTGGTGGTTTCTCTAGAAGTTAAACACAGAAATATCATGTGACCCAGCAGTTCCACTACTGTGTGTGTACCCAAGAGAAATGAAAACACATTCCAACACAAAAGCTTATACATAAATGTTCATAAGAAGCATTGTTCCTAATAGACATAAAATGAAAACAACATAAGTGTCTATCAACCAATGAATGGATAAACAAAATGTGGTATATCCACACAATGGAATATTCCACTATTAAAAGGAATGAAGGACTGATACATGCTACAACATGGATGAACTCTGAAAGCATTACATAAGTAAAATAAGCCCAAACACAAAAGGTCATATATATAAACACAAAAGATCATATATTATTATATGGTTCCATTTATATAAAATGCTCAGAATAGACAAATTCATAGAAAAACAAAGTATACTGGTAGTTCCCAGGATACTGGGCTAGCGGAGGGAATAGTGAATGACTACTTAATGGGTATGGGATTTCATTTTGGGGTGATGAAAATGTCCTGAATTAGATAGTGGTGATGGTTGTAAAACTTTGTGAATATACTGGCAGTCACTGAATTGTATACTTTATAATGGTTAAAATGATCAATTTTATGTGACATAAATTTTACCTCAATTTTTTAAAAAGTATTCTTGGGTACAGAAATCGGGGTGTGTGAGGAGCGGGGGGGTCTTGCTTTCTCATCATTAATCTTTTTTACTACTTAAATTTTCCAGATAGTAGTCCCCCCATTATCTGAGGTAGATGCATTGTAAGATGCCCCATGGGTATCTGAAACTGTGGATAGTACTGAACTATATGCATATACATACATATATACATACACACACACATACGTGCTATGTTTTTCCTACACATACATACCTACACATCATACTATGATAAAGTTCCATTTATAAATTAGGCATAATAACAGATTAACAACAACTAACTAAAAATAGAACAATTATTAAAATATACTGTAATAAACGTTATGTGGACGTGGTATGTATCTCTCTCTCAAAATGTCTTATTATACTGTCCTACGGGTAACTGAGACCTCAGAAAGTGCGAAAAAGGACACAAGAGGGGACTTTTGTACCAAATGGCCTCAAATAGGTAAATAAACAAACTGATTTCTCAGCTAAGTTGAAACATTGGAAGTTACTAATAAAGGGGAAACAACAGAGCTTCATGGCCTCTGAATTATATCCTGCATATTCTCTTGTCTTCTCTAATCATCTTTCTTCTCCCATTATAGCTTCTGAGAGGAAACAAGATTGGGCACATTCAGGGTAGAATGTCTGTAGATTATGATACTATTACGGATGTAGTTCACTGACAGTAGTTTAAAATTTGGGGAATTAAATAATTAGGTAAATTATATAAACTTTTCTCCTTCCAAATAATAAGCAAAAAAGTTTTAAGTAAAAATTTTGCAATGTATATAAGTTTTCCCAAGGAAAATTGTACTCAGTTACTCAATAGTTAATGATAGCACACTTGCTATTACCAGACTTAAATTTCCTGAGTTTTCCTTTAATTGAAGACGTTCGGTGATAAAGTCACTTCTAAAGTTTTCATCCATTTTTCTTCAAATATAAGTTCCACATAGTGCATATGAAGAGTTTAATACTTACTTATCAAGGAAATCTTTGTCCACTACAGCAGAGATGTCAAGCAGAGGATTTCCCATTCCAAAGAGAATATTTTCTCTAAAAAAACACAAAATACAAGTTAGAAATACTTCTAAAAGTAAGTTGATATGTAAAAGGTACACAAAATAAAAATAACTATCTTCATTTCAACCTGAAAATAAACCTAACATACCAGTTTATTAAACATTTGATTTGCCTATTATATGTAGGACATTTTAGAGGTAGCATAAAGACATTTAGAAAAAAAGATGATTATCAGAAAAAGATGCAAATCAAAACTACAATGAGACACCATCTCACACCAATCATAATAACTATATATATATAT
>NW_012104142.1:5871921-5882591 GCF_000951045.1 Mandrillus leucophaeus | reverse complement strand
AAAAAAAAAAAAAAAACCCAGATGTTGTCGAGGTTGCAGAGAAAAGGTAATACTTACAAACTGTTGATGGGAATGCAAATTAGCTTAGCCCCTGTGAAAAGAAGTTTAAAGATCTCTCAAAAAACTTAAAATATAATTACCATCTGACCCAGCAATCTCATTATGGGTATATACCCAAAGAAAAATGAATCATTCTATGCCGGGCACAGTGGCTCATGCCTGTAATCCTAGCACTTTGGGAGGCCGAGGTGGGTGGATCATGAGGTCAGGTGACCAAGACCATCCTAGCCAACATGGTGAAACCCTGTCTCTACTAAAAATACAAAAATTAGCCAGGCATGGTGACACACGCCTGTAGTCCCAGCTACTCAGGAGGCTGATGCAGGAGAATCGCTTGAACCCGGGAGGCAGAGGCTGCAGTGAGCCGAGATCGTGCCACTGCACTCCAGCCTGGGCGGTGGAGCGAGACTGTGTCTTAAAAAAAAAAAAAGAAAGAAGAATCATTCTACCAAAAAGACATGTTTATTACAGCACTCTTCAAAATAGCAAAGACATGGAATCAACCTAGGTGCCCATCAATGGTAGAATGGATAAAGAACATTCAAAACATATACACCATAGAATACTACACAGTCATAAAAAAACAATGAAATTATGTCCTTTGCAGCAATATGGATGCAGCTGAATTATCCTAAGTGAATTAACATAGAAACAGAAAACCAAATACCACATGTTTTCACTTATAAGTGGGAGCTAAACACTGGGTACACAGGGACACAAAGATGTCAGGACAACAGACACTGGAGATTCCAAAATCAGGGAAGAAGAGAGGAAAGTAAGAGCTGAAAAACTACCTATTGGGTACCATGTTCACTACTTAGATGATGGGGATCATTACAAACCCAAGTTTCAGTATCACATGAAATACCCATGTAACAAACCTGCACATGTACCCCCCTGTTATTAGAGAGCCCATGGCACATCCTGGAACAGTCCAAGCAAGAGCCCTATCTACCCTTGACAAAAAATGACTGTGGTAGGATCTTCACAATGGACATCAGAACTGATACAATTCTTTTATTATGTATCCAAAGAATTTAAATATATGCTAACTTTTTATAGAATAATTTGTAACTTTTACAAATTTAACTGCACATCTTTTCATCTAAAAATGTCTAGCTAAAACTTTTATTCATGTCTTATGTTTCCTATACTTCTTATATTCATGTCTTCTCATGCATATACTTGTATGTTAAATATATAAGGATTCATTTCAGGTGCCTACAACATGAAATAAAGCAAAACAAAAACAAATCAACAAGAAATGATATAATTTTAAATTACATTTAACAGACTTGGAGGAAGTCTGTTTTCCAAAAGAGATCACAGTATGGTTCCAATCCAAATAAAACAACTCCACCACAAGTGATGCCTTAAACGGAAGCTCATCTAGCAGTAAGAAATGGGCCAGTGAATACTGTTGGATCAGTCTCAACAGGAGACATTCATCTAGTTTATCCAATAAGATTTGTCTCTGTGTAATTTTCTACTGGTCTCCAGTTTATTGATGATCCGCCTCCCTTTCAGTTGCCTCCAAACCAGTTACCATTCTCACCATTTGGCGACTATCAGTAATATCAATGGACTAGCACACCAGCATTTTTTCAAGACAATGAGGCATAGCCTATAATTATAATCTGTAATGATTTTTAGAGGATAAAATTACAGTCTCTTATTAACACCATAGATTGAGCAACTATGGCTGAATATGCAGTAAAGAGACATTTGTCCCTTTTCTATTTAAAGAAAGCTGAGTGGAGGAGGGTAAGATAATACACTTACTTATTCACACTTAAACTGCATTTGTGATCAAAGCAAGTCTAATAAAAAGAAAGTACTTTAAGTGCTTAGAAGGTGAAGGATCAATAGACAAATACAGTAAAACCTAACCATGATTTCACTGGGACTACTCTGCCTGATTTGTATATTCTTATCCAAACAATAAAAACTCCTAAAACTTGTTATTTAAAAAAAAAAAAAAAAAAAGGATGGGTACTCTTATTGGGCTACTTGGCTTTTTATTTTCATTTGCCCTTTTTATCACCCCTTGCAAGCATCCAGTTCAATGTATAGAGTCATGTAACCACAAAACTATGGAACATTTCCATCACAGCAACAACAAAAAAGCATCCTTCTGCCCCCACATCAATCCCTCTACCCTCAATTTGTCCCCTCACAGTTTTAAGGAATATAATTGTTATACCTCTTTCTAAGAAGTCAAACCTTTGAACATCTACTGCATTACTAAAATAGTTTATTATACTCCGTTTAAAAACTCATTAAAGATAGTCTTACAGAGAGCCTAATAATTGATTCTAAGAATGAATTACAATTCAAGAGTCAAATAATTCACGTCTGAGTCTCAGTTCTTGAGGTAGCTTGTAGAGAGACTTAAGCAAGCCATCTACCATCTCTGGGCCTAAATGTTAATAATGTTTGACTTGTTCCCAAATAATATTACAATTCAGTTAAGGTCATTTGAAGTCATGCTTATAATAAACTGGAATTGTGTGTCATCTTTTCCTTGCTGTCCTCCTTCTTCTACCCCAAATTTCCTCACTCAAGAGTAGAATTTTGGTGGAATTGATCCCTCAGGCAAACCAAAACCGAAGTCAATCAGTCCAATATATTTCTCTAGCCTTAGTGATCAGTTCAGAGACTGGCATGTAACCTAAGCCAGGAAAATCAGAATGAACTCAAGATTTTTTTCTATGATGCTCAGATACAGAACATATTTTTCCCTAATAGATATAAATGAAGAAGGTGCTAGAAGCCGTAAAAACCTAATGGCCTCAAGGTGGCTGCCTTGGGATAAATTTGACACCACAGAAAGCAGAGTGCGAAAACTGAAAGAAACCAGGTCATTAATGAAGTCGTTGGACCACCTAATTAAGCTTTACCTGAAATCTATACTCCATCTGAACTTCTCTGTTTTTTGTTTTGCTTTGCTTTTTTAAGTACAGGGGTACAAGTGCAGGTCTGATATGTAGGCAAACTTGTGTTACGGGGGTTTGTTGTACAGGTTATTTCATCACCCAAGTATCTGGACTTTTCAATTACATATGTTGGTAGTTTTGTTTATTTCAATTTGAGGCTGGTTTTTAGTTACTTACAACTGAAAGTATAGGGACAGATGTAAATTGTCATTAGTTCATTTTGTGAATCTGTTTAATATGTAATGCATTTTTATTATAAAACTGTAATACAGACAAGATTATTATTGCTCAATTTTTTTTTTTTTTTTTTTTTTTTGAGACAGAGTCTTGCTCTGTAACCAGGCTGGAATGCAACAGTGCAATCTCGGCTCACTGCAACCTCCACCTCCCAGGTTCAACTGATTCTCCACTTCAACCTCTCAAGCAGCTGGGACTACAGGCACGTGCCACCATGCCCAGCTAATTTTTGTATTTTTAGTAAAGATGGGGTTTCACCATGTTGGCCAGGATGGTTTCCATCTCTTGACCTCGTGATCTGCCCTCCTCGGCCTCCCAAAGTGCTGGGATTACAGGCATAAGCCACCACGCCCAGCCTAATCTTAACACTACAGTTCCCCAATGGAGAACGGATGCAACATAGAACCTGATGAGTGATGCTATTAGACTGAATCTTAACACTACAATTCCCCAGTGGAGAACGTATGCAACACAGACCCTGATGCATGATGCTATTAGGCTGCAATTGTCCAAAGCCTGCATGAAACTGGTTGCAGAAGTTGTGGCTGGTATAAGCAGTGAGGAGAAAGGAATTTAAATTAGCACAGGCTGGACGTGGTGGCTCACACCTGTAATCCCAGCACTGTGGGAGGCTGAGGCAGGTAGATGGTTTGAGTCCAGGAGTTCAAGGCCAGCCAGGAAAACATGCCAAAACCCCACCTTTACAAAAAATTGGCTGGGCACAGTGGCTCACACCTGTAATCTCAGCACTTTGGGAGGCTGAGGCGGATGCATTGTCTGTGCACAGGAGTTCGAGACCAGCCTAGGCAACATGGCAAGACTCCATCTCTACAAAACTACAAAAATTAGCCAGGCGTGATGGCGTGTGCCTATAGCTCCAGCTACTAGGGAGGCTGAGGTGGAAGAATCCTTGAGCCCAGGAGGTTGAGGCTACTGTGAGCCATGAGTATGCTACTACCTCAAAAAAAAAAAAAAGAAAAGAAAAGAAAGAAAGAAAAAGAAAAATATAAAAAATCAAGCCAAGCATGGTGGTGCACACCCATAATCCCAGCTACCATGGAGACTGAGGTGAGAGGATCGCTTAAGCCTGGAAGGTCGAGGTTGTAGTAAGCTGTGATTACACCACTGCACTCCAGCCTTGGGTGACAGAGTAAGACGCTGTCTTAAAAATAAATTAACTAAATAAAGTGGCACATAAAAGATATCTTCAAATAGTAAGTTAAGTAAAAAAGATATCATTATTTTCAAAAGCAAATAAAACTTTGTTCATGTCACATTTCTCTCTCCTTCACTGCACATAACTGAGATTATAATGGCTAGTTTCTTACATACAAATACATATAAACTAGTGTCCAGGCCAGTAAATACTATGCCCTTCTTAAATGATGAACATACTATACGAATAAGCATTTATTTTTATCTTGTTCTACTAGAATGTGAACAAGATGAGGTTTAGTCTATAGCCAAAAACTATGACTAACCCATACTGGGATTACTTTTTGTTCCAAATGTTAGCAATATCTTTTTTTTGGAATGGATGCTAGGATGAGAGATACTGAATAATCTTTTTTTTTTTTTTCTGGGGGGCAGTCAGCAATTTTATAAATGTCTCATAAGTTAGGTTTGCAGCGAACATAAACCTACACTATAATTATTATTTTGTTGGACAGTCAACAAATTTTATACTGACATATATATTAGAGTAAGAGTTCCTGAGAAAATTTTTTCTTGGCTATTGATATATTAATGTTTGAATGTTGATTAGCCCTCTCACTAACAGAAACGTTTAGTTATGGTGCCAGAATAAACACTAACAATGACTGCCTTTAACTGTTTACACCAGTCATCTTCTCTTTCAATCCAGAAATCTCAGCTTTATATGTGACTCTTCTCTCTACATCAACTAGCCCCGTCTTATTAGTAAGGACATCATCTTGGTTTTATCAAACACTTCTTGTACCTGGATCTCCCACAATATACCCACTAGCACCAGGCCCTCTACAGACATTGCCTGAATTTCTACATTGTCAGCAATTTTTTTAGCCACAATAAATCCTGCACATTATCACCAAAATCATATTATTTTAAACAATTCTAACCATAATATTTTTCCACTTAAAATCTACCTAGCTTCTGATTATTAATAGGATAAAATCCAAAAGCATAATATAAAGGACATTGAATCTAGCTCAAACTCACCATATTTCATCATATCTAAGATGCCATTTATTCATAAAATAATCCCAATTTCTGATGGTGATGTAAAACACAATCAGCTGTAAGATGTATGCCAATTTCAGAGTTGTTAAAATGGGAAGAAATGTGCACGTTAAGATCAAAATTCAGTAATTCTTTAGCCTTACCTCTCACCATTCTAATATATACAACCTATTTTAATCATAATGCCTTACTGTTATTTGAATAAGACTGCCTGTAAAGTCCTTCTCCTACTTCCTTTGCCTGGAAAACTCCCATTCATCTTTTTAAAATTCCCTATATGCTACCAGTCTTGGGAAATTTTTCCTGATCGACTCCTACCCAAGGACTTCCACATAAGATACACAAGCTGCCCCCAACACCACTCAAGAGTGCTGTTAACAATGTAGAAAATGGCTCCTGGTACTGTATATCAAGGCACTGCATCCCTCCCTCCCAAAGATTTATTCATTCCCTCCTGCTTAGTTCTAAAAGTCCTTTGATGAACTTTTTAGTTGATTTTAGGGGTTGCTTTGAACTTTATCTTAATCAACTGATCTTAATCACCTACACAACAAAGGGTAAAGATTTTTTTGAAATCTTATTTACATTTGTATTCCCAATGGCTAGCATATGATAATTCCATGGGTTTTGAGTGATTCTGTGATTATAGGTTCTGATCTTTAGTTTCTTTCTCTTTTTGAGACAGGCTCCTGTTCTGTTGCCCAGGCTAGAGGGCAGTGGTGCAATCACGGCTCACTGCAGGCTCAACCTCCCAAGCTCCCCCACTTCAGCCTCTCAAGAAGTTGGGACTATAGCCACCATGCCCAGTTAATTTTTTTCTTTTCAGTAGAGACTGGGTCTCCCTCTGTTGCCCAGGCTCGTCTCAAACTCTTGGGCTTAAGCTATACTTCTGCCTCAGCCTCCCTAGGTTCTAGGATCACAGGTATGCAACCCAATATACACCTTTATAAAGACATAGAAGTTTTGAAAATAAAAAGTTAGCAAAAAGACACACCATGAAAACACTAATCATAAATTACAGTGGCTATATTAATATCAGACAAGGTAAGCTTTAAAATAGAGAGTATCACCAGATACAAAGGGATTTCATGAAAATAGGTCAAATCATCAAGAAAACATAATAATACTAAAGATAACAATACAAAGTATGTACACACCAAATAAAATGGCTTCAAAATACTTTTTAAAATACTTAGAAACAAAAGAAATAGGCAAATACATAATCTTAGTTCAGCACCCTTCTTTCAGTAATTAGTAAAACAGGTAGACACACCAAAAATTAAAGAATCACACTACACATTATTTATCCTAGTGGAAGAAAAACTTAAGTGCACAGAGAAATCTCTACACAAATGTCTCTAACAGATTTATTTGTAAAGGGAAAACACTAGGCCAGCCACGGTGGCTCACACCTGTAATCCCAGCACTTTGGGAGGCTGAGGTGGAAGGATCACTTGAGGCCAGGAGTTCAAGACCAGCCTGGGCAACATAGTAAGACCTCATCTCTACAAAAAATAAAAATAATTAGCTGGGTGCAGTTGTGCATGTCTCTAGTCCTAGCTCCTCAGGAGGCTGAGATGGGAGAATTATTTAAGCCCAAGAGGACTGTAGTGTTCAACAATCATGCCAATACACTCTGGCCTGAGTGACAGAGAGAGCAAGATCATATCTCTTTAAAAAAAAAAAAAAAAAAAATGGCCGGGCACGGTGCCTCATACCTGTAATCCTAGCACTTTGGGAGGCTGAGGAGGGCAGATCATGAGGTCAGGAGTTCGAGACTAGCCTGACCTAGTGAAACTCTGCCTCTACCAAAAATAGAAAAATTAGCCGGGCATAGTAGTGTGCACCTGTAATCCCAGCTACTTGGGAGGCTGAGGCAGGAGAATCACTTGAACCCAGGAGGCGGAGGTTGTGGTGAGCCAAGATCGCGCCACCGCACTCCAGCCTGAGCAACAGAGCAAGACTCCGTCTCAAAAACAGAACAAGAAAAAAAAAATGGTAAAAATCTGGAAAAGTAATAAATGCCCTTCAACAGATAAATAGGTAAACAAACTATGGTACACCCATAAAAGAGAAACAATAAAAAGGAATGAACTATGACACACACAACAGCTTAACGGATCTCAAAGGCATTGTGCTAAGTGAGAAAAAAGCCGTTATCTACGGGTTACGTACTATATGATTCCATTTACATAACACTCTCAAAGTTACAAAATTACACTGATGGAAAACAGATCAGTAGTTGCCTGGGGTTAGGGTTCAGAGAAAAGCATAACCATAAAGAAATGATATGAAGAAATTTCTTTGTGGTAACAGAACAGTTTAATACCCTGAATGTGGTAATAGCTACATGAATCCGGACATGATAAAATTTTATAGAACTATACACCACCACTTCCTCAATTAAAAACAATATATACAAACTGGTGAAATTCTAATAAAGTCTATAGTCAACTTCCAACTATTGTATAACACCGAAATCAGCTTCCTGGTTTTGGTAACACACTATAGTTATGAAAGATATATCATTGGGGGAAGTTGAGTGAACAGGGCACAGGAACTTTCTCTACAATTTTTGTGATTTCTGTGAGTTGTATTTCAAAAGAAAAGGGAGGAAAAGGATATAAAACAGATATACTAAAAATGTTTAGGCCAGGTGTGGTGGCTCACACCTGTAATCTCAGCACTTTGGGAGGCCGAGGCAGGAGAATCACTTGAGCCCAGGAGTTCGAGACCAGTCTGGGCGAGACCCTGTCTTTGTATTTTACATAGTGAGACCCTGTCTTTATATTTTAAAATAATGTTTTTAATGCTTAAAAACAAATTAGGGTGACATCATTGGGAATGGCAGAGTAAGGACCTCCAAAAATCCTCTCTTCCATAAAAGCAACAAGAACACTGGAAAAAAAAAAATGTCAAAACTTGGGCCGGGCATGGTGGCTCACACCTGTAATCCCAGCACTTTGGGAGGCCGAGGCGGGCAGATCACAAGGTCAGGAGTTCAAGACCAGCCTGGCCAACATGGTGAAACTCCATCACTACTAAAAATACAAAAATTAGCTGGGTGTGGTGGCAGGCGCCTGTAATTCCAGCTACTCTGGAGGCTGAAGCAGGGAAATCGTTTGAACCTGGGAGGCAGAGGTTGCAGTGAGCCAAAATTACACCATTGCACTTCAGCCTGGGCAACAATGCAAGACTATATCTCAAAAAAAAGTCAAAAATAGACTTTTTCAGAACTCTGAATAGTAACCAAAAAGTCTGCAACAATCCAAGGAGCATTTATTCAAAAAAGATGGCTGAATCTCAGAAAGAATAGCAAGCTTTGTGGCATTTTAACATGCCCTATTCCCATGCCCCTCTTCCCAGCTCCAGGCTAGCCCTGAAAAGCAGCAATCTACAAACCGTAGAATCCTGGAGCCTAGCAGCCAGTGGAGGTGACAGAACAGGGCTAGAGCTCCTTCAAAGTCCCATTTTCAGAGCAAGTTATTATTTGAGCTGACTAGCAATTCCCCGAAAAACCCCACTCCCAAGACTTCCCAATATTTAACCTGATTCAGAGCTTGCCCATTGCTAACAGCCTTTTCCCCCAAGGTATTTATTTGTCAAAAACAATCAGCTACAATTGTTTAACATTTCAGCAACCTGAAGCAGCTGGGACAAACAAGCTAACCAAAAAACACAAAAGGAAAAGGAGAATGAGATGTCCATAGGGAGTTTTGGAAAGTTCTGAAATTCCTAAGACTCTGGAAGGCCACAAGAGTGTGCCCAGGTCTATGGGCATGCTCAAGAAAGACCTGAGAAGGCCCTAAGCAATCACCACTTACTGAGCATGAAGCTCAGCAAAAACAGGAAGTCAAGGCTATGGATGAACCAGAAGCCTGGTTGAGTGCTGAAAGGGCGCTCCAACAAGCACACAGAGCCTCTCAGCAAAGACTAGAACAGTAACAAGTATTGACAAGAATGTGGAGAAACTAGCATCTTCATACATTGCTGTTGCAAATTATAAAGTGATTCAGCCACTTTGGAAAATAATTTGGCAGTTTCTCAAAAAGTAAACATAAAATTACCACATGCCCCAGCAATTCTACCCTTAGGGGAAACAGAAACACAGAACAACACAAAAACTTGTACATGAATGTTTATAGCACCATTATTCATAATAGCCCAAAAGTGAAAATAACCCAAATATCTCTCAAGTGATAAATGGATAAATCGTGGCATATCTATACAATGAAATATTATTTCAGTCATAAGAAAGAATGAAATACTGATACATGCTGCAACATGGGTGAACTTTGAAAACATACTTGGTTAAAAAAAAAAAAAAAAAGCCAGCTACAATAAAGGCCGAATATTATATGATTCCACTTAGGAAATGTTCAGAATAGGCAAATTCCTAGGGACAAGGTAGATTAGTGGTTGCCAGGGGTTAGAGGGTAGGGAGACATGAAGAGTAACTGCTAACAGGTATGGATTTTCATTTTGGGGGACAAAAATGTTCCAGAATTAAATAGTGCCGATGGCCATACAACTTCGTGAATATACCAAAAACTACTGAGCTGTGCAATTTTTAAGTGGTGCATTTTACAGTAACTGAATTATATCTCAGTTAAATAGTAACAAACACATAAAACTATCTGACCTAATTGATAAATTATATAGAACACTAAATTCAATAACTGCAGTATACACTGTATTTAATAAGATACATAAAATATCTACACTGAAAACCTCAAAATATTGCAGAGCGGAATTAAAGACACATGTTACATTCACCAAATCAGACCACAGGGTAGGCCTTAAAACTAAGCTCTGTAGCTATCAAAGAATTAAAATCATAAACAACTTATCATTTACAGATCTATGGTACAAATATGTACACAATATGTCAACAACACATCCCCTGAACACTACGTAAAATTTAAAATAGCTAGAACATCCCAAATATTAAGAAAATAAACAATAAACTTCTAAATGACCTGTGGACCAGAAAAATCACAATGGAAATAGAAATTTGAATTGCACACATCGAAATTGTATGCTGCAGTTAAAGGAGTACTTAGAAGAAAATGTTAATTATGTAAGAAATGTACATTAGAATGACTACTGGGGGTTAGCAAAGAAAAAATAATAATAATAAAAGAAATGTGGCTGGGCGCGGTGGCACTTCTGGCACTTCGGGGGGCCGAGGTGGGCAGATCATGAGGTCAGGAGTTA
>NW_012104142.1:5856503-5866468 GCF_000951045.1 Mandrillus leucophaeus | reverse complement strand
ATCACTTAAGCCTGGAGGTTGAGGTTGCAGTGAACTCTGTTCATACCACCACACTCCAGCAAGGGCAACAGGGCAAGACCCTGTCTCAAAAAATAAAAAAATAAAATAAAACCAAGGAGGTATGAAGAAGTAGGGAGACGTGACTGTTAACCAATATTGCAGGAAAGGGTTAACATTCAAACAGTCGAGAAAATCACTTTGGTTCAAGTTTTATCTTTGACAATTCTGCTTAATGTAGCAATGTTGTGGCTGCAAAGATTTGGAGTTAGAAAACCTTATATGCTTTTTTTCAAACAAAGATGACCTATTTATAAATGGGAGCATTAACAGCTGACAACGTTGCACATGAAAGAAAGATTCTTGGCCAGGCACGGTGGCTCACATCTGTGATCCCAGCACTTTGGGAGGCTGAGGCAGGAGTTTGAGATCAGCCTGACCAACATGATGAAACCCCATCTCTGCTAAAAATATAAAAATTAGCCGGGCGTGGTGGCATGTGCCTGTAATTCCAGCTACTCAGGAGGCTGAGACAGGAGAATTGCTTGAACCCGGGAGGTGGAGGTTGCAGTGAGCAGAGATCGTGCCATTGCACTCCAGCCTGGGCAATAAGAGTATAACTGTGTCTCAAAAATAAATAAATAATAAAGATTCCTGTTTTAGTCCTTCAAAATATTCCATAAATGAAACAATTTCATTTTATTTCAAAAGCTCACTTACCTCTCTAAAAAAATCCCACCGCATAAAAAAAAATTGTCCAGTAATGTGAATTTACAATTCTTATTTTAAAAACACAGGTAAAAATGAGTTTGAAAACTCAGTTTTAAGGCTCTAAAGAAACCAACTCAACAAAGACAGTTTCAATCTTAGCCAGATTTTAGTCTCCATATGAATGTTCTGAGTGGCTTGGCAGATTCTATTGGACATACCTCAAAAAGTTTTGAGTGTTAGAAGGAAAATACCCCACGACCCCACCCACTGCCCACATAAATTTTCCAATGTAGGCTTTAACCCACAAAAGTGGGTTCCAGAATCATCATGTAAGGCACAGTAATGTCCAGAGTCCCAGAATAGTTGTAGACCAAACCTGACCTGACCTATCTGGGCAGACCAAAGAATAGGACTCCTTAGCTCTACAATAAATACTCCCCAACTCCATTTCCTAGTCTTCCCTGGCACAAACCCAAGCTGTAAGCAATGCCCAAAACCAGACTAGACACTGATGTTAGGAAAACAAGGCAATATTCAGAGGGGAATTTTGAAATAGTGTTGCTCAGTGAAAAATACATAAAGTAGGAGTCAGAAGATCTAAATTCTATCTTAGGCTCTACCACTAGGTCTAAGTAGGACATTTCACTTCACTTTGGATACAAGGTCCAGTATAGAAAAGGAAAAAAAGTAAAATGCTAAGATCCTCTTTGAATCCTGACATTCTACATCTTCCTCTGTCTCCTGAATTTAACTCAGGCACTAACTTCACTATTGTGCCAATTTAAAATGACAAAAGCATCAATTTATCAAATATGTTCTATCATTTCCCAAATGAAGACCAGTAGGAATCTGATCTATATAACAAAAGATATAAGTTGTTCTCCAAGGACATGTGGCTTCAGAGGCTGTAAATTTAGACTCTTAATCAGTAATTAAGTAGTAGAATAGAATACAAATGATGAAATACTATCTCCAGCCAAATTCAAAGATCTTAAGTTTAAAAAAAAAAAAAAAAAGTTTTCATTTAAAATCATTATTTAGGAATTCCTCAGAGTTGAATACTACACTAGAAAGGGAACTGAACAAGGTATCCAGAGATCTCATATCTAGTTCGATATGTAACTGTGTGAACTTAAACACATCACACTATCTCTGGGCTTTAATTCAACTGTAAAATGATAAAATTAGGTAAGTTTGTTTCCTGTCTAAAAATTTAAGATTTAAACATTTTTTCTCACATGACACCATTCTCTAGAGGGCTCAAAGTGCTTTTATTCTATTTTTTAAATGCTTTAAAATTTAAAAGCACTTTTACACTTATCCAGCAACACTGGTAGGATGCACATTAGTGTCTCTACTGAGTTACTTCATCAAACAAATGTACAGAATAGAAAAGAGAAATGGGGCTGGGTGCAGTAGCTCACACCTGTAATCCCAGCACTTTGGAAGGCCTAGGTGGGTGGATCACGAGATCAGGAATTCAAGACCAGCATGGCCAACCGGGCACAGTGGCTCATGCCTGTAATCCCAGTACTTTGGGAGGCCAAGGCGGGCAGATCATGAGGTCAGGAGATCGAGACCATCCTGGCTAACAGGTGAAACCCCGTTTCTACTAAAAATACAAAAAATTAGCCTGGCATGGTGGCGGGTGCCTGTAGTCCCAGTTACTAGGGAGGCTGAGGCAGGAGAATGGTGTGAACCCGGCAGGCGGAGCTTCAAGTTAGCCGAGATCCCATCACTGCACTCCAGCGTGGGCGACAGAGTGAGACTCCGTCTCAAAAAAAAAAAAAAAGACTAGCCTGGCCAACATGATGAAACCTGTCTCTACTAAAAACACAAAAATTTGCTGGGCGTGGTGGTGGGCATCTGTAAACCCAGCTACTCAGGAGGCTGAGGCAGGTGAATCACTTCAATCCGGGAGGCGGAGGTTGCAGTGAGCTGAGATCCCACCACTGCACTCCACCCTGGGTGACAGAGCAAGACTCCCTCTCAAAAAATAATTTAAAAAAAAAGAAAGAAAGAAAGAAAGAAAAGAGAAATGGAAGATCGGTAACTCAAAAAAGGCTCTCAATTGGGCCCAAGATATTCTAACCATTAGTCCTCATTGATTTTCAATCCTATATTCTTTCATAGCCATTGCTATGAAAAGAGTCACATAGTACTATATTTAGCAACAATTAAGGGTGGTGTAAAAACAAGAACATTGGACACAAAGTCAGAGTTGGATATCTTGTAATCATTCAGCTTATCAGTAAAAGGGAGTCAATAATACCTACCTTTTAGGCTACTGTTAGACTGAGCACAAAATGGGAATGTTAACAGAAAGGGGTCCCGATCTAGACCCTAAGAGGGTTCTTAGACATCATGCAAGAAAGAATTCAGGGCAAGTCCATAGAGTGAAAGCAAGTCTATTAGAGAACTAAAGAAACAAAAAGATGACAATTCCAAAGACAGAGCAGGGGTATGGGCTGCTCAACTAAGTATATTGTTATTTCTTGATTGTATGCTAAACAAGGGGTGGATTAATCACGAGTTTTCCAGGAAAGGGGTGATGATTTCTCAGAACTAAGGGTCTCTCACTTTTTTAGACTATATAGGGTAAGGTCTGAACGTTGCCATGGCATTTGTAAATTGTCATGGCACTGGTGGGAGAGTATTTTATCATGCTAATACATTATAATTAGTGTATAATAAGCAGTGAGTATGACCAGATGTCACTCTCATCACCATCTTGGTTTTGGTGAGTTTTTGCTGGCTTCTTTACTGCATCCTGTTGTAGGGTCTTTGTGACCTATGTCTTCTGCCAATCTCCTATCTCATCCTGTGACTAAGAATGCCTAACCTCCTAGGAATGCACCCCAGCAGGTCTCAGCCTTCTTTTACCCAGCCCCTATCAAGATGGAGTCGCTCTGGCTCAAATGCCTCTGACAGGAACATGTCTGATATCATAATTGCAAAAACTAAAGATATGACATAATTGCATTAAATGTAGTGTTCACCAGGAAATGGCTGGTATCTGTAGGATGACCAGCTCATTGAAAACTATCACCATATAGAGTCACTTCACTTTCAGTGGCCTCCCTGCTCTTCCCCCCAACACCTAGCAGTTGTGTTCTCTTGGTTAACCCTGCCTACTTCTGAACCCCAGTTACCAAGTTCATTGCAGGATAAGAAGAAAGTAAAAGAGTTACTATAGTTGTCTCTCATGATACTTCACAATTTCTGTCCACAGAAACAGCTTTTTCAGGAAATTTAAGTAGTATATTGTCTCTATAAAGGCACCATGCAGAGCACTAGATCATGGAAATCTAGATTCAATTCCTAACTTTGCCAATGATTTTGCACAAGGCACTCAACTTTTCTTTGTCTCAGTTTCCTCAGGTGTAAAATGTAATAGCTAGTTTAAATCACATCTAAAAGAGCTTTTTCGAGCCATGTTACTATAGTTCAAGATTATGTAAAATACAGACTGACATCTCAAGAAACAAGCATAAATAAATTTTATTATCAGTTATCCATCCTTTCAAAACATGTCAAGTAAGGATGGTGTCAACCTTTACATTAGTCTTTTAAAAACAACTATCAACCCCTACATTAAAAGATACATACTGCTGTCACTTATTAAACAGCAGAAGCTTTAGATTTGGATGTTTCTCCAATGAGACAGGGTCAGGAAGATGATAGTCAATTAAAACTGAATCCACATAACAACTGATTCTTAACACAGAAAGTATTTGACCCCTACACCTAATTAGTAGCATCCTGTGATAATGAGAAGGGGAATTAACTCTGGCTATAACAGCCTAATTCTAATTCATCCTAAAATACTGTTAGCTTTAAAAGCTAGATTTATATGCCCCAATATAATTTACTGTGAAATCTTTCCATGGCGGAGGGAAGGGTCACCATGTTTCAGCACCTGAATCTCCTTCTGCATAATGAGATAAGTACGTTGTCTATCTTAGTACAGAATTAGGCAATTTAGGCCGGTGGCGGTAGCTCATGCCTGTAATCCCAACACTTTGGGAGGCCGAGGCGGGTGGATCACTTGAGGTCAGGAGTTCAAGACCAGCCTGGCCAATATGGTGAAGCCCCATCTCTACTAAAACTACAAAATTAGCCTGGTGTGGTGGTGGACACCTGTAATTCCAGCTACTTGGGAGGCTGAGGCAGGAGAATCGTTTGAACCAGGGAGGCGGAGGTTGCAGTGAGCAGAGATCGTGCCATTGCACTCCAGTCTGGGCAACAAGAGCAAAACTCTGTCTCAAAAAAAAAAAAATATATATATATATATATAAAAAATATATAAAATTATGCAATTTAAGAGACAGACTGTGTCCGAGTTCAGCACAGTTAGATCTTACTGATCCTACTGAGGGTTAGGTTCCCAAGCTATCTCTTAAACACAATGTAGTAAAAATTGCCATTGAGAAGCCCTTAAATCACCAGGACGGGTGGAGCCTGGAAAGCTCATAGACCAAAAATGAGCTTATTTTATTTCTCTTCACATTTTTGTGCTGGGGCCTCCCTTTCTCTGGGACAATAAAGCCCAAGTTCTGCTTTTAAGCAGGCCAGTCAGAACACTGGGTACATACGGTAATTTATCTCTTTTTATAAATAGTTGAACTAGCGTAAATTAAACAGTCAAGGCTACTGAGAGAAAGTGGACAAGCCCATTATCCTGTCCCCATTAACAAAAAAAGAACCTTCCAAACTGGAAGGGCAACTGGGGGAAGTCTCCAGTTTCACGGCTTTCGCCACATGCCCAGTATCTCCCAACTCATTTTACTTGTGACTCTCAGATAAAAGGAGTAAAGAAAACAAGATGGTACCTTCGGGAACCAAGGTCCTAATTCCAGTCTTGAGCAAACATTTTAGAGACACACAATTTCACAACTTGAGGGCAATATACCTGCATCAGAGAAGGGCCAACTTTGCAGGTCTGCTCCCGGCTAACAATGAAGTTCTGTCAGAGGACATGACACGCAGACATGACACATACTATGCACGCCACGCTCCCTCGGGCCCTGGGCCGCCCCCGGGGGCGCGGGTGGGGCACATTTTTCATGTGAAATCCACTACACATCCAAGAACGCTCGCAACCCTGGAATCTGGGCGAGGGTCACCTCAACCAAGCAGCGACACACAGGACTCCCCAGTGTGCCACAGACCCGAAAACTTCTGAGGAAAGCAGAAATGCCCAAATGAAAAGTGCGGAGGGAACCCCCAACACGAGGGGGTCCAGCGGCGGAGGCAGGCTCCAGACCACCCGCGAGAAGGAGCGACAGTGCTCAGGCGCTCAGGAGGCTAACGCCCAGCCCGGAGCACTCGAGGCAGCCGCCCGCTCGTTACCTGACGGACGTCATGGCTTCGCTCTCCTGCCCCACGCCACGGCGCCCGCGTCCGATGCTCTACGTCCGCTCGGGCAGCAGCAGGTACCACAGCAACTGCTTCCCGGCTCAGGCACTCAGCGACTGGGAGCGCGTCCTCACACACCCCGCGCGCGGGCGGCCCCTGGCAAGCCGGCCGCGAATGCTGATTGGAGGGAGGGCGGGCGCTCCGCCCCGGGCGAAGGGCTGGAGATCGTCCCCAGACGCCGCGGGCCACCGCGTGTCTCGTGCCAGCTCGCTGGCGCGCGGGCTAGCGAGCTGACTAGCGGGCGCAGTGGCCATCTTGAGTCCTGGTAACAGCGTCCCCGTCACCCCGCAGTTTACAAGGCGAGAGATTGGGTGCCCGCCCCAAAAATGGCCGCGCCTCTGGCAACCAGTTTAGCAGTCACATGGCCACGGTCTACCTCGGCAAGCTCAGGTCCCTTTAACAGCACTTAGGAAAGAGGCGATGTCAGGGCAGGTCTTCGGGAATGGGATTTAACAGCCAGCAAAATCCATCTGCAAAGGTGGGGGGGAAAAAAGCAACAGCCTGGGAAGCCTCAGCCTAGGAAAAAGTAAAACGCCTGGCAACAGCAGCACGACGTGCTAATTCCAGTCCGCAGCCTTTGAGAGTCAATTGCTGGATCTGATGGTCCCAAACGTTCCTGAACTTCAGAAACACTTAGAGCAGTTTATTTAATATGGAAAGTGTCACTTTATGTATCAGAATCTAGAAAGGTAAGGCCTGGACATCGGTATTTTTAGCAAGTTGCCAGGTGAATCAGGTACAGACATAAAATTTTACAGCCTCTGGGCCCCACTCAAGACTATCCTATTTGACACACTTAATTACCTCACTTTCCAGAGAAGCATGCCGGCTATAAAAAAAAGAATCTAAGACCATAGAGGGGAAAAGTGTATGGCTCCCTAACTCCTGACTCCAATCTTACAGGTTTAATGCAGTTGAAGGGTTAAGAAACTATGAACCAATAAAAGGAAAATTAACCCCAACTATGAAAAGGGGGGAATCAGTAAATGCTTTATGATCTAAATTGTTTTTCTTTATTGCTTTATTCTCTGTGCAATAATTTTTTTTATTTTCTTTTTTTATTTTTTTAGAGACAGGGTCTCACTACATTGCCCAGGCTGGTCTTGAACTCCTAGCCTCAAGCAACCCTCCCACCTTGGCCTCCCAAAGCACTGGGAATATAGGTGTGAATGACTGGGCCCCGTTATACAATGTCATTAATAGACTACAATATCCAGTGGCATTCACTTACTGACCATCTAGGATGGTGATCAATTTCATATGTCTGAAATCAGTTACATCAGAAGCAACCCAATACCATCAGATATTGAAATTGGCTGATGGGACTGAAGAACTTAATTTTTAATTTATTTAATTTTAATTCATTTAAATTTTATAACTGAAACAATATATTTTTCCATTAAACACAATTGTATTGTTTTGGTTGGACTACATTTCACTTTTTTTTTTTTTTTTTTGAGATAGAGTCTTGGAGTACAGTGGCATGATCTCCAACCTCCGCCTCCTGGATTCAAGTGATTCTCGTGCCTCAGGCTCCTGAGTAGCTGGGACTACAGGCATGCGCCACCATGCCTGGCTAAATTTTTTTGTATTTTTGGTAGAGACGGAGTTTCACTGTGTTGGCCAGGCTGGTCTCAAACTCCTGGCCTCAAGTGATGTGCCCACCTTAGCCTTCCAGGTGTGAGTCAACACTCCTGGGCTCTTTTTATCTTTTTTAATGTTGCTACTAGAAAATTTAAAATTGCAGGAATCTTGCATTATATTTATACAGAACAGTGCTGCTCTACAGTCTAAGTTAGCCTTCCCTATCACTGTCCCTGTGATAGAATAATTAAGTTCACAAAATCAAATTAGTAAGGAAGCCAGTTTATACAAATCTGTTTCCTTGCTAGCCATAAAACACATCAAAATTCCAGAAGATTTCAAGTTTCCTTAGAAAATGCTATTTTTAGCATTGTTCTCTTTAATTTGGGAAATGCCTATCCAGAATGAAGCCATGGTCTATAAAACTAATGTGTTCAGTCCATGAGTAAAAGCTGTTAAAACACTGAGCTATACTTGGTGTGGTTAAGACTTTGACCGAAGGTCCACAAGCAGAATTAGTCAGTTGTTCCTCTGGATTAAACAGGATCTGAAGCAAAGCAGCAGCTGAATTAGCAATTCAAAGTGTGGAGACACTGACTAGAGTTACCCACCTTCTCTTGTGGAAAATGTTGATAGATAATCCACATTTCAAACTGTGCTTTTCAAACTTTTAACATGCATACAAATCTCGTGGATCTTGTTAAAATGCAGGTTTGGCACTGCAGGTATCAGTAACCAAAACTTTGCATTTCTTTATGTTCCCAGGTCTCACCAATTGCTTCTGGTCTGTGGGCCAGGCTGAGTAGCAAGGCTGTAAAGGTAGCAAGAGATACCTGGTTTGCAACTTCTGCTTGACTTCCTATTACCTGCATGACTTTAAGCTGTTTTTTTGTTTGTTTGTTTTTGTTTTTGAGATGGAGTCTCACTCTGTCACCCAGGCTGGAGTGCAGTACCATGATCTTGGCTCACTGCAACCTCCACCCCCACCCCCCCACCCCATCCCGGAGGTTCAAGCATTTCTCCCACCTCAGCCTCCTGAGTAGCTAGGACTAAAGGCATGCACCACTATGCCTAGCTAATTTTTTTTTTTCGTGTTTTTAGTAGAGACAAGGTTTCACCGTGTTGGCCAGGTTGGGCTTGAACTCCTGACCTCAAGTGATCCGCCCACCTCGGCCACCCAAAATGCTGGGAATACAGGCATGAGCCACCACGTCGGGCCTTTAAACTGGTTCTTAATCTGTCTGTCCCTCGGTTTACCCATTACATGCTGTTCAGGGCACTGTGAAGATTAAAATTTAACTATAGTAAAGAGTCTAATAGAATCCTTGGCACATGGCATAATTATTACTTTGTTATTATCATAATAGTTGAACTTACATCTCTGGAGGCATGATCCCAAAACTAACATGAACTTGGCCCTCTGAACAATCAAATGCACTTTTGCTCATGCTTAACATACTTTGGTAACACCCACCTTTGATTTGTAACATTAAAATTTTCAAATTAAAGCCATGCGCTGTGGCTTATGCCTGTAATCCCAGCACTTTGGGAGGCTAAGGTGGGAGGACCACAAGGTCAGGAGTTCGAGACCAGCCTGGCCAATACGGTGAAACCCCATCTCTACTAAAAATACAAGAATTAGCTGGGCCTGGTGGCACACACCTATAGTTCTAGCTACCTGGGAGGCTGAGGCAGGGGAATCACTTGAACCTGGGAGGCGGAGGTTGCAGTGAGCTGAGATTGCTCCACTGTACTCCAGCCTGGGCAACAAGAGCAAGCCTCCGTCTCCAAAAAAAAAAAAAAAAAAAAATTCAAATTAAAAAAAACTAGCCGGGCGCAGTGGGTCATACCTGTAATCCCAGCACTTTGGGAGGCCAAGGCGGACGGATCACAAGGTCAGGAGATTGAGACCATCCTGGCTAACACAGTGTAACCCCATCTCTACTAAAAATACAAAAAAAATTAGCCAGGTGTGGTGACGGGCGCCTGTAGTCCCAGCTACTTGGGAGACTGAGGCAGCAGAATGGCG
Organism: Mandrillus leucophaeus; assembly: GCF_000951045.1. Taxonomy (NCBI): domain Eukaryota; kingdom Metazoa; phylum Chordata; class Mammalia; order Primates; family Cercopithecidae; genus Mandrillus; species Mandrillus leucophaeus. The sequence goes on along the minus strand of NW_012104142.1, from coordinate 5,856,729 downwards.
TGAACCCAAGGTGGAGCTTGCAGTGAGTGGAGATTGCGCCACTGCACTCCAGCCTGGACCACAGAGCAAGACTGCATCTCAAAAAAAAAAAAAAAAAAAAAAAAAAACAAAAAAAAACTAATTTTGATACCAAAACAGGTAGTCTTAAAACTTTATATTTTAACAAATATACTAAATTCAGTATAATTAAGGGAAGATATGGGTCTGCAACATTAAAATAGTTAAT
>NW_012104142.1:5832265-5856428 GCF_000951045.1 Mandrillus leucophaeus | reverse complement strand
TTTGAGATGGAGTCTCACTCTGTCACCAAGCTGGAGTGCAGTGGTACAATCTCGGCTCACGGCAACCTCTGCCTCCCAGGTTCAAGTGATCCCCTAGGCGTGCGCCACTAGGCCCAGCCAATTTTTTGTGTTTTAGTAGAGATGGGGTTTCACCATGTTGGCCAGGATGGTCTCAATCTCCCGATCTCGTGATCTGCTTTTTTTTTTTTGAGACAGAGTTTCTCTCTTGTTGCCCAGGCTGGGGTGCAATGGCGCAATCTCGGCTCATTGCAACCTCTGCCTCCCAGGTTCAAGTGATTCTCCTGTCTCAACCTCCTGAGTAGCTGGGATTATAGGCATGTGCCACCATACCCGGCTAAGTTTGTATTTTTAATAGAGACGGGGTTTCTCCATGTTAGTCAGACTGGTCTCGAACTGCTGACCTCAGGTGATCCACCCGCCTTGGCCTCCCAAAGTGCTGGGATTACAGGTGAGCCACTGCGCCCGGCCAATCAGCTGTCTGGCCAGGAGCAATTGTTCACACCTGTAATCCCAGCACTTAGGGAGACCAAGGCAGGAAGATCACTTGAGCCTAGGGGTTCAAAATCAGCCTGCGCAACATAGGGAGACCACTCACCTGTAGTCCCAGCTACCTGGGAGGCTCAGATGGAAGGATGGCTTGAGGCTAAGAGTTCAAGGCTACAGTGAGCTGTGTTTGCACCACTGCAACCTAGCCTGAGCAACAGAGCAAGACCCTGTCTTTAAAAAAAAATAAAAAATAAAAATCCATGTAGTGTAGGAAATGAAAAAAAAGTTTTTCACTAATGGTCAACAAAACTTTCAAAAAGTTTATTCTCTCAAAATTTAAGTACCAGTCATTTCAGCAGTTACAAACACAAAAATATTATTTCAAGAAAGAGGACTCATGTGATCTTTCAGAGTCAATAATGTAGGGACAAAAGTAAAGATATATTTTTCCAGGTAGAGGCAGAAGTTCTTTTATTCACAGCAACTTCCCTTCCCCAGACTTTCATGCTCTATTATTAATCTTTTCATTCCACCTAGTCTTCTTCTAAATACACACACAGACACACACACACAGAGACAGAGAGAGAGAAAGAGAAAGCGAGCTGAGAGAGAATACTGAATAACTACTACTTTTGATCACTTTTCTAAACAATTTATTTCAACCCTATTCTTTTCCTAAAAGCCTAGCTTATCCTACTTTAGAAGAAAATAATCAATTGAAATTTTTAACCTTCAGTAGCCTTTTTACAATTAGAATAGTTGAATCAAGGTAAGTGGGTCTGAATAGTTTGCTCTTCGTAAGACTGGTATGTAAATATTCCATATATTTTATCTAATCTTGTGGTTAGTCTGGCCCTATAAAAGCACTCAGATACGTAATCCAAAATAGCTAAGTGCCTCCAGATAGCATAACAAAAATGTGGACCCATCCACTAATCTCTTCAACAAATGCTTCAGGCCCCAAAATAATAGCAAAGTTCTCTTCAAACACAACCAGTTTGTTAAGGGTGTGATAAAACAAGCACTCTCATATAAAATTAACAGGAGTATACATTAGTACATTTCTACTACAAAGATTTTTGGCAATATGTGTCAGTAATTCCAATTTTTAGGCAACTATCATTAAAAGAGAGACCAATGTGTATAAAGATTTATATACCCAGTTACTCATTTCAGCCTCATTAACAATAGCAAAAATTTATTATATCCTAAGTAACCAGAAATAGGGTAATAGTTAAATAAACTACAGAATGTTATGGAACTATTATAAAATGTTTCCATAGACTTTTTAAGGACATAAGAAAATACTCATGATAAAATGTTAAATGAAAAAAGCAAAACAAAAGGAAGTAGAGTATGAACTCAACTGTGTTTAAAAAAATACACACCATATATGCATATATGCATAGAAAAAAAGGATTGGAAAGAAACACACCTAAATGTTATTATTAGTTATCTCTGGAAAATAGGATTATGCATAATTTTATTTTATTTACATTCATCTGTCTTATTAATTTTCTAATACTGGTTTTATAGTCATAAATTTTATAATTATTAAATTTTAACTATCTTTTTTAAATGGCTTAAAAATACAAAACTTAATCCTGCCCTTTTTGAAAACTTGCATTTTTAAAATCATAACCTTGTTCCTGAGTTTTTTAAAAAAAATAAATTCACAACCGTCAAAACTACCTTTATTTTTAGACAAATTGGGCTAATTTTATAAACATTTCATTTTTTCATGTGTAAAGATTCTTTAAGACAGGAATAACAAAAACAAGATGTCCTTATGATTTTTTCGATTAATTTTAAATCACAACTTGACAAAAGTTAAAAGTGTATATCCTACTTTTAGAGCTTTGCAAAGCCTTGACGAGCCCAGCTGTCATAACATGAATGTGGAATGTTTTCCCTGAATGTTACTTAAAAATACATACCCTCATTTAATATGAATTTAAAAATCAGTAAAATAATATTATTTAAATAATCTATTTCATATCCAAAAAGAGAAACTTCTTAAAACTTGTCCCCCTAAAATAGTGTGCAGCCATGTAAAGGTCAGGAGCCTGGGAATGAGAAGGGATTCGAATCCGGGACTTACCAATAACTTTATTACTTTTGACAAATCATTACCTCTTTGACCATCAGTTTCCTTTTCTGAAACACAAAGGAGTTTGTTATAGGTGACATCTCAGGTTCCTTTAAGTTCTTATTAGACAACGAAAGAAAATATTTGTGCCTACTTGTGTCTCAATACACATTGAATTTTTTTTAAGGAGTTGATAAATTTTAATGCGATTTTAGTTAGCTTTCATTATGGACAAATTTATTCAAAGAAACACTGCTAAATGTATTAATTCTCTCCTGCAAAAGACACTGTAAGAATGCTATTATGTTTATTTGCTTTTAATTATCATCTTTAGATTCTTATATGTCACATTTCACTTTAACATCACATATTCAAACAAAATACAATCTTTAAATGGAAGCTGACAATTTATTTCCCTGGAGAATTTGAAGAGTACAATAACATTTGACTGATTGAACTTTATTTAGTAAGAATTCTTAGCAAAACTCTCTCCCAGGCACACCCACACAGTACTTCTTTATTTTCTGTGAGCTACAAATCTTTGACTCTCAAAGACAACTCCAATCTAAAAGTACAAGACAACACTGCTTATCAATTATTTATGCTGCGCAGAACATATTTTTAAACTATGGAAGTGAATATCACTATCATTTCACAACAGAAAAGGGATTTTAATACAAAAATATAGAAAGTACATCACAAAAATAAAGAATAGCCCTTCTCAAAAGCTTGTTGCTAACCTTATAAAATATATTTTCTTTTTCCTTTTTTTTTTTAAGACAGGGTCCCACTGTCACGCAGGCTGGAGTGTACTGGTGCAATCTTGATTCACTGCAACTTCCGCCTCCCAGGCTCAAGCAATCCTCCCACCCCAGCCTCCTGAGTAGCTGGGACCACAGATGCACGCCACCATGCCCAGCTAATTGTTTGTATTTTTGGTAGAGATGCGGTCTCATGATGTTGCCCAGGCTGGTCTCAAACTCCTGAGCTCAAGGGATCCACTTGCCTCAGTCTCTCAATGTGCTGGGATTACAGACATGAGCCACTGCACTGGTCCTATATTTTCTATCTAAAGGATTTTCCTTATTTTAGCCAGGCACAGAGGCTCACGTCTGTAATCACAGCACTTTGGAAGGCCAAGGCAGGCGGATCACGAGGTCAGGAGTTCGAGACCAGCCTGACCAACATGGAAAAATCCCTGTCTCTACTAAAAATACAAAAATTAGCCGGATGTGGTGGCATGCGCCTGTAATTCCAGCTACTCAGGAGGCTGAGGCAGGCGAATCGCTTGAACCAGGGAGGCGGAGGTCGCAGTGGGCCGAGATCACGCCACTGCACTACAGCCTGCATGACAGAGTGAGACTCTGTCTCAAAAAGAGATTTTCCTTATTTTTATCATTTCAACATAGATCTAATCTATGATACTTCACAATCTTTTTATTCTTTCTTTTTTTTTTTTTTTTTTTTTGAGATAGAGTCTCACTCTGTCGCCCAGGCTGGAGTGCAGTGGCACAGCTCACTGCAAGCTCCGCCTCCCGAGTTCACACCATTCTTCTGCCTCAGCCTCTCGAGTAGCTGGGACTACAGGCGCCCGCCACCACGCCTGGCTAATTTTTTTGTATTTTTAGTAGAGAGGGGGTTTAACTGTGTTAGACAGAATGGTCTCGATCTCCTGATCTCGTGATCTGCCCGCCTCAGCCTCCCAAAGTGCTGGGATTACAGGCGTGAGCCAACGCACCCAGCTCACAATCTTTTAAATTGTTCATTCATTAACTCAACAAATATTTATCGAGCATCTGTTCTACTACGGGAGACACTAGAAATTCAGCAAAGATCAAGAACATGTGCTGCCCTTTTAGAATTTACATTCTAAGGAGAGAAAGATGAATAATCGAGTAACAAACAAGGACAGCATCAAATGATCATTAAGTGCTATTGAAAGAATTAAAACCGGCAGATCAATGTAGAGAAAGACATTTTAAACTTTAAATCATTTCTTCAAAAGCATAAAACCCTCAGTATTCCATGGAAAAACAACATACATATTCAAATTGAACTATGAAAATTTACCAAAAGCAGACAAATTTCCCAATGGAGGAAAAACCACTTTAATCATCTTTCAAAGGGCAATAACAGAATTAAAAGCTTGGATATGCAATTCAGTCATGTTTTTCTAAATTATTTTACATAATTGCGGCAGACTTAAAATGGGAACAATATCTTAGAGACAAGAAGTCTGTGTTCCCTTCTCTTAAATCTGGGCTAGCCTGGAACTCCTCTGACCAGTAGTGTATAGTGAAAGTGATGCTATGCCAGATTCTAAGCTAGCCTTTGAGAGGGCTGCCAGCTCCTGCTTTGGTCTCTTGGAGCTGCCACGTGAGAAGTCCAATTACCCAGCTGAAGAAACCACACAGAGGATCTCAAACTACACTAAGAGAAGCCCAGCTGAGCCAAGCCTCCAGTTACCCTAAGGCACAAGGTGAATGAATAAAGACAAGATGGACCCTCCAGACCAGACCTGTTATCAGCTAAACACCTCCAAGTGATCCTATTTACCATATGGAACAGAATCAACAGGCCAAGCTGTGTCTGAATTCCTAATCCAAAAATCATGACATCTAACAAAGTAGTTATTTTAAGCCACCAAATTTTGGAATAGAAAATCAAACTGTGTGAAAAATACAGTTTTTGGCCAGACGCAGTGGCTCACGCCTGTTATCCTAACATTTTGGGAGGCTGAAGCAGGAGGATCACTTGAGTTTAAGGGTTCAAGACCAGCCTGGGCAACATAGTGAGACCTCATCTCAATTATATTTTTCTATATTTATATATTTTTTAATTAAAAATACATTTTTTACATTGTAACCCAGTACCCTGTACATATAACTGAAACAATGATTCACAGAGCAATACTTACCTCTTACATACTCAATGCACAATATTTTTTATTCTATTTCTCATTTATAAAATACCACTTGTGCAATACTCAAAAAGGCTCATGAAGTAGTTTGGAAAACATTTTAGTCTATACAACTCACTTCACAGGTGCCTTCACAATCCAGACAGACACCTTAATAGGACCCAGGTGTCCTCATCCCTAATCCAAAGCTCTTTTCCTTACACCATGCTAAAAGCCAATAGGTATTATAGTTTGTAACCAGAAGTTCCTCATAGGCTCATATACACACCTCAGAACTGAGTGAAAGCTTAAAAAGCTTCATGGAAGTCATGTAGCAATCAGAAATAGCTAAGAGGAACTGAGACTTTTCCTATTTTAATTTTTTTGGGTTTTTTTTTGAGACGGAGTCTTGCTTTACCACCCAGGCTGGAGTGCAGTGGCGCAATCTTGGCTCATTGCAACTTCCACCTTCTGAGTTCAAGCGATTCTCCTGACTCAGCCTCCTAAGTAGCCAACGTGGGCAGAACACTTGAGGCCAGGAGTTCCAGACCAGCCTGGGTGACATGACAAAACCCCATCTCTACAAAAAATACAAAAATTAGTCAGGCGTGGTGACACAAGCCTGTGGTCTCAGCTACTTAGGAGCCTGCAGTGGGAAGATGTCTTGAGCCCAGAGGCAAATGTTAGTGAGCTAAGATCATTCAACTGCACTACAGCCTCTGCAACCGAGTAAGACCCCATCTCAAAAAATAGTACTAATAAATTGTTCTTAACTAGAACATTTTAATTAAACACAGGCAAAATTGGCTTGTCTAAAGTTTTGATTAGAAAATACAATCTACTGGCCGGGCGCAGTGGTTCATGCCTGTAATCTCAGCACTTTGGGAGGCCGAGGTGGGCAGATCACCTGAGGCTAGGAGTTCGAGACCAGCCTGGCCAACACAGTGAAACTCCGTCTCTACTAAAAATACAAAAATTCACTGGGTGAGGTGGCGCAGGCCTGTAATCCCAGCAACTTGGGAGGCTAAGTCAGGAGAATCACTTGAACCCAGGAGGTAGAGGTGTACCCAGGAGGCCACTGCACTCCCACCTGGAGCAACAGAGTGCCTCCATCTCAAAAAAAAAAACAAGAGAAAAGAAAATATAATCTACTAATAATTCTAGTTCAATGAGTTAATCCATTTGCAAACCATACCACTAAGTAGATCCCACAAGAAAATAATTATTTTGGGGGGGATAAAACTACATATGCATAAATAAGAAAACTTGAGAGAGACAAGTCTAGACAAGATTATAAAACACAATTGACAATTGCCACAGAATTTCTTTAAACAGTGTACTTATCTAGCACATACAGAATTTACTTTGACAACTTCTCAATTTCTATCTTCATACATAACATAAACAGCAAGACGCATGAGTCAGAGGTCCTGAATGTGAGATGAATGTTTACTACTTAGGGACTCTTAACCTCTTTGGGTCTGTTTCCTCAGCTAAAAACAGATTGCCTGGTTGTCTTCTTGTGAAGATCAATAAGAAAATGTAAGTGAAAGTACTTCACATTTTCTTCAAATATGTTATTCTTATCTTAAAAAAAATTACACTGAATTTTTTTTAAAAAAAGCTCCCCAGTAAATTGATGCTTCATTTCTTGTTCCAGAGCCTAGAGCAATGGTAACTTATAAGACTCAGGATCAAATCTCACCTTGGATACTTAGTAGCTATAACTTACTGTGTTACCTCACTGATACCACCTAGCCTCTCTGGGTTTTAATACCCTCAAGTGTACAACCCAAATATTACACTCTGATTTTAAGTACCTCATCAAGCACTAATAATCGAAAAAGTCTAAAATATGTTCGGAGTTTTCAAAAATCACAAGAAACTGTGAACCACCATTTCAAAGCCACATCTGGCTGATACTGAAATCTGCTGCTGCTTTCACACCCCAACTCCATGTCTTGCAGGAAATCTCAGCTCTAGGAGGGAACATTTCCAAATCTACTTGTGAATTTGCACTCTTAGGCATCTCCTCCCTCTGCTGCTCCTATCCCAACTCCCACCAGCATTCCCAAGCAGTCTTTGGAAATAGTAGTTTCTCAAAGGGAAAGGCTGAGAGAGGCTGCTTTAACCTGTTCCATGAGAGTAAAGAATCAACATGTTGGCCAACAAAGAAAACATTTAAAGATCTCTGAGTTTGACTTGGTATCTACAAGAAACTAACATTTCTTCTCAGGAATGTAGTTTATTGAAACTTCACAGAGAACTGAGGTCAAAGGTCTCTGATGTGGTGTTTTTTCACATTGAAAAATGTAGGAATGCTGCACAAATATGGGGGAAACAGTGCTAAAGAAGAGATTCTCGTCTTCCAGAGGAAACTAGGCAAAGAAAAGAATCTATGAGTGTAATTCTAGAAATGTATATATTTCTCTACAGAACACGCTTAGGATATTCAAACACAGAGATGAATACACCTAAGGAAGTCAATGTATTATGTAGAGAAGAACATACACCCCCCTCTCAAAAAAAAGGACAAATTTTTCCTTTTTTAAAAAAAAATGTTTTTTTTTTTTAAGATGGAGTCTCACTCTGTCGCCCAGGCTTTGGTGCAGTGAAGCAATCTGGGCTCACTGCAACCTCTGCCTCTCAGGTTCAAGCAATTCTCCTGCCTCGGCCTCCCGAGTAGCTGGGACTACAGGTGCCCACCACCATGCCCGGCTAATTTTTGTATTTTTAGTAGAGACAGGGTTTCACCATGTTGACCAGGCTGGTTTTGAACTCCTGACCTCAAGTGACCTGCCTGCCTCGGCCTCCCAAACTGCTGGGATTATAGGCATGAGCCAACATATCCAGCCTAAAATACTATTTTTAATAAACATTTTATACTATGTACTAAATTTAATAATGTAACCAAGTTTTATTATAATATCTCAAAGCTAAACAATCAAATTTAATACATTTGAAGGAACAAGCACTTAAGTAAAACAAGACAAAGTAGAATTTCATCACTATATTTTATATGCATCAACATGCTATCCCATGATAAAATGTAGTATAATCAATTCATCCTGAGTGGGTGAGAACAGATATAGCCAGCAGCATAAATCTGCATCACTTCTATGGCTTAATGGCTTCAGTCTTCAACAAAACTAAGAACTAAAAATGATAACTAAGGTCTCAGCTGGGCTGAGAAAAAACTATTTTAAAAAATTCTATTTTAGGAGAAGACTTCCTCAGTCAAGCCTATAAAACAACAAACTGTTTAAATCTCTATGTGGTTAAGCTCAAAGACAAACATGAGAACTGTTTATTTGTAAAGGAAATAATTTTCTTGTATTTCAATTTGTTTCCTCAAAAACTTAGATAGTTTTTCAGACTGCCGTTCTAGGGCTGAGAAGGAAACACTTTCTTTTGCTATATCAAGATTAAAGGAATTTGAGAAAACCTAAGACATCTGAATTTGATTTTTTTGCCCTATTTTGTTTTCAAGTGACTCCCTCCTGGATGAGTCAATAGAGACAAACTTCTTTTAAAAAAATTTTGTGGTATTATGGATTCATTTCACAGTACGTTATGTTACACCGTACATTATGAAATTCTGAACAGTATTACTGACCTTCCATGCTTGTGCAGTTCTAATTACACTGCAAACAGCCTTACTAATTAAGGGCTTGCTAACCCAGAGAAAAGAGATTCATCATTCTGACAGGTCACTGGGATCTTCTTTGTACATTCTCTATTTCAGAAACTCTACTCCTCCCCCAAATAAGCAATTCTACCGTATTAAAGAATGAGTGAAGACATCAACCACATGGCCTTAAGAAAATGTTACTGTTGGTCGGGCACAGTGGCTCACGCCTGTAATCCCAACACTTTGGGATGCCGAGGCGGGTGGATCATGAGGTCAGGAGATCGAGACCATCCTGGCTACCCCGGTGAAACCCCATCTCTACTAAATATACAAAAAATTAGCCGGGTGTGGTGGCAGGTGCCTGTAGTCCCACCTACTCAGAGGCTGAGGCAGGAGAATCGCTTAAACCCGGAAGGCAGAGGTTATTACTGTGAGCCGAGATCGCACCACTGCACTCCAGCCTGGGTGACAGAGCAAGACTCGTCTCAAAAAAAAAAAAAAGAAAGAAAGAAAGAAAATGTTTATGTAGGAGAAGTGTATTTATTCTGAGAGAATTTTCCCCATAGACAAATATAAGAAATGACTATTATAATTGAGCTGACTATGGTCACCAGAAAGAACAGAAACGCAATCTGGGGCCAGGCGTGGTGGCTCATGCCTGTAATCCCAGAACTTTGGGAGGCCAAGGCAGGCAGATCACTTGAGGTCAGGAGTTCAAGACCAGCCTGGCCAACATGGTGAAACCTAAAAGCACAAAAATACAAAAACAAGCTGGGCATGGTGGCGGATGACTGTAATCCCAGTTACTCAGGAGGCTGAGGAAGGAAAACAGTTTGAACCCGGGAGGTGGAGGTTGCAGTAAGGTGAGATCACACCCCTGCACTCCAGCCTGGGCGACTGAGCAAGACTCTGTCTCACAAAAAAAAAAAAAAAGAAATGCAATCGGGAGTACATTTCTTATCCTTTAGTAGCAGGTTGATTTTGCATACAAGCTCACTCCATTTAACAAAAAAATGAAAGGCCAAAGAACCATGAAGTATTTTCGGGTAATAGTTCTCTCCATCAACTCCCATTATTGGTAAGAATTTACAGGCAATACATGAATCCATTTTGTAGCATTAAACGCTACAAGCAGTCGGGCACAGTGGCTCACACCTGTAATCCCAGCACTTTGGGAGGCCAAGGTGGGTGGATCACGAGGTCTGGAATTCGAGACTAGCCTGGCCAACATGGTGAAACCCCATCTCTACTAAAAATACAAAATTGAGCCGGGTGTGGTAGCGGGCACCTGTAATCCCAGGTACTCAGGAGGCTGAGGCAGGAGAATCGCTTGAAACCGTAAGGCGGAGGTTGCAGTGAGCCAAGATCGCACCACTACACTCCAGCCTGGTCAACAAGAGTGAAACTCTGTCTAAAAAAACAAACAAAAAAAATATTTAAAGGGTTAAGAGGCCAGACATGCAGCTCATGCTTATAATCCTACCACTTTAGGAGGCCAAGGCAGTAGGGCTGCTTGAGTTCAGGAGTTCAAGACCAGTCTGGGCAATAGAGTAAGACCCTATTTCTACAAAAAATAAAATTTTTTTTTAATTAGTTGGGCACGGTGGTGCATCCCTGTAGTTCCAGGTACTCTGGAGGCTGAGATAGGAGGATTGCTTGAGCCTGGGAGGTCGAAGCTGCAGTGAGCCATGATTGTACTACTGCACTCCAGCCTAGGCAACACAGCAAGACCCCCTCATCTCAAAAAAAAAAAAAAACAAAAACAAACAACAAAAAAAAAAAAAGTTAAGAATTCCCTGATTCTGCCAGGCATGGTGGCTCACACCTATAATCCCAGCACTTTGGGAGGCTGAGGGGGAAGATCGCTTGAGGCCAGGAGTTCAAGACAGGCATGGACAAGACCAGCATGGGCAACATAGTGAAACCCTGTCTCTACAAAGAAAAAACAATTAATTAAAATTTTAAAATAAATAGGCCAGGCATGGTGGCTCACGCCTGTAATCCCAGCATTTTGGGAGGCTGAGGCAGGCAGATCACAAGGTCAGGAGATCGAGACCATACTGGCTAACATAGTGAAACCCCGTCTCTACTAAAAATACAAAAAAAAAAAAAAAAAATTTTAGCCAGGTGGGGTGGTGTGCACTTGTAGTCCCGGCTACTCGGGAGGCTGAGGCAGAATTGCTTGAACCCGAGAGGTGAAGGTTGCAGTGAGCCAAGATCATGCCACTGAACTCCAGCCTGGACGGCAGAGCGAGACTTCATCTCAAAAAAAGAAATAAATAGGAATTCATTGATTCAACAGAAATTCAGAGCCTGTTATATTGCAATGAAGTGATCAATTATGAGGAACTAAGAGTTATTCAACTAGTTTCCCAACTTCAAGTAGCAATAGCTGAGATAAAACATGCACATACTGTACATTGCAATAATGCAAAGTATAAAGTACAAACAGTCAGAGGAGAAGCCATTTCTAGGTTTGGTGAGTAGAAAAGTTTTATAGAGAAGAGATAATTTGGCTAGACCTTGAAGACTGAGGTTGTTGGGTTTCTTGGAAGGGTAGAAGAGGAAGATTGTTTTAATCAATAATGTACATGCTAAAATGGATTTTTCTCTTGCTGAGGGAATGACACTACCTCCCTCACTTTACAAGGTCCTGTCCGAGTTGTTGATTACAGTGTACCCCTCAACACCCATCCATTCCCCCCCATATATGAACAATGCCTACACTCACTGGCTCCCCATATACACTAGTACTACCTACACACACACACACACACACCCCACCTGCATGCATGCACACAACAGATAGGCAGACAGTGAGAATGTATCCAAGGCCATCCCAAATCTCCACCTCTGATACAGTGATTGTAATGCAGGACAGGCAAGCCCCAGAACTGGGGCTTAGCCCAGGACGGTGCTTGGCTTCATCCAGGAAAAAATTCAAGGGTCGGCCGGTGGTGTGTTAGCAACTTTTATTGAAGCAGCAGCGTAAAGCATCGGCAAAGGTACTGCCCCTTGCAGAGCAGGGCTACCCCATAGGCAGTATGCCCAGAGTAGCAGCTCAGAAGCAGTTCTGTGGTCATATTTATACCCAATTTTAATTATATACAAGTTAAGAGGCAGATTATGCAGAAATTTCTAGGAAAAGGGTGGTAACTTCCAGGACATTGTCATGGAAAGGGATGCTAACTTCCAGGTGTTGCCATGGCAATGGTAAACTGACATGGCACATTAGTGAGTGTGACTTACGAAAAGCTGCTTCCAATCTGTCTCTGTTTTAGCTAGCCCTCAATTTGGTCCAGTGTCTGAGCCCCACCTCCAGAGTTGAGTCCCACCTCCTACCTCAACTGGTTCAAGGTAGTGTGTAACACAGGCAGAACCAAATTTCTCTCAAAACTCATACAAGGATATAGAAAAACTCTCTTCCTTTGGACTCATGAGATTTTTGGCTTGGAGTTGAGAACTGCCATCTTGTTACACTGAAATGGCCTATGTGAGAGATAAATTGAATCTAAAGGACAACAGAGACAAGCAGTGAACTCCTAGATTGAGTCATATTTAGATGGACTTTAGGCTGGGTGTGGTGGCTCACACCTGTAATCCCAGCACGTTGGGAGGCTAAGGCAGGCAGATCACCTGAGGTCAGGTGTTTGAGACCAGCCTGGCCACCATTGTGAAACCTAGTCTGTACTAAAAATACAAAAATTAGCTGGGCATGGTGGTGCATGCCTGTAATCCCAGCTACTCGGGAGGCTGAGGCAGGAGAATTGCTTGAACCCAGGAGGCGGATGTTGCAGTGAGCTGAGATCGTGCCACTGCACTCCAGCCTGGGTGACAGAGCAAGACTCTAGTCAACTGAGTCTCTCAGAGACTTCAAAATGGTTCTAAGTATGAACCAAAGTCTAGTCTAAGCATGTAGAAGGCAAGTAGCCAAGTGACTACTTCAATATAATTTCTGATAATCCCTAATTCAGTGAGTGACCAACGATCACACAAGCTACCTTGACATCTGCAATCCTGTTTGCAGGTAACATAGCAAAATAGTAAGACTCACTACTAACCATGTGGCTTGCTGACAAAATGGTGAGACTGTGTTAATACAGTAACGAAACTGTTGTGCTTGCAGAAGGCAAGAATTTCTTACATAATTGCTATACATATATATCTTCTAAATTGTAAAGAAAATACTAAAGTCAGCACGCATGCAATGAAAGTAAAAATGCAAATAGAAATTCAGATGTTCTTATATCGAAGACTAATCACACTGCTTCTGGATCTGAAGTTTATGAACTAAATTTTTAAAGAAATGGTATGAAGCCAAAAGTACAAACGATATCAGAAATAATACACATAAATGAGAGCAACAACTCTAAATCTGCTTTGAAAAATCATCAGAATGTATCTTCTTCAAGCAGTATGTGAAACTTCAGTTTGTGAGACCATTTCGTAAAATAGCCTTCCAAATCTTCAAGTTCAAACGTTGAAGAGAAGTCTGTCTTTTCTGTTACTACTGGAGAGAAAGAAAAGCCCTAATAACTCAGTGATATCAACTGTACTGGTATTATGGTAGAGCTAGCCAAAAAGTATCTTCAAAATGAGCATCTACTTAGTATCATAGAAGTGCAGAACAGTGCCTAGAGAAAAAAATCTAGGAACTGACTCTGATGAGAAATTATTGTTCCTGCATAGTAGCCAAATTTTAAAAGTAAAGTATAAATAAGTAACAAGAGTCCACAATCCCTTTCTTAAATCCTTGGGGCAGGGTATGTTTTGGAATTCAGAATTTTATGGATTTTAGGAAGGTAACACAGCACTATATATTTTGTAGAACACCCAGGAGGAATTCATGTGGCATGTCATTAACAGTCTAATAGTGCCATAGCAAAGCACATACATTTGTGTCAGACAAATAAATACTACTGACACCTTTACATCAGTTTAAATTTTGCTGCCAAATTAATTCATCTCAAACTTTTTAAAAAACTTCCAGCTTCCAGAGCTTTGGGATTTCAGAAATACAGATTAAAAGATTATAGCCTATGATAAAGTCATAATAATTATTTTACCAAGTTTCAGATGTATTTGGTATCCCAGAGGTCCATTCTGTAAAAGTGATACTTAGCCACTCAGCACTTGGCCACTTATATATTCAGCGTACTTCAAGTTTCTCCAGCTTAAAAGCAAGAGTCCTAATACGTTCAGTGTAGAAACATTGGAAAATACGAGATTCTTTTTTAGACCTCATAATTATTCCACCTAAAGATGCTCACTATTAAATTTGGAGTGTCTAAATTTTCACATTCTTTCTATAATAGATACATTAATATAATTAGCAAGAAAATCTCTGTAGTTTTAGTGTGTATTTTTGTTTCCATCTTACTAGATACATATAATGCCCTTTCAAGCTGAGAACTGGTCTTTCTGAAATTTTGGTAAATTCTCAGCCATCAGCTCTTCTAACCTGGCTTCTCCACCATTCACATTATTTCCTCTTTTTGGAACTCCCACTTAGATGTAAGTTGGTGCCTCCCAAACTATGGAGTTGTGCTGTTGCCCAGGCTGAAGTGCAATGGCATGATCTCAGCTCACCCCAACCTCCGCTTCCCAGGTTCAAGAGATTCTCCTGCCTCAGCCCCCTGAGTAGCTGGGATTATAGGCATGGACCACCACATCCAGCTAATTTTGCATTTTTTTTTTTTAAGTAAAGATGGAGTTTCTCCATGTTGGTCAGGCTGGTCTCAAACTCCCAACCTCAGGTGATCCGCCCACCTTGGCCTCCCAAAGTGCTGGGATTATAGGCATGAGCCACCGCACCCAGCTCATATTTGTTAATTCCTATTTATTTCTGTGTGATACATCTGGGTACTTTCTTCCAATTCACTAATTTTCCCTTCAAATTTTTCTGGTCTAGAGTTTAACTGACCTATTTTTTTTATTTCATTAATTCCATTTTTTCTTTAATATAGCCATCAATTTCATATCTACGTATTTTTGATTCATGCTTTTTTATGACCATTATTTATCTTTTTAAAGGATCTTTAAAATACTTACAATTGTTTTGAAATTACCCATATTTCCATCAGATTTTTTGTGAATTTATCTCCTGGTAATTGTGTTAATTTTCTAAGTAATGGTCTTCCTCGTGTGTTTATAGGCTCAGACTTTCCCTCTTTTCCCAGGGGTTCTGTGATAGGCCACCCATCTTTCAGAGTCCACAACCTCCAAGCTCGGTGCTCTTGTACTAGGTGATGGTGGGGAAACCACAGTTCCTGACTCTGAGCCATCTGGCAGCTTAGCCACTTCTGTATCTTCACTCCAGGTCCACAGCTTTTTGAAGCAACAACCAGGAGCAGATGTTTTCAGCCTTCTTTCATGCAGTCTCAGCCCAGCTTCAGTTTCATACAGAGTATCTGACCCCAGTTACCCTACATGTTATTTCTACCAGCTCCTGAACCCAGAGTCTAACTGCATGTTTCTTTTCTGTTCTTGGTCCCTGGAGATGTTTATCTTGTTCTTGAGTATATCTATATCTTTTCCTTTCCTTTTTAAATTTTTAATTGCTGCATTTGCCTCTCAATATCCTTATGAGGTTCGTACTATCACTATACCCATTTTACAGGTGAGAAAAGAGAGGTATGGGGCAAGTAGGCCGTCTTCCCAAGAGCACTAGCTAATATAGATTAAGAGTCAAACCAGGCAGCTGATGCCAGAGACCATGCTCTTAACCACTGCTCTATTGGGATCCATTCTGACCAGATGGCTCTTTAAAATTTTGATTCTTTTTCCCCCCCCACCTAGCTGTAAACACTGTACACAGGCAAGATATTTTGTTTTCTTTTTTTGAGACAGGGTCTTGCTGCTACCCAGGCTGGAATGTAGTAGTGCCAGTGCCTCAGCTTCCAGAGTGGCTGGGACTACAGGAACCTGCTGCCATGCCTGGCTAAGTTTATTTTTGTAGAGACAGGGTCTCACTATGTTGCCCAGGCCAGTCTAGAACTCCTGGCCTCAAGCAATCCTCCCACTTGGCCTCCCAAAGTGCTGGGATTAAAGGCATGAGCCACCCCATGTGGCCAGGATTTTAAATGATGGAAATAAAGCGAAGATACATTCCAGGTAAAAAGCAGCACATCAGCCATGTTTTATTTGAGGCTGAATATTCAGTCTAGGCCTATACCCAAAATAAGAAACATAGTCTTCAATGCCCTCGTTTTCCTAAGGCCCTTCCCACTTTCCCTGAGTTTCAAGCACTTCCATGATTGTCCCTGGATACCCAGAACCATCCATGCAGGGCTTTCCTCTGGCTCTCTCTGCCACCCTCATGCTACACTAGAATATATTGCCCAGGAAAGGATCTTATTGAGGCATTCATACTAAGTGTGTCAGGGGACTTTTGTTTTCCATTCCTCCATAGCCCAAAGCCTTAATCTTAAAGGATTAAATTAGTGAATATAAGTAAAAGGCATGCAATATCGTCCAAAAATAACCAAACTCTTTCAATAGTAGTTTATCATGATGGAAAAAGAAAATAGTAGTCAAGCTCAATTTTAGGCTGCATTATTAAAAGTACAGGGTCTAGAAAAATGAAAGTTATCAGTGCCACTCTATGTAATAAAGATTAATTAAGGCCAGGCGTGGTGGCTCACGCCTGTAATCCCAGCACTTTGGGAAGCCAAGGAATCCTCCTGCCTCAGCCTCCACAGGGACCACAGGCATATGCCGCCATGTCCAGCTAGTTTTTTTTTTTTTTAAGATTCGAGGGTCTCATTTTGTTGCCCAGACTGGTCTTGAACTTCTGGATTCAAGTGAACCTCCCACCTAGGCCTCCCAAAGTGCTGCATTATAGGCATAAGCCACCACGCCCAGCCCCTAGGTTTAATTTTAAAACACAGAGTCCATAATGAGGTAGGAGATAGAGGAAAATAATAAAAGGGGTCCATGGAAGTGAAATAGTTAGGAAGCAATATTTGAGAAAAGCTCAATATTTGCTGATTACAGAACTGTAGTTTGTTTCCTTTTTAGTACTATTAAAAGTCATGATCCTTAATAATCCTTAATTGCTAATGTCAGATGGAGTAATAATGTGGGCTTTCAGGATTCAACGTTTCCTAACATCAACTTCAGAGCTTACAAATATTTGCTGTGATGAATAAGTAGAGCTATGCCTAAAGAAAAGCAGGCAGAACTTGAGGCTGAAGGTAAGGACACTGCTTAGGAAGTCAAAACAAAATCTAAGCAAAAGATAAAAGTCTAAACGTAAGTTGCGGCAGCAGGAATGGAAAAGGAAAGACATTATAATGTGGATGTAAAATGAGTCAAATATCTAGGTCTCAGACTTTGGAGTAAAAGAGGTTACTGGTGCCATTAACAGATGCAGGAAATATGGAAAAATGCACAGATTCAGGACAACAGATAATTTAGTTTGGTATATATGACTTCAAAATGTCAGAAAGTCACTCAGAAGCACATATTCAGCAGACAGTTAAAATTAAGGTCTGGGAAGGCCAGGCGCGGTGGCTCACACCTGTAATCCCAACACTTTGGGAGGCTGAGACAGGCAGATCGCTTGAGGTCAGAAGTTCAAGACCAGCCTAGCCAACATGACGAAATCCCATCTTTACTAAAAATACAAAAATTAGCCAGGCATAGTGGTGCACGCCTGTAATCCCAGCTACTTGGGAGGCGGACGCAGTAGAATTGCTTGAATCCAGGAGTTGGGAGGTTGCAGTGAGCCGAGATGGTGCCACTGTACTCCAACCTGTGCACCAGAGTCAGACTCCGTCTCAAAAAAATATATTAAATTAAGAGCTGAGAACTGAGAGGCATAGAGATAGAAAGGACACATGTGAGAGTGTCTAATACAAAGCCTGGACCCCCTACATCTCTGCTTCAGTCAGACTATCTGCACTTCCCCAACAGAGGCAGCTCTCTCCCAGTTTTGCCACCAAACAAACTTTCCTATAAGGCAGATACCCTACTTCACAGATACCCTACAGTCACAGATGACTGGTTAACCCCTAGTCATCTTTAAGAATACTCAAGTGTCATTTTCACAAACCCCACTTATTTCCCACCAAGAGGATGGTACCTGTGCCTTACCTCTTTCTCTATACATATATCCAGTTTTTAACACTACGTCTAGAATAGCATGTACTTGAAAGACAAACTGAAGTTAAAGACTCGGCATGTGCTCAACAAGCCTTGGAAGGCACTGTATCCTCTTAAGAGGCGATCGCTAAAGAAACGAACTTGGATGAGATTTCCAAAGGAGAGAAAAGAAAACTAAGTTGTCTTAAATATAAGTGATCATCATGGAACACCTTCATCTAGGGAGCAGTTCCCAAAAATGTTTCTCCACTTCTTTCATCATAAAATACCTCGTCTGTAACACAGGAATCATTGCTCCTACCTCATGGGTCACTGGGAGGGTTAAAAGAGATAACATATATACAGCACATAATATAATGTCTAGCACTCAAGTAATGTTCCCTTCTTTCCCCTAATCCCACCTGAAAACATGTTAGAGCCTGATTCTTTCTTTGTAAGCAACTGTTATACGCTGAAAAGTAACCAAGCCTAGAAAAATAATAGATATTTGAGAAAGGCAGACTAGCCTTGTCAGATGCTCCCTCTAGAACAGATTTCTCAACCTCAACACCGTTGACATATTTGGCCAGATAATTCTTTGTTGTGGGGGTTGTCCTACATAGGATGTTTAGCGGCATCCCTGAATTCCACCCACTTGGTGCTAATAGCTCTCCCTACCAAAAATACCTTTCTAGACCATGCCAAATGTCCCTTGGAGGGCAAAATTTCCCCTGGTGGAGAATTACTGTCCCAGAGCTGACCAAATTCTCAGAAATCCCTAAATCTCCTAAATATTTTCCCTGACATCTACAAATATATCTCATTATCCATTCCCACTGATGCTGAACATTAAATTATGCTTAGTCTTTATAACCCATTCTCCTTAACCAAAACTAGTAGCAATCCCCTGTCAAGCAAGTCATCATAAATTAATTCAGTGTAAATACTCAATGCATTCTCACACTTTGAGTCTGAAAGTCAAACTAATATAATAAAAGTAATAATAGCCAATCCTAAAATGTCTCCCCACAAAATTAGAGATTTGTCCCACTACTCGAATGTCTAAGCTTTTAACTTCATGTCTACAGGTGGCATTAAGTTCATATTGTATAAAGTGAATTTTGGTTGCCTAAGGAATGCTCTCACCCCAGCCTCACAAAGCACCAGGACTGCAGGTATAAGAAAGGATGCTCAGCTAGTTCTTATTTCTGTCCCTGTACTAATTGTTTTATTTGGACTTCAATATCTTCAATTGTAAAATAGGCATAATTCTTGCCTTCCTTTGATCACAGAACTGTCCAACAAGATAATAGGAAAACACAGTGAAAATGGATCAGCATTATATATAATTATTTTTATTAAGGAAAAATCTAAGGAAATCTAAGGGTTGTATGTTTAGTAGGATGGTAGGGAAAAGTTGCATCTGTCTTCCAGTTTGGCGAAGGAGGTGCCTTATAAAGGAAATATTCTAATAAAGGGCAGAGTAGGGAAAGCACATGCCTTGAACTCAGGTAGGTCTGATTCAAAAGCCCTTGCTCTTTATTCTGCATATAGCTTGAATATTTAAAATAAAAATAGAATATCCAGAGGGTTTTTATTTTAAAGTTTATGTTCTTGGTATAAGGTAGACACGCTAACCCTTTGAGGGTAGTAGGAATACATTAAAGGTACTGGCAGGGATTTGTTCACCCTCCAAAGCAGATGAACACACCACCAGGCCCCTAAGTGTTCTTTTCTTTTCAATTGTGATTCTTTCTTTTGGAGGTGAAGAAAAGTGATACAGGAAGAAATGGGATACGTCTTGTATAATCAGGAGTGTCCCAATACTTTTCAATCAGTTTGATATGCCTATTTTAAGATGGAAAAAAAAAATCGCTGCCTTTCAACGAACATTTCCAAATCATCAAAGACTGCCTGCTTCACTTTATACTTATTAGGAAGGGATATTTTAACAAATGACTCTTTATAAGTAAAAGTTGCAACATCAATCACATGTGAGGCAGGTGTTAGGGGCAGCACTGTCTCCGTTGCTGCCAAAAAGTGCAAATAAAAAAGAAAAATCAACTTTTCCTATCCATTCATCCAAATGCTGCCCCTGCAAAGCCTCGGAGGGGTCTGGGTCACTGGTAGAGGGTCCTCAAAGGTGCGGGCTTTCAGAATGTGTACGAAAAGGAAGGTCAACGTGCCCTCCCGCAACACTTTCCGAAAAATCCCCAAAAATTCTGACTTCGCCCCAGAGTAGAGCAGTTGCCGAGCCTCCTCCCTGCCATCCCCCAGGAAGAGAAAGCAGCCGCGTAAAGACGCAGCTCCGGTCCGGCCCTCCGGGGTCGCACCAGCCCAGCCTGGGCTTGCTCGCAGGTGGCGCAGGCAGCCGGCTCGCCCCCCCTCCGCCGGCCACGATTGGCCAAGGGCTGCTGGAGCCGGAGCTGCACCAGACAGGCGGCGACTCGGCCAAACTGAGAGAACGTCCGGCAAGGGGTCGCGGCCAGACAGACAGCTCCCCGCGCGGCAGGTCTTGCGTGTTGGCCCCAAGCGGGCAGTGAGAGACACCACCCAGCGCCGGAGCCGCGAAACCCCACGTGGGCCCGGGCTTGCTTGCAGCAGGCGCTGTCACCCTCCTCCCCAAGTCGGGCAGCGCTCACCTCAGCGCTTGCGGCGTCTCCACCTTCAGCTTTTTGGGCTTCGGCTCCTCCTCAGCAGCTGCCATCTTTGCGCTCCCACCCTACTTTGGTTCTACAGCCCACCTCTGCCATATACTCTCTGACCCCCCCCACCTCTTCGCATCACCGCCTTCTCCTCTCCAAATCCCGCCCCTCCAGACTCCGCCCATTCTGTGCCGCTGTCATCCACAATCATTGGCTCTATTCCTCACCACCGACAGCGAATGCCCCGCCCATTCCTGACCCCGCCTCCCCTGCCATATGGGACCCCAGACTGAGTTAGGCCGCGGATAACCGCCTGAATCTAGATGGTGAGAAACCTACCATTTTTGTAGGTCCTGGATGATGTAGAAGATTTAGATACTAAACCTCAACAGACGTCTTTCCTCTCATTTACGGTCTTCCGGCATATTTAATCTTTCTAATATGGTAGACAGAGTCGGTGCCTTTGAAGCTGTTAATCAGGCAATCTCCCTGGGCACTCCGGCTGCGGGTCCTCGCGGCCTTCTCAGCTTCCTCAGCTTCGGTCGGGAGAGGACCCGGCGCCGAATCACTGACTGGCACAGGTGTTGGGGTGAGTGTGAGGGGCGGGAAATATGTGGATTGGGGACAGCTCCAAAACCCGGGAGTAGGCTGAATAGCTGGGGCCCCCGACTCCGATCTGGGCTCTAGGAGCGTCTTTGGTGCCGTGGGCCAGGGCCTGGCTTCCCCCCACTGCCCGCCTTCCGGGCTTTCTCGCCAGCAAGGCCGGAAGGGAGCGGTCCACCTGCAGCCTAGTGTTGTCAGGCGCCTGAGCCCCGGAGGTCGAGCTTCCTGGGTCCCCCCTCTGTAGTGAGCTGGAGTACAGACGGCAGGAATCTCAGTCCCAGGTTTCTGCTCTGGAGGACAAAACCCCAAAAGGACCTGAGCGGACGTCCTGTTAATGGGTGGTGCCTGGAAGAGCCTGGGGTGAGGAATGCAGTGAGAAGGGTATTGCAGTTCTTCAGGAGAGAGATAACGGAGTTCTAAGCTGAGCAGGTGGCAGTGAGTATGGAAAAGTGACGGGCGATGTGGCTGTTGGTATTTGGTAAATTTGAACCCGAAGCTTACAGCCTTATGTGATTAAGAAGATGGTGTCACTGACAGGAGGAGGAATTTTACGGAGTTTGAGTTTTACCGAATTTGAAAGTGGTTTACATGGAGATTGTAGAAAGACTTTTAAAAAAAATTGTGAGAATTAAGCCCGAAAGACTTTCAAGGTGAAACCCAAAGCAGATGAAGTTTCATATAAAAGGGTAAGAAGTATTTTTGTTTAGGAGAAAGTTATCAATGACATAAAATGCTGCAATGGCCAGAGGAGGAAGCTGAAATCAGAATAGGTCGTTGGATTTTATAATTAGAAAGTCATTGAGCTATTTGAGAGAGATGCTTTAATAGTAACTGAGGAAAGACTGCAAGTGTAGACTAATCCTTCATCATTTGGTGCATGAAGCAAGATTATTGAGAGTGGCAAGGTGGGGGAAAGTTTGGGGTTTGTTTTAAAGAATACAAGATATCTATTTGGGGGCAGGAAGCAAGCAACTATTTGAAGATTCAAGAAAAAGTCTTACCTCCCAGAAGAGAAGGAAAGGAATGGGATCAAGTTACAAGTGAAAGGATTAATTTGGGAAAGGCAGAGTGACAGTTTCTATTGACACTATAGGAGAAATGAATTATCTTAAACTTACGTATCTTGGCCAGGCGCCTGTAATCTCAGCACTTTGGGAGGCTGAGGCGGGCAGATCACGATGTCAGGAGTTCGAGACCAGCCTGGCCAACATAGTGAAACCCTGTCTCTACAAAAAATACAAAAAATTAGCCAGATGTGGTGGCACGCACCTATAGTCCCAGCTACTTGGGAGGCTGAGGCAGGAGAATCCCTTGAACCCGGGAGGCGGAAGTTGCAGTAAGCTGAGACCTCTCCACTGCACTCTACCCTGAGCGACAGAGTGGGACTCTGCCCCGGAAAAAAAAAAAAAAAAAAAGACCTTACGTATCTTTAGGAAAGCTCTCTTTGCAACAAGATTAGGTTTTCTTAATCTTATGATTTTTATTTCTAACCATTTAATATAATATATGGCCAGGCACAGTATGGCTCATGCCTATAATCCCAGCACTTTGGGAGGCTGAGGCAGGTGGATCACGAGGTCAAGAGATTGAGACCATCCTGGCAAACATGGAGAAACCCTGTCACTACTAAAAATACAAAAATTATATGGGCGTGGTGGCATGTGCCTGTAGTCCCAGCTACTCGGGAAGCTGAGACAGGAGAATCGCTTGAACCCGGCAGGCGGAGGTTGTGGTAAGCTGAGATCGTGCCACTGCACTCCAGCCTGGCAACAGAGTGAGACTCCGTCTCAAAACAACAAACAAACAAAAAAAAAAAACAAAAAACAATATACTGTTGGCAGACAGAGTGCAGTAGCTTACACCTGTAATCCTAGCACTTTGGGTGGGTGAGGCGGGAAAATCACTTGAGGCCGGGAGTTGGAGATCAGCCTGGGCAGCATAGCGAGACTCCATCTCTACAAAAAATTTAAACATTAGCCAGACTTAGTGGCGCATGGTTGTAGTCCTGACTACTCAGGAGGTGTAGGCAGAATGAGGCAGAAGGATCACTTGAGCCCAGGAGTTCAAAGTAATAGTGAGCTATGATTGGTCCACTGCACTTCAGCCTGGGCAGCAAAGCGAGACCCTAACTCTTAAAAAAATACATATACACATACTCTATTGGAGTTCTTTGCAGGCTAAATATTTTTAAGTAGCTCAGTACTATGTCAATTCACGAGTAGCACATGGTATTTACAGAGAAGAGGATTTCTCCCTCCCTTTGGAAATGACCTCTCTCCCATTACACAGAGAAGGAGAACCATCATCTGCCTGCAGTCAAGTATACAAACCTTCCCTTCAATCTGAAGAGTAGAAAGTGTTCCTTCTCCTTAGAGAAGGCAAACTCTTTCACCTAGTCTCCCAGTAGCATGCTATCCTGCTGTGTCAGGGTCCTCTTTCCGTTTTTCCCTCTCTCCTGTGTCAGCTTTTTCCCCTCTATTCACACCTTTCCTTTAGCATTTAAATGTATTCTTCCTTCACTTTATGAACTGCTGCATTTATTTTCCTGTCTTTTCATCCTCTTCACAGCTAGACTTCTTGAATCTACTCTACATATCTCTATTTTTTTTTACACCTCTTGCTGTTTATTTCCCAGCCCACTTATTTCTAGCATTCCACTGAACTACCACCAAAACTCCTTTTTTTTTTTTTTTTTTTTTTTTTTT